>NC_142530.1:8682500-9025000 GCF_964205215.1 Stylophora pistillata
ATATTTTATGTAATATGTGGAAAAAAGCTCCAATTAACTCATGAAAGATTGCTCAATTTTCTTTTCAAAATTTCTTGTATTTCATTTTAAAACTCAGTAGAATTTGATGGTGCCTTGAAAGTAACTTCAAACTTAATTCCATGCATCCCTTCAATTATGAAATGCCCCTGGTGTCAAAGGTCTTCCGGACTGTTCTCTTCAAACTTATCTATAACCTTGAGAAAATGTGGGTGGGGGTATCTGATTGACAAACTTGTGAACAAAAAGGTGGAGACCTATAGAATTAATATATTTACATACACTTGCAATAATACTCCTAGAATTAACAAGACCCAGATTTAGGTTGAGCCAGATAACAAGAACTACTCAATTTGTAAACTGACGTTATTTATGCTCTTTTGTGGTCATAACCATGTCATAATTTGTCTTTTTTTGAAGGCTGTCAGTGGCCCTGATGTTGATATTCTCCGTCTCTACCACAATCACTGGTCACAGTTCAGCAAAGGTTCTTTCTATATGAATCTGTTATTTGGGTGAGTTCTGATACATATGTTGTATTTTTAAGAAATATTTAACTCTTTTACTCTCAGGAGTTGTTACAGTGACACGAACTCAACCGGGGCCACCCAACGTTTTTTAGCCAATCACGAGATGAGTTTTGAACAAAAAAATTGAAGTTCGTTCATCAGCGGATCAATCACTATAAGGGTCAAATTTCACTGTTCGTTTGACAAGATCATATGTGAAGGTATGCGAAAGCTTATAGTTTTTTTAAAGCAAAAAAAATATAATATTTTTCATTTCTATTACGGTAAAGGTGAATAAATATTTACCGAATGGCGGCCAGTAATTTCGAAGACTAAACTGACTTAAGTTAAATTTACCAAATTGCGGCCGACCCACTTTATACAATATATTTTCCGAAACACGGCCTGGAATGCCGAAGGCGAGAGCTTATGTAATTTACTGAATATTGCGGCCGCGAATTTTGAACACGAAACGGGCTCGATCAATGGAAATAATTATATCAAATTACGGCCGGCTAAACCTCAAGGCGAAACCGGCTCAACACAAGTATATTTTTAAAATATTGAAAAACGGCCGTATCTTCAATTTTACCGGGAATTTTAGTAACCAATCACAAGGACAAAGAAAATTTCAAATTTAGTTTTTGCATGTATTACCGGTGGTTGATTCCGTTTGCGTTGTAGTTTGAAAGTCGGGAAGTATTTCAAACATTTACTGATTTGAGATAAAACCATTTCGTCTTCAAAATCTCAGGCCGTGTCAATTCCGCAAATACATTTGTATTGAGTCCGTTTGGTCTTCAATATTCCCAGCCGCATTATTCCGTAAATTATATAAGCTTTCATCCTCGACATTCCAGACCGTGTTTCGAAATATATATTTTATAAGTTAACTCGTTCGTAATTTAGTAAATTTCTTTAAGTCTGAGTCCTTTCAGTCTTCAAACTTCCCGGCCCCAAAATTCGGTAAGTTATACAAGCTTTCTTCTTCAAAACTCCATACCCTATTTCGAAAAATTTTTGTTATAAAAGTTTACTCAGCCGTAATTTGGTAAATTTACGTTGAGTTCGTTCAGTCTTCAAAATTCCCGGCAGCAATACTCGGTAAATTATACAAGTTCTTGTCTCCGACATTCCAGACCGTGTTTCGAAAAATAAATTTCATTGGTTTACCCAGCATTATTCGTTACTTACGTACGTTGAGGCTGTTCAGTCTTCAAAATTACCGGCCGCTATTAGGTAAATTTTTATTCGCTTTTACCGTAAACGAAATAAACAACATATTTATTTCACCGTAAAAAAATGAAGATGTTTTTTTCCCTTTACAGCTATCTGAACACACATCTGAAGAAACAAAAGCAGGATTATGGAGACATGTCTCCATACAGCACATCGTTTTCACCAGATGCGATGGAAGAAGTGATGGATATTGGAGCTGTAAGTAAAAGTTGCTGTATTTTTTTAGGCTCTCTTCACTCCTCAAAGTATGTTCACACATTTAAATTCTATTTTGATATAAAACTTAATAATCAGTGAACAGATTTTGACAGCTGACAAACTTATCAGTTAGACTGTCATCCCAATTAGTTTTGAAATTCTCCAAACCAATTCTCTGGGAAATCTATAGAAGCTGGAAAGAAGAATCATAAGTTACAGGGAAACCCATAATTACTTTGGAGATGATCAATTACTCCTTTTCTCTTTCATTGCAAGAGTTTGATTTTACATTGTAGCATTTTTCAAATAGTCTCAACACACTGTATAATTTCTACATTTTCAAGTCTGAAAAATTCACTGAGTTCATTTTATTTCTTTCTTTCCTTTCCAGCTTGCTCTAGACATCTGGAAAAGAAAGATGATAGAACCTTTGAAAGAAACCCTGGTAGAACATGTACTTATAGAAGTCAAGAGGTAAGTAACTGTTCTTAAGAACAATTTAGCTGGACTTGTGTTAAAGGCTGCATGTGGGACTTATGGTATACCAGCTTCTGAGGCATGAAAATAATGACTAGGACCACTTGGTTACCCCTGGATGGGATGTTACTATAAAGCAAGACACCATACTCTTACATTGCCTCTCTCCACCCAGTGGTTTAAGTGGGAACCACTTAACTTGTAAGGAAACCAGATAAGATGCGAAGGTGACTTTGCAATGAACTAGATGTAGTGTCCAATTGAGAGGAAGTAGCCATTCCCCTAGCCACTTCATGCTGCAGAAACTGGGACATTTGATGCAAGTACAGAATTACATTGTAATGTTGCTTTTTACCTGTGCTCTATTATGAAGTCCCACAAAGCTACAGTGTCTCTGGAAATTTTTATAACTGAATGAATAGTGAGCATAACACTTACACCTGGACTGATAAAACTTTTACACTGTACTTGTACACTGTTGATTTTGTGTATCTTGTCAGGGATCGTGAGGGAGAAGACACACACCAGAACATTGTACATGATACAGTTCTCTCCTTTGGTAAGCTTGGTCACCTATTTCATTTTACTTACAAGTACAGTTGATTGTGATATTTTGAACCCATACCCACCCAAATCTTGTGCTTGTCCAAACCAAATATCAGTACTCTCGGGTTGTCATATTTTTCTTTCATTCTCTCCCCTGCAATTCAAACCCTGAATGATTGAACCTCCTCATAACTCACAGAAATTTTCATTCCCTTCAAGTCATTACCTCACTATTTTGCTCTTGATTTCTAATGATGAATTTAAAAGAATTGGGAGCGAAATTTCTAAGATGCAGAATCCACGATTTAGTGTCTTTATAACCCTTGAACTCCCATGAGTGACCAAGACAGAATTTCTCCTTACAATATCAATACAATATCAAGCAGACAAGTGATGAGAATAAAGAAAAATATCAATTATGGGATTATTAGTTGATCCAATACCAAATTCTCTGAACTAACTTAACAAGAATTGTATGGCAGTCAGTAAGGAGAATTGCTTACGAGATCTTGGGAGCATAATGGTCAATGGAGACGTAGGAGGCCCATGTTGTTTTTCTCTTTCTTTTTCTCGAATTTAGTTTTGTTTTGTTTGTGGTTGGCATGGTTTGCTGCATGACAAAAGGAATATACTTTTCCTCAATGACCGCAAGAATGTTACATTTTGTTTGTTTTCTTTTCCTGTTTTAGTTGAAGTACAGCAGTACCAATCAAAAGGAGCTCTTAGTGTAAGTTGGCAATATTTTTTGCTTGATTCGAGCAAGTGTATTTTTCCATTTTTTAACAAAAAAAAAAAGAGGCAAGGAAAGGACTCCACACTAACTTTTCAACTCACTAGCCAAGTGGCTAGTGACATCTTAGATGTTACGACAATTTCAGTTTGTTTACAAGCCAAACTGGCTGGCTGGTGGAAATCGAAAACCACAAGCCAAAACTGAATTTCTACTAGTTTGTGGTTAGTGGGCTGCCATTATTTTATTTTTATTTTTATTTTAACGACTTTATCGGGCATATCAGATAAATATTTAAACAAGGCAAAAGTACAATAATACAATAAGAAATAGAAAACAGAAGAGAAACTGAGATTAAACTGCACCCAAAAGGGAAGACGCGAACGGGACGTAAAGTCCCATGCAAGGCGCCGCCCATTATGAATTAAAAAACACTATAAAATAGAAAATTACAAAAACACAGAATAAATAATTTGAAGTTAGTGGCACGAGCACGTGCCACACGTGCCACACGTGCCACTAGTGTTGAGCCCAGTAGGAGTTGATTCATTTATTGCCAATTGCTATTTGGCAGACAGAGTATAGAAACCTAATGAACCAACACTCTAAATTCCATTGTTTCCATCAAAATGGAAACAGTGGATAAATAGCCATGTTGTAAAATCATGAACCACTGCTTAAATCCATTCCAACTCAATTTTCCATTTCGATGCCATGACTACCAAATACCTGCAACACTGCCATTTTACAATTCTGGATGCACATAGACCGTCATACACATATTGTGTGGATGACATCCCTTTGTGTCACCAAAAAAAAAACTACTTAACATGTTTGCCAGCTAAAGCTAGCCCTGATCAAAGATTCTACCCATGCTGACCTTTTATTTACATCACTTACTGAGCTGTCATCCCAAAATAAACTTGTGTTAAATTGTACAAAATAATTTGCAGTAGATTTTATGTACATCTACTTTGTTCCAGCTATATGAAGAGGTGTTTGAGAAATCCCTTCTAAAGGAAACCAAAGAGTATTACAGACGAGAATCAGCAGAGCTGCATGCCGATAACACTTGTCAGGCTTTTATTTCTAAGGTATAACACAGAACAAGGTGTAATGAAGGTCATGATAAACTCATGCTGAGCATGTACACTGATTTATTCTCAAACCTGGCCCCTGAAAAATGATAAATACCGTTCAGGTTTTAAAACTCCGTTTAACATCATTGATTTAGGTCAACGCACTAGACAGGAAAATGGAGCATTCTCAAACTGAGTATTGATAAAACCAAAGCCAAAGTTATCCCAGCAACCAAGAAGAACAAAGGTTTTCACTATCATTAGTCCATGTTTAAAGCGCGAGAATACGCAAATCACCAAGTTAAGATTGTTTGTAGTTTTGCATCTGGTTGGTTTGGAGGGTGGTACGAGTTTTCTAGACCAATCACAGGGAAAAGTTTAGTAAAAACACCTATTTCTTTTGAAAATCAACCTTGAATTGCTCTATAGCCATTATATCAAATTACAATCTTTCTACTGCAGTACTTGGGTCTTCTTAGTTCAGGTTGCAGTTCAATTCAGTTCTATTTGAAAGCCTCTATTTGCTTCCTTCATTTACTGTACTGTGTGAGTTTTCAATTTTTGGAGTAATTTTGGTTAACATGGACTGAGATTTCCCTATCGACTTCCCTAACCTCCCTAGAGCAGCTGTAAAAAATAGGAAGAACCACGAAATACCCAGAGAGGTCGTTATTTAAGAATTGATTCACGCTTGGCATGCGTACATCCTCTTTCGTATTCACCTTAGGGACCCGGTCACTTCGCCTACGTATCATCTCGCCGACACCTTTGGCTAACTGGTCGACATATCGGTCACTTGGTTGACCAGTGGTGTCGGCGAGTTGACCAAAGAAGTCGGCGAGTTGACCAAAGAAGTCGGCGAGTTGACCAAAGAAGTCGGCGAGTTGACCAAAGAAGTCGGCGAGTTGACCAAAGAAATCGGCGAGTGGACTTATTAGTGGAGTGACACGTAACCTTACAGTTTGTTCGCACTAAGTCAAATGTCATTCATGGCATTTTGATGTACTCTTCAGGTCGACATCCGTATTCAGGACGAGGATTTAAGAACCAGGAAATTCTTTCACCCCGTGTCCTACAGTCGGGTGATAAGGGAGTGCGAAGCACGCATGGTGGAGGATTATATTCCTTACTTACAAATAGAATGTCGGCAGATGGTGCAAGAGGAAAATACTCAGTGTTAGTCACAGTTTTATTGTTTTTGTTGTAAAAGTTAAGGAGGTTTTTCATTTGTCAAGGCAACTTCTTCTTTTGACCACCTTGTCCTGCAACCTCCTTCTTAGAATCTTCCCTCTTTGACTTTTTTCATCGAGGAGAATTCTTTCATTGTAGACCGATGGAAAAAAAGATTCATAAAAGAAGCCTGAAATAAATCCAGGCTTCGAAGAGATTCAAACACGTTTCAAATTTGCCTTGCTTTCAGCGTGTGGATTTGTTGCTAGTAGCGCCCAACCAGAACCTGTGAGACACAAATTCGAATTTGGTTGAAGCCTAAATATTTCCAGGCTTCTTTTCTAGAATTACTAAAATTGCAGTCCATCAGTGGGAATTATTTCATTGCTTGTATCAAAGCTCTATAGCAAACATCATGAGGTGTCCGCTTTCCCCCGGTTTTGGGTCACAAAAGGGCCTCAATGAAGTGTGTTCGTCCGCTTGATGGACGGAAGAAAAATCGGGACTTCAGGCGACGTCCGCTTAATTCAGGGTGTAACACTAACCCCGTATACCCTTACATCAGTGTGCATTTTCTCCTCAGTGTCCTTTATTATTTCTGACGACCGTGACTAAGAGAATTTGATGAACAATCAAGAGGTTCCTTAGTTAGCGGTCATTTGCTTTACTTACATGACGTCGATGTTTGGTTCAGCAGTGATACTGCTATGAGAATTTAGATGCTAGTCACTGTTGAGGGTTAAAAGGTTGATATAAGTCTACTGTGTTCTGGTTGAATTGTATCATTTATCACACCAGAAATGAAACTCGCTCGTAATTTGGTAAATGATTCTACAGGTATCGTCAACGATCTTTGGTTTTTCTTGTTATTCAGATCTTTCAAAGCTGTTTACACTTCTGAAACATATTCCTCGTGGATTGCAAGCCATGGTGACAGAACTGGAGGAGCACATCACGAAGACAGGTAACAAATTCACATACATACTTTTTTCTTTTTTCGTGTTACCTAGTTTTCATGAGTTATAATAACCTGTGGAGGGAGAATACGCATTGGAAGTGCTTTATGGGAATCTCTATTTATTTAATGTAAGCCCATAAATATGCAACGAAAACTTAGAACTTAAAGCGTATACTTTATTTGTTATTTTTTGTAGGTCTCCAAGCAATCAAATCAGTCAAAGTTGAGAATGTGAGTGAGCCTCTTACGTAGCGCACATGCAGTCGTTTTCTCTTTTCCATAAAATTTATTCTCACTTGAACGATAGTTCACAATTGGATTAGATTTACTTTTTTAAATGCTTAAAAGCAATAGACCGCTCTTTCTATCGATTTACCGGCGTAATAACCCACAAGGGATGTCGGGAGAACACGAGAAAATTTACAAACTTTTCGAGTTTTGGCATCTATCAAGGAATAGATAGGGAGCAGCGTAGCCAATCAGATTGCAGCATTTGTGATAGAGTGCCAGTAGATTTATGCTAATGAGTCATAGGTATTCATGTGCGTGCAATTTCAGGGCCCACAGCAATATGTAGACGAGTTACTGGGAATCCACAGAAAATTCTCACATCTCATCAAGGATACATTTAGGGACGATCCTGCATTTATATCAGCATTGGACAAGGTGAGTCATTAGTTCATGTCCATGTACTATGAAACTAAATGAAGAGTTTTTTATCAAGCTTGTTTAAAGTTGTGTCTGTTATATACTGAGCGAAAAGTATACCTTTTTAGATACTTTTAATTCACCAGTGGTCTTTTTTTTTTTTTCGTTTTCATTCTTCTTCCAGGCGTGTGCAACTATAGTCAATTATAGGCATGATCCTAAACGCTCTTCAAAATCTCCAGAACTGGTAATAGATCTAACGTTTTTAAACAGTCGTAAAAAGTGTTGGAGCTCTTTTCGATCGAGTGTCGTAAAACCAAACCAAAGCAATAACGACAGCCAATCAAAGCGAGGAAAATATCACCAGGAGCCAGTAAGAACTCAAGTAAAAACGAGCAAACTGCCTGAAGCGCGGGAAAAACGCGGGTGACCCAGTCTCGATTGGTTTTAGTTTTGAATCTGATTGGCTGAGAAAATTGCGCGAGTTTATTCTGGACCAATCACATAACGAAGTGAAGCAAAAAGAAAGCATTCCTGGATTACTTTCGACACTCAATTGGAAATTGCTCTCTTCTGTATTGTAGTTATATTGCATCGTGAGTTTTAGCTACATTTCTTGTCGTCTTGAAATTTTTGTCTTCTCTGTCGTTTTAATAGCTTGCCAAATACTGCGATTCCATTCTGAAAAAGAGTACAAAGAACCTCAGTGATGCAGAGTTAGATGAAAAACTTGGTGATATTGTAAGTTATCATTTTTATTCTAGCTACGTTCTTAAGTAAGGCTTACTTTGTATGGGTATTCCTGCCGTAGATTTGCTCTATTGACTCCACCAACCGAGAATTAAGGGAAAATGTTCGTAAGTTCCATATCGCTGTAGTGACTGATAGAAACGATTTGTATAGGTAATAAGTTGATCTAGATTGCAATGTGGAATAAACAACCACAAGTAAAATTTTAGTTTGAAAAATTGTTCTAACCCGCAAACACAGCGGTCAAACGTCTACACATGCGCGGACGTTGTCTTGATTGGGTGAACTGCTTTCATCCCGACAGAACCAAGTTTTCTTACAGGAGTTATAAACATCTACACAAGCCAGTGACGCTTAGTCTTTCAAAAACGTGTAAAATTTTTGTAAAGCTCAAAACAGAATGGTAAATCAACAGGATGCCCGCAATGGAATAAGCTTTGTGTTTTAACAAGAAATTCAAGACCGCACGAGACATTTACTTGATGAAGGATTTCCTACACACAATCAATTTTAAAATGTTCTATTTTTCGTTGATGTTAAGACTGTTCTTATTACTTTTTTTCTTCTCATAGATAATTATTTTTAAATATATTGATGACAAGGACATTTTTCAAAAGGTGAGTTTTTGCACATGTAACTTCCGAACGCTTGGAATTCGCTTCATTGCTTCTCCACATAGAATGTGCTGCACTTCTTAAAAGCGCAATTACCTTGAATGATCCTTTTGTTTTTTAGTTCTACTCCAAAATGTTAGCAAAGAGACTTATTCACACACTTTCAGTTTCAATGGACGCTGAAGAGGGGATGATAAGTCGCTTAAAGGTGAGAACGCTTGCGTGACTTGAGGATACGGTAGACCGTTACGGGTGTCCTTCGCGAAAAAAAGGTTTATAACGCGCTGTTTGAAGCGTAACCACCATAAACTATATATCCTTGGAAAGATTATTAAATGTGCTATCCGACAAAAATTGTTCAGTTTTAGCTTGATCTAATCTTAAACCGACTGAGGTGCAACAATTCGAAATAGACGATGTTTCTTTGAACGAACTAATCGGATATCAAATCTGACCGCACAAATAAAACTTCTACAGTTTCAGTCCTGAGAGGTTGATCGGTTGGTACCAGGGAAATGAAGCAACGGTAAAGCAATTAAGGATTGCTGTCGACTTTCTATTAAAACTAATCAAACTATTGTATTCAGCTATATTGCCCTACATTTTTTTCTCTTGTAGCACGCCTGTGGCTATGAATACACTAACAAGCTTCACCGCATGTTTACTGACATCAGTATCAGCTCTGACCTCAACTCTAGTTTTAACGATTTCCTTTCTAATACCAACGCGTCTCTTGGAGTTAGTTTTAGCCTCTTTGTATTACAGGTAAGTTAATTTGATTCCTAAACATCTGCAGTTTTTCGGAGAATTAAGGCTGATAGTTTCGAAAGAAACTGTTTGACGTGGAAAGGAATGACAAGGACACATCGAAACCAGTCGCTAGGCATTTTAATTTACCTAATCATTCTAAGCAACATATGGCAATCTGCGGTCTTTCCTTACACTTAGGTAGCACGGAAAGCCGTAAAAATCTTGAACAAAAGCTCATCTTTCAAACCGGCAGTCTAAATCCCACAGGGATCAACGAACGCTTTTCATTCCACTAATTTATTCTTGTTTTTCTCGTTACCATGTTCCCACCAATAACGTAGCTCCATTTTCTGCCTTTAAAAGCACACACAACCCACAATTCCTCTATTCGCTCCGACGAAGGGCTAACGCTCGAAACGTCAGCTTTTGTAATCGTTACGGTGGCCAATTTACCATTTCAACTTTGTTGCTATATCCAAATTCGGAGAATTAGATTCTCAAATCAGTTACGCAAAGTAGAGGTGGAATTAGATGGCCAATGTGCAGCATTAATCAGAGCGCTTATAGAATGGATGTCGTAAAACCTTAATCGAAGTAATCTCAACACAAAATCACAAAAAGGAAAATACCTTTAAGAGCCAATGAGAACTCAAAGTAAAAACAACCGAACTGACTAAAGCGCGGGAAAACATGGGCGACCAAGTCGCGATTGGCATGCATCTGATTGGTTGAGTGAGTGGTGCGACTTTTCTGGACCAATCACACAGCGAAGTAAAGCAAACTCATTACAATCTCATATCACTTTCGACCCTTAATCGAAAATTAATCCATTGACGAGTTATTTCTTACATAAATTCTGTTTCTCGTGTAAACTTTTTAGTCTGGGGCGTGGCCTCTTGGACAGACTTCAGTCTCACCGCTGTCCATCCCTCAGGAATTAGTGAAATCCGTTCAAATGGTATGCCACAATGACTTACATTTAACAATGTTTTTGTAACAGTTTGTTGATGTTTCCCATTTTTGGACTTACAGCTGATTACTTTATTTTTTGCTTTGAATGTCTTTTTTTTCAGTTTGAACAATTTTACAATGGAAGATTTAATGGCCGTAAACTAACGTGGCTACAACACCTGTCGACCGGTGAGATAAATACCGAGGCGCAAAAAGTTCAAATATTTCTTCTTTTACTTCCCTTTTGATAACAAAGATGAAAAGATCCCTAACTCTCTTTGTCTCATTGCAGGCGAAGTCAAAGTGAGCTACCTTAAGCGCCCTTACTTCATCACAGTTACCACGTATCAAATGGCGGTCATACTGCTCTTTAATGAAAAGATAAGCTTGCATTTTAGGTAGGTCATGATATTATACGGGGGTGGGGGCGGAGAGGAGGGGTTGGCACAGCTGTTAACCCTTTAACACCCTAAATGTGGTTGTTCTCCCTTAAAGCTGCTACACTTTTCCGCACAAAATTTGTTACGAAAATTTGGTGTTAGATCAGGATAACAACGTTTACCTGATAACTTTGAGTATTCTCATGACCTGTTTCCTGGATAATGTATGGATATTGTAGGGAGAAGTTACATGATGATCACTTTTAGGAGTTCACGGTTTTCACCTCTTAGTATACATTTCCAAAGTTTGTTATTTACATCGTCTTCGCCATCCTTAACTCTTCAACCCTAAGAATGACTGGCATCTAACTTCCCAACCTCGTTCCCAGGGTCTCTCATCTTCCCGCGCCTCCTCTCTCCTCGCTCGCTCCAGGGGGGCGGGAAGATGAGAGACCCTGGGAACGAGGTTGCTAACTTCCCCTTACGGCATCACCTCTAAATCAAACATGAACGTCATGAGAGTAAAGGAAATGATCGCTAACTAAGGAAAATTTGTTTAGCGAATTCTCCTCGTCAGTGCCAAAGGAAATGGTTAGAGAACAGTAAGGAGAATATGCAAACTGATGCTAGGGTGTAATAGGTTAACGAACTTTATTCATTATTGCATCGGTCATATTTCGCGGGTGTTAGTGTTTGTCTTCCTTAGCCTGAGTACTTTTTTTTTTTTTTTTTTTTAATCAAGCTCGAACGATGAGCGTTGAAATCGATTGCTCTTATTTTGGAGATGTTGTTATGGGGTTGGGGGGGAGGGGGTTAGGGGGACGGAGTGGCTTTTTGGAAGGGTTTAAAATAATTTTCTCTTGACCACAATACCCCTAATCACATAGTTCTTTATTTGAGCGTGAGCACTCTCGCTGGATATAGATACCGATGTCCAGTGTGCTATCTTTCTATAATATCAAGAAATGGATAGACATTCTAGTCTTCTCGGATAAGGACGAATAAATCGTAGGTCCCGTCTCCTGCATCTATTGATAATAATAATAATAATAATAATAATAATAATAATAATAATAATAATAATAATAATAATAACATACAGTATTTTAAGAGCGCTAATTCCCAATGGTCCAAAAGCGCTTTACATGATAGAAATAACATAAGAAATATCCCACAAAATAAACCTACAACTACAAAATTACATTATCATCCTATAAAAACATAATCACTCTATACAATAACATCATAATAAACTAGTAATTAATTAGGATATATCAACAAAGTTGAAATGGTAAATTGGCCACCGTAACGGTTACAAAAGCTGACGTTTCGAGCGTTAACCCTTCGTCGGAGCGAATAATAGTAATCAATTAATTTGGTTAGGTAGGGGATGTTAAAGAACCCACTCACGAGAGAACTATGATGTGGTCTGGCCTGTTTACTGGGAATTGGGGGGAGGGGGCATCTTCAACTTCCTTTGATTGATATTGTAAACTGCTTGCTGCAGTCCAGCTAAAGTCCCCCGAAAGTGTTGTAAATTAATTCTGAAAAGCCCTTAGGGGAGAATTAATAACAAAAGTATTGTATTATTGTATTGCTTCGTCAAATGGCTAACGTTAGAAATTACAGCTTTTTCAAATTTCACAAGAGCGTTAAAAATCTTGAAACACCGAAGATCTGATAAGAAACTCTCCCCTCTAACCACCATACTTTTCGTTGTTAATAAGTTCTAAGAATTCAATGTTATATCAATATAACACCCTCTCGCTGAGAATTTTCATCTTTCTTCTTCGCCTGTTTACTCCTTATTGCGTTCAACTGTTCGGGAGTTAACATTTTAAACCCTAAGAAAGACCAGCATCTAATTTCTCCTTACAATAACACCGCTGAAACTTTCACTAAGGTCACGAATTCTCGTGGCCTGAATTAATGAATCGCCAACCTAAGAAGCTTTGATTGTTAAATGAATTCTCCTTGTCAGTACCAAAGGAAATGTTTAGAGAAGAGTTTGGAGAACATAGATAGTGATGTTCTTGCTTAAATGGTCAACTGTTCGAACAATCTAGCGAATTCTCATTTTCAGCGAAATCCTTGAACAAACTCAACTGGTGGAGAAGGAATTAGTTAGGACGCTACAATCCTTGGCGGACGTGCGACTCATATTACTTTCCGAGGTAAGGAGAACAAGGAGCTTAGGATTTAATCACTTAATTGGGGGTCGCATTAGAAGCCGGATGTCGGATCCCCAGGGCCCAGCACTAACTCAAGGTCAAATTCTAATCTGGGTTTCTTTAGTCTTTGTTCAAAAGTCATTTTTGGGGATAATATTCCCTATACATTTTGGAGCATCCAATCACCAAGTTGTCGACAAGAAGAATTCCGCTGAATTTCCTTTTAAAGCGTTCAGATCTGAAATCGGATTTCACAGTAACTCTGGGTTATCCCAACCCAGCTTTGAACAACCCGCCCCAGGCCTTATTGCCGTGAGTTTAGCCTGCTCGTTTTCACCTTACGGCCATTGAAAGCCCTGCTTTATACCGTTTGTCGTAGGGAGTTTGAGATCATCCCAGGTGCTACTTGTCAACTGGACTTGCCCGCTTCTTCTTCCTTTCCGTAATTGTATTAGATTGCGGCCTCTTCTTTATTTACATTTTCTCTTTCAGGACGCCGACCCCACCCAGTGTACATATTCTTTAAACATGGATTTTTCCAGTAAACGGACGAAGTTGAAAGTCACTGCCGCAGTGCAGAGGGAAACTCCTCAGGTAGAAAGAGTTACTGTCAAACTGTTTAATCTGATTTCTTTGATCAGTAAAAATAGAAAACAGCAGAAACCCCTCTCAACAGTTGTCAAGCTACGAACGAATTATTCACTAAATAATTAACAACTGTTCACCGAACTGAGTATATTTACCTAGCCGCGGAGTGGCGAGTTAGATATTCACTGTTAGTTTATACTAAAACGGTGTGGTAATATTACACAGAAAGATGATTTTAATTCATTTGTTCCTGCAACGATTACAATGTTCTTGGGCTCAAATCCCTTGCGAGTTCGGAGGTGAATAGCAAAAGATATTCGGAGCTTGAGTTGCCAATCAGAAGGCGCCCTCAACGCTATGCACTGTTTTAGTATATACTAAACATGACCAATGAATGAAAACGTTTATTCATGTATTCGGTTTATTTGTCCTCTTCCTGCTTTCTTTAATTTTGCAAAGAGAAATACCTTGTTGGTGTAGAAGGCAAAGAGGACAGTAATTAAGGATTCATCAGTATTTCATCGGCTTCTCTTTTCCCGCAGGACACCGAGCAGACCTTGTCAGCGGTCGATGATGACAGGAAAATGTACCTTCAAGTAAGATATTTTGGAGACGGTTTTTTTTCATTCTGTCACTCGGCTCATATCAGGGAATTTAAGCAAACCACGACGGCGACAGCAACGAGAACGTGGAAAAACAACAGATCTAATTGGCAGAACAATAGCCCAGCACGTGCGTTTTAAAACTTTGTACAATTCTTAGCCGTCCTCTGCAAAACAACAACGTGAAATCCCCAAAGGTTGCGTCGTCTGCGAACGGAAACCGCGACGGCAAATTATTGTAATTTCCATTTGGAACACAACGCTGCAACCATACGTTAGTGCTGAGGTTGAGGTGTGGCGCCTTAAGAGATAGTAAACACCTGCGGCCATTGTTGTAATGCTAATTAAGGCCCTGTTTACAAGCAGGTAGGGTAACCCTAGTGCTAGGGTTACCCTGGCAGGAGGGTTACCCTAACGCTCCCACATTTCTTCTTTTATTCATCGACGTGTTTACAAGGCAGCTTGGGTTACTCTAGCACTAGGGTAACCTTAGCTGAGCGCTAGGGTTACCCTAGCGCCAGGGTAACCCTAGCTGCCTTGTAAACGCTCTGCTGGGGATAACTCGCCTACCCGGGACAACTTTTTACTTGTTTCCAGACCCTTTGAACATTGATAACAATGCGTGCGGTTACCAAGCATAGGTAAGTTGTCCTGGGTGGTAGGGTGACCCTACCTGTGAAATTTTGCTTGTAAACCCGGGCTATCTTTGACCCGCCTCGAATTTGTAAACAGGGCCTAAAAGTAGAAACTCATTTTTTAATAGACGTCTTCCTTCGTGTCGCCGTCGTGACTACTTAAGGTCCCTAATATTGAAGCTGAAGGGAGAAGGAAGGGGCAAAATAAAGTTACGTGTAGATTATTAACTCTTTAATTCGCAAGATCTTACCTGTAAGATCTTCCCTCTAGGAGCCACACATTTCCTTGTAAATTTATCAGGAGAATTTGGTGCTAGATCAACATAACAACATCTATCTGATAAGTATGATGCACGATCCTCGCAGTAGAGAGCGCTATTTATACAATAGCGAAAATCAGACCTGAAAAAAATCAGGCCTGTACGGGATTCGAACCACTGACCTTTGCGATACTAGTGCAGCGCTCTACCAATTGAGCTAACAAGCCAACTGCGAGCAGGCCGTTAAGTTGATTCGTAATAAACCCGTGATGATAAATTAGGTACAATGAATATATGAAGTTCATATATTTTGAACTGCGGTTGTAGATACGTACAGGGATACATTGTACCTGATCTATCTGATAAGTTTGAGTATTCTCATTACCTGTTTGCTGGATAATGTATGGATATTATTGGGAGATGTTACATGTTGATCACTTCAGGGAGTTCAGTGAAGGGTTGAACTTATTTCGTCTACGTTTAGGCTGCCATCGTCAGAATAATGAAATCCAGAAAAGTTTTAAAGCACAACGCTCTCATTCAAGAGGTAAGAAAATTACATGTTGCTGATCAAACGAATTCTAAAGATATGTTGCATTATGGCGAGAGTGGTACACGAGATATTCGAATGGTGATCGTGCGGAGACACGAATCCAGATGTCTCGAGTTCGAGACATGGTGAGGTCTTAAGGCGAGACACTATATTTTCACACAACCTTTCTCTACTCAGCAGAGTATAAATTGGTAAATTGGTAACAAAAAACTCTCAGAGAAACTTGACGTGTCGCGGGATGGGGAAGCAACATTCCAAGTCGCTTCATGCTGGCCAACTGGTTTGTGTTGAGAATTTTCCCATACTTCACTTAAAGAGTAAACGTGGCAACCAAGGTATTTACAGGGGTTTGCATGTCTACCATTTACTCTTCCCCCGCACTCCCTTTTTTGCGTTTAAATAAATCCTGGCCAGACGGAACTCGGTAAGATAGCAAACTTAGGGGTGTATATTTGGGGCTGGTACAGGTTTCTCGGCGGCATTGTGAGAGAAGGGTCAATTGTGTTGACTTCTAGTGTTTTCTCCGCAACAGGTAATAAGCCAGTCGAGTGCACGATTCACGCCCAGTATAGCGATGATCAAGGTATGTCACAATTAAATGTGTGTAGTATTTTTTGTTAACCGTAGTTATTTCCCCTGGTGTTCGTTTCCTTTTCTATTTTTTTCACCACCTCTTCATGATAATTAAACTTTCCTTTCTCCACCCTCGTGATAACCACTAAACGTTTTTCTTTACTCCATGTCCGTTTCAGAAATGCATCGAAGCACTGATCGATAAACAGTATATTGAAAGACGGGAGGGGAGTAAGGACGAGTACACTTACATGGCATGATGGGAAAGCAGATCGAGTACCAAGCTCTCAAACAGTCTGGAACTTGTTTGGATATCAGCGGGGCCCGTTCTCTCCCCTCGCATTGGACCGTTTATGAAGAACAGAGATAAAGACTGGGCCCGAGGAAGAGATGTGCTGTAATTTCGTACTCAAAATGAGCTCGTGTTTTTCTCAATGGATGGCGAACTGAAAAAGGTTCAAGAGCTTCGGGGCTAAATTTTTTCGATGTAACGCATCACTGTTTAATCGCTTTTTAACTGTCCACTGACTTTAAGGCTTGTACGATGCCTCGTATTTATTGAAAACTTTTCCTCTAATGTATCTTCGAGATACATTAACTGAACAGTTCTAAGCAATTAACGAATAAGTTTCTATTTTTCGCAGTTTTCATGTATCTTTTTTTTTTAGAATAATTCATTTGCCAAGAGCAGTTTTTCCTCCTGTAAACAAACATTTTTCTTTTATAGATTGTTATTAGAATCTATTGCATTGTAATTTGATATTTTTTGTACATTAATCTATTTGTGGATACTAAGAACTAGTGTCTGAGTATCTTTAATGACAGTGTTAATTGGCAATCCCTCATTTCCCTGGGTAGTAAAGGTAAAGTCAGTATTTGAGCCGAGTGGCCCGCTCCAGTCACAGATCTAGAGGAGGGGCACGGAGGTCCCGCACCTCCCCCCCCCTCCCCTTATTTTGGGTAAAAATAAACGCAGAGGGAAGAAAAGCCGGCAGGTGAACACACACAAACAAAAACAACCCCCGCCCCTCTAGCTCAAGGTCTGGATCTGCCACTGCACTCAGCCGGAGCTTATTCCGGTTTCCTTAGAATGGGGCAATAAGGAGTACCACTACTCCCCTCCGCATAGGGTGCTACTTCCCCCCCCCCCCCCATCGGACTCTAGCCAAGAGAGGTTTTTTAAAGTGATTTCTTAAAATCAGTATTTCGATTTCAGTGGGAACTCTGACGCACCCCCCCCCCCTCTCCTCCATGTCAGATTTTGAGAGCAGATTGTGGTTGCTTTTCGATTGGCCTCCAGACTCCGATCAAAAACTGAAAGCGACAGCACTCCTGACTCCGATCAAAAACTGAAAGCGACAGCAAATAATGTATGGGGCAATCAGAAAATCGAGACTATCTTTAACTTCGTGAAATTCCAATACCGTCCTTCGACGTCGAAATAAATTTTTTTGTTTTAAGAGTACATTCCCTGAATGCTTTGCTAAAGCGGACATGTCTGCCCAAGCTGTACCTTGTTGACCCCCGGGTACACTTCAATTAAAAAATCGACCTCAATAATGGGAAAATAGTTCTAGTCTTTAACTCATTTTCCATATGGTTTGTTGCGTGATTTTTTCTGAAACGAGGAAGGGTGAACAACGATGATTATGTTGCCGAACACCTTCTAACGGAATAGGAACTTAATTATTTAGATTACAAGAATCTGGACAAGTGGAATTTCTATTTGAATTTCTTGTGTTTAATGTTCTCATCTTTTTCAAAGTAAAAAGGAATGAAACAGGCTGAGCGTCCATCACTTTCACAAGATGAAAAATTACTGCGTTGTTGCCTATGTTAAATGTCCTTATCTTCAAAGTTTAATTAAAGGTATGAAGCAGACCGAATGTCTACCACATTCGCCACGATAAAAATTTCACTGCGTCGTTGCTTCAACTCACTCAATTTCGTATCAGCGAAAAAGCCGAAACTTGACATCGTAACCCTAGTTTTTGCAGTTAGAATCGGAAAAGAAAGCAAAACTTAACACAAATGGTAATTTTCGTCTCGAGACAAACTTTAGACATAAACAAAGGGGTGCATTGATGAGGTTAACATGACAATCAAGGTTATATGAATGGGTTCTTTTCAAGGCTGTTTTTCTATTGGCGACAGTTAGATCACGTGCGCGAGTGGATTTAATTATAGTAAAGCGACTGAGCGTTATAACACATTACCGAGATCTCACCAGATCCAAATGTAAACTTCTGCTATTGCCTAGCTTATGTGAAAACGGACTAAAACAAATATCAAGCGTTGGATTCTTACACTGCGATCCCCGTGAGAAAGAAAAGGAGTTTGTCTTGGAAGTACGCTAAATTTTAAAGGAAACCAAGCTACAAAATGGAAAGAGCACGAAAAATCTCCAATCACAAACCGCTCAGGTCGGTTGTTGTTTACAAATACACTAGCTTATGTGTTGTGAAACCAATTAAGTTTTATCCATAAATAAGTCCAAAATGTAATTTCGTCAGTTCCTTATATTTGCTTTTGCGTTAAGTTTGAATTTTTGTTCTATATTTGTCCTTTAAACTAATCAAATTTAAACAACAGATAGTTGTTAATTTTATGTAATCTTTTCAATCAGGTAAGTGTGAGGAGAGCGCAAACGATACGCAAGCCGATGCGTTTAAAGGGTTATGCAGAAAAGTTGTTCGAGGAAAGATTTTTAAGCTTGCGTGAATTTATAATTTCAAATGGATTTTCTAAGCTTGCGCGAAGGTATAATTTCAAATCCTGGCACTTCTTTAGGACAATATGAAGCTTAGGAAAGGAGAAGTTTGTAGTGTCAACTAGTGGATCAGTTCGGCTCTACGGCCTTATCAGAAAGACAACGAAAGGTGTCATCAACATTCGAGGAACTGCGCGCAAACGACTTTAATTTGCGTGTTCAGGGAGCAGTAACAGAAAACGGACGAGTGAGCGCAGCGCGGAGCTAGCGCGGTGTTTGTTTGATAACGTTCCCTCGAGAGCTTTTATTCATCACCGGTGAAATTTTGTTGTTGATTGGATAAACGATACTTTGTTACAGTGAAATGTTATTATACGTGATCAGCACCAGTTTTTTCGTGGTTTAATCTCAGCACTCAAGAAATAAAAGAACTGTTTGAAAATAAACAATAACAATTTAAGGAATAATGTTTTTCAAATGGAGCAACTGAGATTAATAAAAACCAAAGTCCTTCTCTCCTGTAATATTTCACAATTTTCAACAATATGTGTCATTTCAAATCACTGAAAAGCTATTATGACTAAGAGTTGCTCACCGGAAACTACTAACATAGGCGGTGATGTTTAGTCCTGGCGTTCTACTTAGATAAGACTTCTAAGTTTTTTAAGGACCAGTTTCGCTCAACATTCGACCACGAAAAATATCAACAGTGTGCTTGTTTTAATGAAGTGTCTTCAAAGTAAGTCACAAGTAGTTTTCATCAAGTTATCATTACATTTTTTTCTCCTATTCCTATTGGATACATTTTTTGCTTTCTGTTATCCACAACAGAAAATTAGCTAGCTAGATATGTATTGTTAATCAGGGCCATTTGAATATTGGTCTTATGAACGCGGATTCCAGAATTTGGAATCGTAGGAATCGTAGCACCTTTAGCACCTTTAGCACCAGTCCCCTCCCTCCATATCTACTTTCCAGTGAAATTTATTTTGGTTGGTTCCTCATTGAACTCTTAACTTCATCATATTTGCTCAGAAAAAATTAGAAAGAGGAAAACGGGAACTTCAATCAACTTGAGAAAGGGCATAGAAAGTTTTAAAACGATTCTTCATTGTTTGCTGACCGAGAAAGGATTGTCTGAACAAACACAATTAAGCAATAGAACGTTAACACATTTTTTCGGGCTCGATAACGTGATCTAGCCACTTGGGATGGTGGAAGAACAAGAGGAAAGTTTATAAATCACGAGCCGAAGGCAATGAAGTTGGAATTAAATTAAACTGAAATACGAAGCGTTAGTGTGAAACACACAAACCAAATAAAACACAAAGTCACTTACAAAAAATCGCTAGGAACTAATTGTTTTGACGACCTCGAGAGAACCACCACTCAATTCAATTAACAATTTATAGGTGCTGAAGAGTGCATTGGGATTTCATAAACGTCGCGAGAATGTAATTAGCATATGAAAGGCAACATCTCTCTGAATGAGCAAAATTTCGTTAATAACAGTGCCATTAAGCGCTCCAAAAAGTGATTCTAGAGCTGGGCCATGTTTTGGCAGGGAAAGGAGATGCGTATTCAGTGGTTTTCAAGAAATCAAATGGAAACTTGAACGTGAGTTCAACTGGTGTGTAATTCTAATGAAATCTGTACTATTTTTTTATCGAAGTTTAAACCCATAGGAACATTTCCTTCGTAAAATTAATGAGATATTCAGATCAAAACATGCAGTTTTGTATGCAGGTAAAACATACGTCCAGTAAACTGTTTATCGAAGATTCGTAGTTGATACAGATTTCGAAATCTGTATTTCTGGTCCAAGTTTCAAGAAAATACGTGTATCCCCTGTTGTCCACACAATCGATATTGTCCCCGTAAAAATTACGACCTGATCCTACAACAATTATTCACGTTTTCCACGAAAGTTGTTTTTACGTTATTTAAAGCGATGAATTAAATCTTTTTAAACTTTCGTACGGAATTTTCACTCAGATGGTTTTATTTATTTAAGAATGCACTGTTTTGGTAAAAATGTTGTTGTAGGGGCTCAGAACTGCTGTATATGTACTGTAGAAGTAAAACACTTCTGATCAAACTAGATACCCATTTTGAGTGGTTAAGTAACAAAAATTCAGATCGAAAGATTTCGAATGCGTTTGAAATGAATTTTATGATTGAAATATTCATCATGGAAAGTGATTCGATTTCTCTGCCTCTCAGTTTTGAAAAATCTAATTAGTATGAAATTACGGTTTGAAAGCAAACGAGATACTCCATACGATTCATTTATCTCCTTCTACCTGGAAGGTCTAATGCTGTAATAAATTACGTCGAAATGCAAACGCTTGAAAGCGATCCAAGTTCACGTAGTTTGCTTTGCACCGTTCGCTGCCGCCTCGGCCTCCATTGTTTATTGTTTTCCTGTATCTTTAGAAATGGACTTCATTGTTTAGGTAATTTTCTTTAATCAAAGGCTATTTTTTCGCACATCCCAGGGGTCTTTTCTCGAACAAAAGTAACGACTATGAAAAAAATTAAAATTTCTGCTTCCCCGCTGTTAGTATTGACCAAAGAGTTTTTTTTTTTCGTCAAAACACTGTCAAGTTGTAACCGACCCTGTAAAGGATAAAACAGATAATGGAAATATTTTTTAATTGATTGAATGACAGAATTTAAAGCGGAGTGAACCATGGGTCCAGTCTCCTGATCAGATCAGTTTTGTTTGGAAAATAGAAGGGAACGGTACGAAAAAACAAAGCTTCAGTGAAATAATTCGAAGCTTCAGTAAAATAATTCGAAGCTTCAGTAAAATAATTCGACTGCGTGAGCAAATTAGCTTCTGGAAGGTAAAATCGTTCGGGAAAGAAAAAAAACGCAGACACTTTCATTTCCCTGACTCTGTGGCATTCAGCAGCACGCTTTGATAAAAAAAAGATTACGCATCAATTACATATTTGTTTCGAAAAAAAAATTGCGAGAAGGAAATGCGCATGAGAAAATGCTAATTTTTTTCTCCGCTACCTGTTTTTCGAGACGTGATAAATCTTAAGAAAACAATTTAGCATTTAATTAGCTTTTCATTAGCTAATTACATAAAAATCACCCTCCGACTGACACAACTGCTTTCCCGTCAAGAGGAACATTGTTCGTTTGACGTTGCAAATCGACTACCTGAAGGATGTTTTGTTCTGCTGAAAATAAAACATTTGTTTCGGCAAGCCTTTGTGAAGGGACAGTAATTCCGATTGATTAAATTGTATACAAAACTGAAATTTTTACCCTCCAGGCACATTGTTGTAATCATCTCGGTCAATGTATTTTATCAGATGCTAGTTATTATTTAAGATTTTTGAGATTATTCGCGTTATCGAAACTTTCGTCAGCCTAGATCAAGATGCCCTTTCCAAAATCTTTGAAATGTTTTGGACACCTGTCAATATATTTTGGTCCTTGTTTTACGAGAAACCTCCGGACCATCGCCAGAAACTTAGGGTTATTTTATAAGCCATAGCGATTATTTTTAAGTTCAAATTGGGAAATGAAACTCCCTCACTTCGTAAAACTGAAGTTTGGAGTTCTTATTACTTTTTCTGCTATTTAAAGAAACTTAAGCCTGCGGCATTAATCTGCCACATATGGAACCACATCTTCGTTCCCAGGCTGAAAATGGAAGATCCAACGAAAAAGCCTGAGGATAAGACTTAATTTGGAGGGCTTATTTCTTTTAGAGAAAAAAAGGTTGCTTGAAGTTATCTCAATGAATCGACCTTGTGCATGCTATCTCTGAATTTCTTAATTGAAACACACAAAGTTTTAGCAATACAAAATCTTCACCTATTTTAGATTTCCGATCGCTTTCCCAATAATATAAATGAAATGTAAATTTTTGGGAACAAGCCTAGAGAAAAGAACGGACATCATGCCAAATCACGACTAGGCATTCCAAAACCTGGTAATTACATTTCAGGTTGTTCCACAAAAGGGCTGATATTATGTACTCGGCTATCAAAGGCATGACACTTTTCCCGAACGTTTATGCGAGGCTCCCGAAGTTTAAAACACTTTACGAAAATTTCCGAAGGCATGACGAAGAGTTCCAACCCAACCTCCTCGGTTTCCAGGAAAGGAGGGTCGTAGCCTTGTCTTTTCTCTTCGTTTCTCTGATTGTTTCGAGATTAATGCGCACTGCATATTTAAAGAAACTTTGTCAGCCCAAGATTTTTCGCCAAGAATGTGAAATTGGCCGGCAAGTATGAATAGCGTGGGATCTTGATCATTTTTGATCTGGTAGCTCTGGAGAAATGCCCAAGACGTGAGAGTTATCAGGTCTAACACCATCAGATATGATCCTTGCGTCCGCTGACCATGATCGCATTACCGTCCATTTTACTTCAACCTTGAAACACAAACGCTGAAGTGGGCTTTACATTGAAACATGATTAGTTCCTAACCAAAAAAACAGTTATTCAACCCTGAGCTATCCTTGTTTAAGGGAATTCAAACACTTTCGTCTGTTCATATTTTGCTGCATTCGCCGATCTTAAATGCTAGTACAACCCTCAATGTCTCTACGTTCCCAGCCAAATGTGTGTTTTTGATGGAGACGAACTGAATAGGAAAATGTAGAATGAAGAGATGTGTTTGGAGCGCTGAATTCAGCTGTCAATTACGTTATCATTAGTTGAGTATAAATTACGGAGTCTCCAAACAAGACTACTTTTCGAACAGTATATGGTCAGAGGAAGAGACCAGAAGTGTTTCTACCCACCCCACCCCCCTCTTACGGGGCGCTAGTCCACGCAGGTTACCCCAGTTGACAGGGGGCCGGTTAACCATTTCTAAGGGTGAAGAGAGGCACTGTGAGTGTAAAGTGTTTTGCCTGAGAACACAACACAATAATCGTGTTTGTTGACTCTTAGTCCATTAATTTATGAGTCATTACGACCTATTAGTACACGAAGCGCAAAGCTATTTAAATTCTAATGAAGGATTAATGATGTCTTTTTGCTCGAAGATGGGCCGTTAATTAGTCCAATTGCCGTGGTCTTCATGGAAAATAATATGCGCGGTTCAGTTCGGTGACTGTTTAGTGAAGCTTCACCAGGGCTCTGGTTGATAACTGTAACACCTAGGTGTAAAGCGCTCCTAGTCTATTTTAGACAGCAATAAAGCGAAAATCGATTGTTGTTGCGTTGAAGAATGTTTGCTTATACACCCTTCCACAGTTTCTGTGAGTACATTCAGCGTGGCTGTTTTTTATAACATGTCAGCTTGTCACAAGCGCCAAGCAATTCTATTTCTGTCGTGAGTTTCTTTTGTGTGTGCGTAGTCTCCGTGTTGACATAGCTAATGCATGGCAAAGAAATCTACACGCTTGAGATGACGTCAACTGTAATGACTATTCAAAAAAAAACCATGCGCACTGCACAAGCGCCTTAATTGCGGAGGCCGCAAATTTTGAGGAAGGAAAATCCATTTGTTAGATTGACGGAGCTGATTAACTGCGTACACGGTCGAAGGAACCTCCGGAGATAAATTCCGACTTCTACCCCAGTAAATTTGTGGAGAGAGATCTCGTTACGGAAGCGTAAGCAGCAAAAGGTAGGTTACTCACGCGCGGTCTGTGTCTTGAACAGAGGGGTTTTTAGATGTTCGCCAGTGTTTACATACGTTTTGCATTCCTTCGGAACTAAACCGAAATAAGGGCAAAAGGCTCTAGGTAAACTCCATTAAGGCTATGACCGAAGAACTGTCATGTATTACAAGTCATTAAAAACGCCGCTTGTCTGGAAAAAAGTGCAGTTCAAGGCCGTTCCAGAAACTCTCACTTGGACAACTATTTTAAAGCGTGTTCTTCCCTGTATTCTCGGAAGGGATTGTTTTTATTTGCATACTTCAGCTCGGGTAAACTGTGTTTATATCGTGGTACTCCGTTGTTTAGTAAAAAATCGTCGGACTTTCTTGACGATAAAATCGTAATTGCACGAGAGAAGACAATTCCATTTGCCTCAAAAACATTTACCACGGGGCTACTTAGAATTAGAAAATGAAGTTAGAAAATGAAGTCTTGTGATCAGTGGTGATCATGTATACAAATCTACCCAGAGTTTCTTTTGTATGTATATACATTCTTCTTATCGGATTTCTAGCTCCGTGGATTCTCTTTTCCAGTCAGCTAAAACAGAAACTCGATTACTTTACATAATGCGCTTATAATTACATTTGTTAAAGTTTTGTGAGAGGCCAGTTGAATTCACACAATAAGCATTTATCGCGCTGTTGTAACCGACTTATTTTGCATAACTGTACTTCGCTCGTCGACACCGATGTTTATCGCAATTTCTTACAAATCGCATATGATAAATAATGGATCAAGATTTGGCGCTCTCAGATGACTTTTCCAAGCGAGACATTGCGTTGAATGATAAGAAATTCATTGTGCCAAAACCTCAAAGGCAGACTGACTTAATTTCGCGAATTTTTTCAAAACTTCTTGCAGTGAATAGAGCAACGTTACAAACTAATTACTTTTGTTTATGTACTAACGATTCGTTTCGGACCATAAAACTCCTATAAAATAAGTTTTGGGTAATGTCATGCCGGGATAATGCCATCCGGACCTCGCGGTTGGTAAATAATCTTCTCGTTATTTTATCTTATGATAATAAACATTGATGGGATCATAAGAGAATTCTTTAAACGTTTCTATTTTTGGTTCAGAATAAGTCAGTGACAGGTATGGAGAATTTAAGAATAGAACGGATACCTTTTGAAATCTATTATTGTTCGTGCGCTTCTTTCGATGAAACAGGAAAAACTTACCCTTTTCCTCGTCACTGATAAGCTATCTTTGTACATCTGCAGTACATAATAACGCTCCAGGGATGGAGACTTCAATAAATATAAAATTTATGTGCTGACCACAATTGGCAAACTGCACCAGCCTTTTTGCTCGTATGTGATAAGTGGTTACATCTGTTCATCTCCTTGTCCTGTTTGTCTGTGTTTCACTTCGAGATGATATGACCATCAGTCGCAGTGCTGAGGAATACCTAGAAAACACGTCTTACAAGATACATGCTTGAGCTTCTCACTGAAAGCACCCGCAACTCCCACATAACAACGTTACCATAAACTAACACCGTTTCAACATAATTTACGATTCTGCAAATGTTTATTAAAACTTTAAAAGCTGTAGGTAATGGTTAACTAAATGCCTTTTACCACAATTAATTCATGGAAAGACAAATAAAGCGATAGTAACCACAACGTGTCTATATATGTGTCCTGCACAGAAGCACAACATCGAATTTATGCCAGGAGACCCAAACTAGTTCCAGTGACCTTCAGGCCACCCACCTTGCAGTTATCCCATACAAAGCACGATTGGCAGGTCTGGTGGAAAAAGAAGGCCCTATAGCTCGCCTCTAACATCTCCTAAAGTCTTTTCTTCATTCGCTAGTATAGATAGACATGA
Organism: Stylophora pistillata; assembly: GCF_964205215.1. NCBI lineage: Eukaryota > Metazoa > Cnidaria > Anthozoa > Scleractinia > Pocilloporidae > Stylophora > Stylophora pistillata. The sequence continues at coordinate 8,709,090 of NC_142530.1, forward strand.
TTTCAAACATATTTTTGATAATGTATTGCTGTTTCAATCTGAGAGTTTCAGAAAACGCTGTTTTTAGTAAAAACATCCTGCTTTTTTCATCAGTAGTTAAAAGGGATTATTTCAATGATTGTTGTTTTGTTTCGTTGTGGAATAAACAAGCAAAATCCCGGCGGAACATCAGCCGTGCTCGCTTGACGGAATAAAAATTCAAATGTATGCTCCTTTCAACTTTTGTTTCAATTCACGAACTTCTCTTCTTTTTGGAGAAATCAAATTCCAAATTAAATGGATTATTTATTACCCAGGAAACAGATGTGAAGACTTAATCAAAACGTTTCCCAAACGAGCCATTATCCAAGAAATTCTGAAAGTGTAAAATAAAATAAAAAATGTTAAGGGACCTGTCTAAGTCCTGCTGAAACTGACGGCCGAAGCTATTCTTTGTAGCCTCTGCGCAACTTGAAGAAATATCTCTGAATTTCTTTACCCTAAGGGGGAGTTAGGACACCATCGCCATTTCGTCTATTCTGAGATCTACACTAGTCACTTTTTTCGTCCGTAACACGCTTATAGCCTCGATGGTTTAAGGCAGATTAATTGCTTATCACTTAAAGCCTTATCTAAGGGAGTGAATCTTTCATAACAGGATTTCTTGTTTATAAATCTATTTTATCTGTGCAAATCGTTGAAAATCAGCAGTTATTTCAAACTGGCTTGTTGATCACCTTGGCAGAAATTTCTGGAAGAGTCAAAGTACTTTGTTATTATGGTAAACATGCTCTTATTAAAAACTGGATCATTGGATAATGCAATTCAAGACTTTTTATTGGCTTAGCCATTATGGTATATGAGTCAATATACCATAATCTAATATCTGTACATTGTAACATCCGGTTTCTTCTTACAAAATAAAGTCGAGAAGATTTGTGTAATACCTTGGGGGCGTTTGTTTTAATAAAACAATTATATATGAAACGGCCAGATTCTTCGAAACAGTTTTAAAAGTGCTCTTTGCTGCAGTGTCGGCCTTGCTGTTGCTTACAAAATACAGCGACATCCAGTCTAACGCGGATCTGCTCATCAGAGTTGCGGCGAAATGTAGGAACTTAGTTATGTTCTGTAGTTCTCCTACATTTTAAAGGTTCGTTTAAAGAAGATCTAGGGAATTATTTGGTCAATTTAATACATCGTGGGACTAAATTTCTTTGTAAGCAAGTGATAATTTGGTAGAATTCGCCGGACATCGACAGAGTATTTCTTAGTCAAAAGATTCCAGACAAGTCCGTCTGAAATTTGGAGAGTCGGTTTGCGTAGCCTCGCAAAGGGAGAAGCAGGATTAAAGCCTTCAGAACATGAACGAGGACCAATGATGAAAACTCTTTCGCATGTCACATGACCGAGAGGCTGACGCTCTCATCACTGCAACATCCCTGCTCCCCATTAACTGCGATCATAAATGGTCACGGAATCCATAACAGGATCCACGTTTTTGTCGAAGAAATTGAGTTTTGGCAATTTTAAAAGATCTACAAAAATTTACTGTACAAGACGACCTTGCATGATCTGGTTTATCGTCGTAAGGAGGGAAAAGGTAAAGACGCTGTTCGCCTTTGAGTCAAAATTACCATCAAGACCTTGAGCTGTGCGCAGTTTGGGCCGATTGCAGCCGCTATCACAGATCTTGAAAGTGAGATTTGTGCTCTTAAGAATTCAGAATGTTTCTATATCTACTTAGATAAGTAAAGTATTCCAGGCAATTAAGATTTTGTTATCTATTGGGCTAACAAGATGCATCAGCTCTTGTTCATGTGCCTTAGGTTTAGAAGTTCTAAACATTTTCCACGGTTCGAGTGCCTCACGACGTTTTTGTTCAGAGGCTCTGGCGGCTGGACATTTGGCATTTTTCGAGATTACAGTTCTTAAAATTGACGCAATGTATTTGTCTTCTTGTTTTATTAACGACTTGTATGGCTTTATAAAAGCCTATCACGGAGATCCTTAACATCAAGAGTCCTAATCGATTCTGTCAGCTCCATTGAAGAATGGCATTTCACTGATTAAAATTAGAAACGAAGCCATCCAAACGAACCTACGTTTTCGTTTCTAGTTTAGAAACGAAATTAGAAACGGAACTTTGGACCTGTCGACAAGAGATGTCGTGATTGAGTAAGTCCCTATTTTTGGTGGCTTATAGGTGCAAAACACTTGAAATTCCACTCATACAGACCATATGCGTTAGGGCACTCGCATCTCAGCACGCGATCTGCATTTTCGATTAGTTGTATATTCTTAGGAAGTTCATGAAAATTAAGCCGCAGCGGTAAAGAAGGCGGGCCAGACAAGTAGACAGTGGAGGTATTGTAATCTTATTATCGGTGTAAGGTATGTTTTTCTAGGATTGTTATTAGTCTACAATTTCCCTCTATTTGAGCTGAAATAGGCGTCCATGATCATGTGATTGTCATCTCAGCTTCAAAACTTCCCTGTTCATCACGACAAAGACAGTCAATCTGATTTTTTTTTAAAGAACCTCGACACCTGTCTGCAGAGTAATGTAATAATTGCGTGGGGAGAGGTCACTTATCGATAATTCTAGTTTTTGAGTAGGTGGAACGCGAGTAAACAAATGTGTAAACGGTTTTGGCTGCAATATTGTTTGTGTCGAGTGATGAAAAACGGGGATCGATTTGAAGGATTAAAGACGCCCCAAATAATGAGAAAATAGACGCATAATTTATCAAGAAATCAGTGGGAATCCATTGTGGACTAATTACCGAAAGATTTGACTAATTTTCGCAATTCATTTCTTCTTTGTGACATAGCGTGTACAAGATGGAGAGGAAGCGAAAAAACAGAACAGGTATAACGGACGATTAAGCACGTGTACTTCTCATCTTTACAATTATACTAAGGCAAAATATGCTTATCGCGATAAGGTCTTATGCTTCACGATAATCCCTGACTGGGGGACAAGGGTCGAATCGTGGTTGGCACACGAAGTGCTTCCGGAGAAGCAAATGGTTTTAAGGACAAGTTATTACACTTATATTTCAGTTCTTGTACGAACGGCACTGACGGAAAATAATGCGTTGAAATCTTCGAGAGTGACCACCCTTGATTCTGATAGTAATACGTATTGTAAAGAGTATATCTTTACTTATGAAAGCTCAAGCGGTTCTCGGCCCTGTTATCGCATTTCATGTACAGTTGCAGATATGAATGCCCTAAACATCACAACAACAGAAGAAGAACCCAAACAGGAAGACGAAGAAGACGAAGAGGACGAGGAAGAAGAATTCGTCAAGTATGGGGCGGTGGATGAGTTTTATGAATTGGAGAAAGAAATCGGCAAGTAAGTGGAGGCCATTTGGTTTTAATTAGAACGTAATGAAACAATGAATCTTCTCACATGGCTTCTTGCTTTAATTTGATGGTATTTAAACAATGACAGTGCGATTATTCGCGAGCCTTTATATTGAAATAATGATTCTTGATTGAATAAGGAAGATGTTAGGCCACCGTGAGTTTCACGTTTCCTGAGGCAAAATTGGTATTTGTGTTTGGCCGTGCCATGGAGAAATCGCTCTTGCGCAGGATATTTAATAGCGCCATGGCAATGGATAAGTCAGTTTATCGTTCTCATTAACCCACGACTTCCCGGTTCTCATAGTGGCGGCTTTATGTCAAATAGTAGAAACATTCTTTATGAGCCAACATGTTGGATATAAAGCACTATCAATCACAAGACTCTTAGAAATCAGAAATCTGTCTCGAACTTTGTCACTACAACGAGCAGTTTGTGTTACCTAATGTAGTCGGTTGTGCGAATCATAAGCGATCGGTGGAAAGATATCCCGATGCTGCATGTACAGAACTCGCTTCCCAGAGTTCACGCGGCGTCGTTATTACTGAGCTCGCGTAATGTAAGGATTATGCAGAGAGGGAGAAGTTTTTAAAACCCCTGAAAAGGTCTGGGTTTTCAGTTTTTTTTTTTCTTGTTTTCTTGTTGTTTTTTTTTTTGTTTTTTTTTAAGCGGTCGTTGAGAAGTGAATAAATACCCTCAAAATAGTCAGTTTGGATGGGATTTTTCTCGCCAGGGGATGAGCTTTAATGTGACCTACCAAATGGGCTGTTGGAAATAAGAAAAAGTTTTCTTCAGGCTTATATGGTCCCGCTTGACATTATTTATAAAAAGAACAATGTTATCGGATGAAACCCAAGGCTGAAAGGTACGGTTTTGCTTTGAAGGAAGCCTAAACCGTGAGGGTAAATAACCGACTCTGGATGTTTACTAATAGCTTTCCAGATACCGACATACTTAAATTGTTAAAGAAGGAAACGTCACCCATAGTAACCTATTTCTAATCTGCTTTTGTTTGAATATCCCGCTTAGGGATAAGAAAATTGTTTTGCTGATTGAAGGCTTACAAAAAAGGCTTAAAGTTTAGTAAAGTTTATTAACTTCTAAGCATTCTAAATATGTATCCTCTGCATTGAATTCAGAAGAGGGTTTGCCAATTGTGCGTCTGGCAATGGTCCTAGTTTACTCCGTCACGATTTAATAAAATAAACGATTCTATGTTGCGGTCCGTCTGTTCTGCGCTAGATCACAGATTACGTCAAAATGTGGTGAAAAAAAAGCGGTGGCACTCGAGGCGCAGCCGAGTGCGTCACGATGTTCTAGCAACATTTTGACGGTTTCTGTGACCTATTAATGTATAGATCCACGGTAACATGGAATCCACTTCTTTTTAATTGATAAACAAATAATGTTACTAATGGTGACGTCATCTTTGCGTCTGTACTCCAGTAGATCATCAGTAAGAACCAATTAACATGTAGTTATAATTTACCTTATCGTATATCTAAGCTGATGCCAAAATGTGATAAGAAAAAAAAATAGATATACATGGAAGCCGCAAGCGACTCTGATGATCTCACCAGGGACCTTAAGCAATCAGGACGGCAACGCCGAGGAAGATGAATTTCTCGTTTTGATTAGAATTTCGTTAATGGCTGCATGTGTTTACTGTCTCTAACAGCGCCACACCTCAACTTCAGCATAACGTATATATAAGTAGCGTTGAGTTCCAAAAGGAAATTAAAATCATTTGCTGTCGCGTTTTCCATTCGCAGACGACGCAAATTTTGGTGATTTCATGTTTTTGTTTTTCAAAGAAATGTACAACGTTTTACAACGCTCAAACTGAGCTGTTCTACCCATTAGATCTTTTGTTTTGCCGCCTCCTCGTTGCCGTCGCCGTCGTGGTTTGCTTAAGGCCCGTACTTTCGTTAGATGAGCTCGACTCTTCGAACATTTGTCCTTGGCATGTCCATTTGCGCGATACACTTTTCGTGACGACCTGCTGTATAATGTTTTCTTTTTTATCAAGATTTTTGTGGCTTTAATGAGATTATCTCAGAAACTCCTTTCAAGATTGCGATATGTTGGACAGCACCGAGATAACAATGTTTCTTTGACGTCAGTCACTAGTCTGTTCTCAGATAGATTATAGGCAACGGCCAATCAGTGAACGCACAGAATTCAGATTTTTTTTCTTCTTTTTTTTTTTTTTTTTTTTTTTTTCCTGTGGTTACTAAATGACCTAAACGCGAAAACTTATCTTTTGTTAAGGTCGGTTTATACGAGTACAGCTTGCGCGTAGCCACTCCCACTAGACTTCTAGCAGTCCTTCCTTTTCGGCGAAGTCGAACGACACCTCATCCGTCGCACGCGTCCAAAAAATATTAGTGAAAAGAAATTGATGTTAGTGCTTCACACGGAACTGTGGGAGTGAGGTGCACGAAAAATAGGGACAAAAGACTAAACCAGAGAGTTTGCCTTTTGCGTTGCACTTTCAACGCACAAACACGATTGGTTCTCGGCCGTATACAGATATATTTGTCAATAAATTTTCAACACTTGAGTTTAAATATGGTTCCGTGCGGTGTGCCAATATCAATTTTTTTTCACTGTTTTTTTTTGTTAACGCGCAACACGGACCTCGCCTAAAAGCAGGAACTGTTTGTAGGCTATATCACACTCACGATTTAAGACGTCTTTCTTTTTTCCTTTTTAGAGGCGCTTATGGAACAGTTAAGAGATGTACTCACAAAACCAAAAAAAAAAACTATGCAGCTAAAATAATCAAGACAGCGAATAACACCGTCAGGAAGACCGTGTTACGAGAAATTGAAGTCATGCGAGCCCTCGGAACACATAACAAACTTGTTGAACTTGTAGATGCCTACCAGACTCCATTTGAAATCGTGATGGTGCTGGAGCTGTAAGTTCAAATTCAAGTCATTCCTCAACCTCGTTCCCAGTGTCTCTCATCTTCCCGCCCCCTGGAGTGGGAAGATTAATGGAAGCGGAAGGCTGGGGAGAGAAAGAAATTGGTACCTAGGGGGGCGAGCCCCCTTACCCCCCCCCCCTTCCCCTACTGTCGACTCTAACTAAACATGGCCGGTTCAATAAACGATGGCGCAGTTTTTAACGTTAACTCACCCTAATAGGATACTTGCACTGCAGGCTAAAGTTCTCTTCGTTGCACTGACTGAAGTCTTGAGGCTATAATTTATTTACCCAAGGCATTTCTGCAGGTTTCTCTGAAGAGTTAGCCGGGTTATTTTTCGGTATCCTTCAGTACGGAAACCTTTAATCGTTTGTGTTGGTTTGTTGTAGCGTGGAGGGAGGTGAATTGTTTGAACGAATCGTTGCTGAGGAGTATCTGATGGAGGATGATGCAGTGGATTACGTCAAGCAAATCCTCGAAGCTCTACAGTTCATGCATGAAAGACATGTCGTTCATCTGGATCTAAAGGTGATGAGTTGGGTGTCCATCAAAAACACTCATAAGAAGTTTCTCTATTTTCATACAAAGTGAAGTATTTTACTTCTGGCCTCATTTATTGAAAAGCATCTGATATTACCGGTATTTTTCTACAAAGAAAACAAAAAGATATGTATCCGGATGGACTTGAATCACCAATTATCCGGTTAACAGCCGAACGCGCTAACCGATTGCGTCACCGAGACCGTTGCGTACTCAAAGAGTAGTAAAATATGTGCTATTCTGACAGTGTTTAATGTCATTCCTTCTCTTTTATTAGCCAGAGAATATTCTGTGTATTAGTATGCATTCAAATGACATTAAGCTGGTTGACTTCGGACTCGCCAGGAGTCTGGATTCCGAAGAAGAAGTTAAATCCTCGTTTGGTACTCCGGACTTTGTAGGTAAGATTCATTCTGAAATATCTGTCAATAACATCTGCTGATGAAATCCTTGCATAAGATATTTCTGTCAAACCGTACAGAAAAAAACTGAAATATAAGCAGTTAATAAATATATACTAGCTATACATTTGCCTTTTACCGGCGAGAACTAAATAATTTTTTCCAATATTGCGATACAAATTAAGAAGAATATGGGAATGTGGTCTTGAAAAATGCAACAAAAGGAGAGTTAAGGCCTAGGAACCAAAGCTCATAGACATACTCCGTCGAGCAAAACCTTTTCTGCAAATATTTTTTATTGTGAGCAGAGCTAAGAGGGCCTATAGATGTAGCTGGAAAAAAAAAAAAACAATCACTTACTTTAAAACACTCACCTATAAAGAGATATCGAGGTCCATTGCTTTTCGAAAACTACGACCTTTGCTTGAACAGCAAGCATCCATCTCGTATCATTTTGCTAAAAAGAACAAGAAACGTGGTTTACGCAAATTGTAAAATACGTCCCCGGGTGGGCTTGAACCACCAACCTTTCGGTTAACAGCCGAACGCGCTAACCGATTGCGCGACGGAGACGACCGCGAATGCTACTGGCGATTAAAAGGAGATCTCTCAAAAATTTTAAAATTTTTTTTTTTTGTCTTTCTTCCCAGCTCCAGAGGTAATACGGATGAAGCCAGTGTCGACTGCTAGTGATTTGTGGTAAGATTTTCTGTCACTTAAATCCTAAAAAAAATAGTCTGGTTTCTAAAGTGAATTATTTGCTTCCCTTTCCTCAAACTTAGATTTAATTATTTGTATTGTTTTCTTAGGAGTCTGGGTGTTGTGACGTATGTCTTGTAAGTATACATCGGCGAGAACCTCGTTCTTTTAAACTAATTTCCAGAGGTGTTCAATATGTAAATTCCCCCTAAAATATCAATACATCACCCAGCAAACAGGTGATGAGAATGGAGAAACTTAACAGCAGGTGGGTGTCATCTTGATTCAGCAAGGCAGTCTGGGTGTTTCTTGAGATACGCAACCTCGTTCCTAGGGAAAGGGAAAAGCGCTCAGGGAACGAGGTTGTAAGATAAGAGGATTACGTCATATCTCGTATTCTATCATAAATGCTGTAATCTGACAAGAGAAATTCTGAATTGCATTCGTTTTGCTTTCGATTTTTTATTGGTCTAGAAAAATCGCCCCACCCACTAAAGAAATCTGGGCCCAGTTGTTCAAAGAGCGGATATCATTATAGCTATCCAACGAATAAATCGCTATCCAGCGGATAAGTATGGCTAAAACGTACTGCGCTATCCAACGAATAGAGATTGATCAAGCGAATAGCGTTATCCATCCTTCGAACAACCGGAGAGAGATGTAAAACCAAAACCAATCTCGACTTGATCATTCTCGTTATACCGCATCCCCGGCAGGAATTTTGGTTGTTTTCACTTTTAGTTCTCATTGGCTCCTCGAGATTTTTTTCCTTTCCTCTGATTGGCCATCATGATTACTTTTTGTTTCTCTTACATAATTTACAAGCAATTGCAAACCAGTTCGTAGGGAAGATTGCGCGTTGCATCCGTGTAGATGTTGATGATGAAAGATTGTCGTCACCTGACCAGTGACAACATACCTTTGAACAGTCATTCCTCGGCTCTTTTTTTAGATTAAGTGGCTTGATGCCATTTTCTGGAGACGACGACCATCAGACCCTGGTAAAGGTGGCAAAGGCTGACTGGGATTTTGATGATGAATGTTTCGATGACTTGTCCCACGATGCAATGGAATTTATTGAGGGTCTCCTTGTTAAGGAACCAAGGTAATCATTCGCTCTAACCTCAGTTGTTTATTACTTACTAAGCCGGTTCCGTGAGCGGGTAAGGTCAAGAGAAGGCTTTGTTGTTATCAGCACACGTGTTGAGGAGTACTCGCTATAATTCCGCAAAATCGTTGAAGGGGCAAATATAGCAATTGCATGTCTTGAAGTTACGCCAAAGATAAAAACTAAAGCCGACTTTCGTCAATTTACTTTTCAAGCAAGCGAAATTCTTTGATGTAATCTTTTTGCGATCCTTGCTTCACCAAGCTTTTTGTGGACATGAAAAAAAGCGTGGCCAATATACATTAATACAGTTAGCCAAAATTTAATACTGTTACATCTCTATTTCTGTACAGTTTACATAGTTCGATCACGCTTTATGTTAGCGCCGCATTTTATTTTCCCGGTGATGACTTCCAAATGCGAGAAACAATTTCAGCGTTAAAATGTTTGCGGCCGGGTTAATACAAGCAAACACGCTAAGTGATATGAAAATTTACGATTTTTTTTATCATGACGCAAAGTTCTGAGACCATGCGCACAACTGGTACAAAATTGACGTAGTAGGGCAAGAAAACCTAACCAACGAATTTTCACTCAAGTAATAGTTTATTTACAGTCATCAGGAACCCTACCTTCCATTCTTTTTTCACGCTATTAAAAATCTATAAATTAATTTCAGTGAGAGGTTAACAATAGAGGAATGTTTTCAGCACTCGTGGATAAAGGTATGAGTAACTGAGGTCGAATTTCCTCTCGCAATATCGATACGGTATTAAACAGACAAGGAACGAGAATAAAGAAAAATATCAATTAGGGGATCATTAGTTGATCCAGTGACAAATTCTCTGAACTTACATCATAAGGATTGCATGGCAGGCAGTAAGGAGAATCAGTAAACATATCTTGGGAGTGAAAAGGTAAAAGAGATACCTTTTTGGGGAGAGATCTTGGCTAGGTCACTTAGCGAGACAAGAAGTTCTCACCATAGCATGTCACAGGTGTTCAGAGAAATTTGAATTGAGTGTCAGAGTCATCTAGGATTGCATTAGTTTTGCTTAACTGTGTTCTGCGATTGGCGAAAAAAACTATCGCGATCCCGTCGACCAATCAGATTCAAAACTGGCCCTAAGCGTGGCTTGGTTATTCTCTTCTTCCCCGTGTTTCAGGGAGTTCGAGCCCTCATTGGCTCCTTGTGATGAAGATCTTTTTTCTGATTGGCTACTGTGACTTGGTTATCTTCTTGATCAACGTGTCTGAGGCAGCTCGAGCTCTGATTGGCTCCTTGTGATGTAACCTTTGTTCTGATTGGCTCTTTTGGTTTTGGGTTACTCAATCGAAAATTACTTTATCCATGTTAAGCTTCGGAATAATTTCCGATTCTTATTCATTCATTTTGTTACAGCGTTTTCTCAACCGACAGAAAGATACAACTCGCACTAACTCAACTACTTTATTAACTGACGTAATAATCTTACTACGGAGCGATACCAATACCAATACGATAACTATCTTCTTAACTTAGAGCCCTCTATAAGACTTTAACCTCAGTACACTACTGCACAACTCACAGTTCTCTTCAGAGATCCTTGTAACGTAACGATATCCACTAAACTTTTTCTAACGTAGCCTTCCACACGGCTGACGATTCCAATAACAGTAAATAACTCCAACAAATCTCTGTAGTCCTGCTCTGTAATAACACTAGCTCCTCTGGGCTCTTCACGACAACACTAACTCACTAAAAAAGGCCTAACTATAACAGATCGCGACTCCTTAGATATGTTTTACATAATGTTCTAGAATTTTCTAGGGATCTGTGATACGACTATTTTTAGTAACATTACATCGTTATCGCATCATAACAAAATATGCCGACTAAGGGTTCAAGAAAGTTCTACTAAAAGTTCTCAAAGAGTCAGCATGACTAAGCGTTCTAAAAACGTATTCAGTTCTATTTTTAGCAATTACGTAACACACTCTCCATAACAATTTTACTTTCTTTTTAAGGACACCCACGATACAGGAACAAAGATAAACACACAAAACCACAAGGCGTTTATGGCGCAAAGAAGATGGAAGGTAAGTAGCATGCCTAGTGGCGTATCTAGGGGAGGGGTCCGGGGAGCCCGGGCCTTCCCCTATTTTGGGGAAAAAATCGCAGAAGGAAGAAAAGCCGGCAGTTGTGCACACACACACACACACACACACACACACACACACACACACACACACACACACACACACACACACACTCACACACACATACACACACAAGAAGTAGAAGCTTAAGGTATTTAGATGTCAAACACTTGCTTGCTTGTTAGCGTGATAACGTTTGACCGCCCAACGAAAGATTTGATCGAAAGTTTTCGTTAAGTTGTAGTTGGTAAATTGTTATGTTTCTAAACTAAGCAAGCAAGGTTAAGAAAACAAGTTGCTGTCGAGAAATCACAATCTAGTTTGACATACAACCTGTCAGTACCAGGCTCTTGGTTGATAAAGAAGATAAAAAATAATGGCCACCGAAAGTCGGTAGCAGTCTGGTAAGTACAGTGGAACATCGTTTTAATGAACCATTACATGACGAAGTCCTCCGTATAACGAACGATACTTCAGCCCTGCTAAAGTTACAGTAAAATGTATGCCACAAAACCTCGATATAACGAACCCTCGAAGTAACGAACCAATTTCCCCAGTCCCTTGGCACTTTGTTAAATCGAGATTCCACTGTAACACTCTTTGTAGGACCTCCGCAGTTCTTTGTGCGCTTACTCAAAGTCCAGAGTTAACGATCAGATATTTTCGTCACGCAAAACGTGGGGTTGCTAAAGGATCAAATATTTGCCTCTGAAGGAAATGCTGAGTAAAGATGCCTTTAAATTTGAAGAGTGTCGACACAACGCCCAAACACTCTCATTCAAAATGCGGTTAGAGGGAAATGTTTAGCCGGGGCTTAAGGCCGAAATTGATATATTTTAGTGACAAATTTCATAATCTTTATTTTCAGAAATCCGTCAATGCACTTTTGGCTGTTCGTCGCATATCCCTATCTCCTTTGTTCGGCTCCAAAAGAAGACGCTCAATGGATCCCAGCATATTAGCTGCGGCTTCCGAGAGCGAGGAAGATCAGCATAATGAGGTGGACAGAAAAGTTTCCGCGCCAGTTGATCCGTCAGAACTTAGTCTCCCAAACCGTCGCGTTGGGGAGACACGCAGCTCTTGTTTTGGTCTGGATATGGCCACCATAAAAGCTTTGCAGGAAAAAGCTGATAAGTCTACTGAGAAGGGAACGCAATCTGACGAGAAAGAAAATGACAATGACAATGAAACTGTTGAAATTGATAGCGATTTAAACGAAAGCGTAGAACTGAGTGCGACTTGTTATGAAGAACAGGAGAGCGAAGGAAGCGCAGTTGAAAGAGACAACGGTGTTGACCAGGAGAGGTATACTTCGCCAAGACGTAGAGCAAACACGTTCTGTGGATCCACCTTTAAGGAGACGCCTGCAGCAACTTCTCGTGAGAGAAAAATCTCGCAAATATCGATTAACGTTGGGAATTCGTCTCAAAATGACTTCAAGCCGGTTTCTTTTACTTTTAATGCAGAGGACATAAAAAGAAATGAAAGGCGTATTTTAGAATCCGCTACTATTTCAAACGCGCGGCCGAAATTACAGGCGTTTCAGCAAGATTCAACCACGATTAATGGAGATGTAGAAGCCGAGAATTCAATGGATGTGTCGGTTTTAGCAACGCCTGGAAGTCAATTCGACAAAATTAGTCCAAAACCACAGACTTTAACTTTGCAATTGGATAAATCAATTCTTACCGAAGGGTTTACTGAACCGCCCGAGATTAAAGCTGACGAACTACCGACGATTTGTGTCAACGACGAACTCTACCTTTCGAGTCCTCCCCCAATTAAAATGGCTTTAAACAACAATATCGAAAAGGAGGACCGAGAGAGGCGAGCCTCAACACCTCCTCCTTCTCTTAAAACTACTTCAACCATAAACATTGGAAATGTAAATAAAATTCCGGATAGTGTCCAGGCCATCACGGTCCAGCTGGGAAATTTGAATGGGTTGCAACTGAACTCGAAAGAGGTCACGTGTAGTGTTCGACGAGCGTCGACTGGGTCAGCTCCTTGCTAATGTGGAAAATGCACAATGTGATGTGAATTAATTAACGATAGTCATAACTATCGCAGAATTAATAACAAACTTGTATAAATTATCATGACGGTCTAGACCTTCAGGCTTCGTCCATAAGACGACGGGTAACTATGAAAATGCAACTTATTTCCACGATAAGGTCCCGTGGGTGGGGGGAGGGGGTTACACTCCGTTATTTGCCTTAAACTGGTAGGTAAAGTCTCCCGGGGGGGGAGGACTCAGTCTTACTATCTTCAATTATCCGGATAAACTGTCCAATCAGAAACGGATCCCTGCAAAGATGTTTACGTCACTACTCTTTCTTTCCCTTTTTTTTTAAGCGGGATGATATTTGAACCATATAATGCGTATCTTTTCTGGCGCCGGTGACCTTTTTAGTGGGGAAGGAATATAAATAATCTCTGTTCCTGAGTAGACGGAAATTGTTTTTCGTTTTCAGAGTGAAAACTCCGTTCAAACACTCTCCGGTGTGTGCATTTAGGGGATCGTTAATCAAACGCGGAAATTCAAACTGGGACAGAAAATTCTTAAATGAGAAAATCCGTCAGGGTAAACTGACCCTTTCCTGGAAAAGTGAGAATAATAAAGTAGAAGAACGAGAAAGCGTTTCAGCAGGTTTTTCACTTAAAAATGTTACTTTTGTATGTTGTACATTGTACGTGTAGCCCTATGCGCCCTAACATCAATATGCATCTCCTTCCTGTCCTTTATATATTTCCTAAGGCGCTGACAAGGAGAATTCATCGAACAATCAAGGGCCCTTTTAGTTGATGATCATTTCCTTTATTCTCGTGACTTGTATGCAGGTCTACAAGGGATCAGCAACGGCGACAGATCACTTGCAGACATTTCGGACCCTTTCGCCTACTCGCGTTGCTCAAGGCCTCAAATTATATCGCTGGCGAAGAGCTGATTGGTCTATACGCCTCACGTGATCGAATATACCCCAGCTAAAACTGTAGAATATCCGAGGATATACCACGAGTGACATTGCTCAATTTTCAAACCCTACGCCCAGAACGATAAAAGCACTCATTTAAAGTTTAATTCAAGAGGGGAAAGCGTTTAGCTAATGCTTCGCTAAAAATAAAATAATCTCTTATGTTTCGCTATTGGATTTGAAGGGACATGTATGTTTCTTTATAACGTCGTATTAGGGTACGCTGCGAAGTTAATCCTACGAAGAAAACTGTAAGCCGCTGCTCGTAAACATTTTTTTTACACGTTGCAGAAACATTTGAATGATGACAAACAAAAAAGCCTCCATTTGACAAGGAAATAATATGCTCGTATATTTGTCCTTGGACACTATTTGTTCCTCAAAGCAAACAGTTTTCCTCGAGCTTCTCGGAAAACTGTTCACATCTCGGAACAAATGTCTGAAGACAAACATCCGCGAATATTTTCGTGCCAAATGGAGGCTAATATTTATCTAACCACCGACACAGATTTAGTTCTACAATGAAAAAGAATTATAGGGAGAAAGCAAAGTATTTGGGTATCCAAGGTTTGCATTTTGTATTTAGTGATCTTCCCGTTTCTGTCAATCGGGTCGTCTCGTCAGGCAGTCTTTGAAGAGCAATCTTCATCCATATCGAAATATCGAGACCATCTTGTGGTTGTTATATATTTTTTCAGCATTAAATCGGTGCCCCACAACCACATCACGTACCGTCCGAAAAACGTCACTACGTCACGTATGTACAACACGTTACACCTTGCACTTACTTTCTGCTCGCTTCACACTTTACGTTAAGGTTGAAAATGTACGTCTATAAAAGCAAGCTTATTTACCTGACTTGTAAAAACTCCGAAATAAACTCTGCTGTTGTCAGACGAAACGTGGGGGAGATCAAAACAAGTTTTTGTTATTTCACCTCGTCAGAGTTGCACACTAGTTTATGATTCAATAAATGACTGCATATCCTGAAAACGAGACATATCCTGCTCGACGAAGACGCACATCCTGCACGAGGGTGAGCTAATGGCGACAAAGCTCATTTTAAAGACACGTCCGTGTTTAATTAACCCTTTACTACCTAATATCGGTATGTATATTCTCCAAACTCTTCTCTTCACATTCCCTTCGGCACTGGAAAGGAGAATTCATTTGACAATCAAAGCTTCTTAGCTTGGTGATCATGTCCTTTCTTCTCATTAACCTAATGGATGATTCAGCAGTATTATCGTAAAGAGAAGTTAAATGCTGGTCACTCATAGAGTTGAAAGGGTTAAAAGACAGCTTCCACCTTTGAGGTACAGGAGTTCTTATGTATCCTTGATTTCTTTGTTATATTATAATCTGTCCCAAGTGCGCGGGCTTCTGCTCTGAAACGAACGTTTTGGAATTTCCCATTGCATATTTTCACTTAACCTTCGGCAAAAGTATTCATTTTTGTTTTTGTTTTCTTGAAAGGTAATTTCAATCAGTTTACTCAGGCTCAGTGAAAAGAAAGTTAAAGAAAGATATGTTTTGACAGGCACATTCTAAAATGTTTTGCGTCAGCCTTGCGTGACCAAAACACTATAAATTCGTAAGACGTAAATATCGCGTTACAACCTTCGTCTGGAATTTCTCCATCCTAAAGACGTCACTGTGCTCTTTATTCAAGCAAAGGGAAGATTCTTTTGAGAATAAGAGCACAAACTGTTTGAGACTGTTTAAAAGATTCCTTCCGTCGAGCCTCTGGGCATCGCATATCTCCAACACAGATCATTACGGTAAGGTTTCAATCAGCACTAGTTCAAGGGAACGTCACAGACGCTACAAATAGCTCCCATGCGTAACTCCATCGTCTACCGATGCTTGCAGTATCGTAGTTTACTTTTTGGTCAAGAGGAGATAAGCTTGTCTTGACTTCTCAGCAGGAAGGATTGTTTTGGCTATCTCTATCCATCATCTTTTTTGATTGAGTCATCTCCACAGGCTCATCGACAGTAGCAAATAGCGTACGGCTTAATCTGCGATTAGCGATCGACGTGTTCGCTTTTTTTAAAGGTCTTCGAGCTCTGCTCTTACTGGCTCGTTGATGCTTTGATCGCAAATAAAACTGGATAGCTTAGTTGTTAATAACGAGAGAAGCTGGAAAACTCGAGGGTTATTAACTGATTGCTTATCCAGCTGTAAAATTTAACTGCTCGCGTGTCTGTCCAAAGGTACAAAGATCAGATTGTTATAACCGAAGATCGTGTAATTGGCAACAGCACCTTGATAATTAACTTGTTATCTGTTGGGAGTAAGTTTTCTAGTGGTTATATTTGGTGGCAGCTATATGCAGTTTATACGGGTCTATTCCGTTAGAGAAACTTCGGCGAGGGTGAGGGGGGAGGGCATGGGTACTCTAATTCCCGCTCCCTCCGGTTTTGGGGATGTCATGCAACGAGGCTGCGTAAAAAGTGTGCGCGAGTCTCTCCCTGCGGTATCTTTGCGATCATATGAACATATGTATCTCATACTTTCCCCCGAAATGAGTTAGAACTCAAATTGCCTCATTTTTACACAGTTGTGCTTCGGTAAACAGAGAACGTATGTGGTTATTCGATTTCTTTTTGCATAACATAGCTGATTCTTCCGAAAAATAGATTAAAACATGTACGTCCGTTGAGGTTTTGTGGTCGCGTCAAACTGCGAGGGTGTGTTTAAAAGAGTTTGATCACAAGAGGATTGGTGATGTGTCTCAGTTGGGTGCAGACGTTTCTCTTAGGGGTGTGGCTGAGAGAGACGGAAAATAACAGGATTGTTGGCGTGCTCTGGTGCACTCCGCGTTGCGTGACATCCCTGAAATGTGGGATACAAAGGAGATTAAAGTCGCCCCTTGATGTGCGAGTTTGACTGATAAGACTCTTGAGGTTAAGCTTCTAAGCGATTCGCAGTATTTCAATAACGAATAATCGTTGTCTCATTTTTTTTTTTTTACTCACTGAAAGCAACCGAGTGTGTTCTTCAGTAAGGAGCAAGGTTATCATTATGACAAAAAGAAAGAAGAAAGAGAAATAATTTTAAAGTTGTTTCTTGCGGTAAACTTTTCTTTTTTTTGAGTACCACCCGACACTCAGTGTGAAGTGGCACTCAATAAAAGAATTATGCTAAACTGGAGATAAATATATCTATATATCTATGGTCTGCCCTTCACCGTGAAAATATAAATAGTCCTGATCAATAAATATAGATAGTCCTGATCGATAAATATAGTTGGATAATGCTAAAAAGTCGGGGCAGGAAATTTGTTTGAAATAAAATATCGCCCATAGTCAAGGATAAGTTGCGAGAGGGTGGACTTTTTTTTTGGGGGGGGGGGGATTAGGGGGACCAGGGTGACGGATGTATGTCACCCTAAGGCCTCTTATTTTCTAAAGCCAGTCTGGCGGCTTAAAACAGTCCGTCCGAACTGAATAACTTCCCACGCAAATTTGTACACCCGCTAAACAACTTCCTTTCACGTTATTGGTAATACTTTTTTGGCTATTACTATTAATTTAATTGATGTTTTTACTCTAGTTGAATCAGACCATGATCCTGAAAACAGTTTTGGTTCTGCTGGCTTTTCTTTATGTTGCTGTAGCCCAGGCCCCAGGTTAGTCATTTTAGCAGGGTTGTGCTGTGTTCCAAGCTCGAATGTTCCGCAGTTTCACTAAGACTCGTGATTCTTCTCTTCTTCATCGCAGACACTTGCCCCGCGCCTCCTAAGAACCTTCTTTGTTTTATTGGACTGAAGAACACGTGCACTGACAGCATCAAGTGCCGGAAAGGGACACTGTGCTGTAATGATGGCTGTCGAAGACGCTGTAGAGACCCGTCCAATAACAGTAGGGGTGCTAGCCAAGGTACCAAAAATGCTCCCACGCACATTTTTTTTAAGTTTATGTCTTCTTTAGGAAGCAAATTAAGAGTTCCTTTTTTAATTTCTACAGGTACTCCTCGATTGGGAACCTGTCCATCACAGCTGTCCCCGCCTCCAGGCCCCTGTGTGTCGGATTCGGACGAGTGTATGTTTGACTGGGACTGTCCAGGATCCACAAAAAAATGCTGCTTTAACGATTGCTTCAAAGAATGTGTTGAGCCTAATATTGGTGCTCTTCGAGGTACTACTCAAATGTTAGTAATATTTTGAAACTTTCTTTGTTTCGTTTTTGCCTGCGTTTCAAGTGGATGTGGGTGACTAAGACAGGCATGCCACCCACGTGGGGGTTGAAAGGAGCTCTTTGTCTCCAGCAGTCTGCTATCTTAGGTACCTGTAACATGCATGCCCTCTCGTCCGACGCATTTTACGCAAGCCACGAGTTGTTATTATAAAGCATGTCTCACCATAAGGTCATTTCATAGTTTACAATACGCATGCTCTATGCGCAATATTTTACGCGTGACAAGCACGCCCGGACGAACAAAATAGTAGCTCACTCTTTGTGGCCATAGCTGACCTCCCTGTGAGACCTGCGAGGCCATAGGTGACCTCCCTGTGAGGCAGTAGGCTACACATCGATAGTAGGAGACTGGGCTTAGAAGCCGATGGTGCGTTGAACTCTGAATAAAAAGATCGGATCCGAGCTAGCGAACGGTTACCTGTGTTATTGGGCAAGGAGTATTGATAGTTGATGATTTTCTGGGCGGTAACCTGCGTCTGACTAACAACCCATCTAGGGTGGTGTGGCAATACCACTGGCAGCTATGGAAACCGGGATAAACTCAACTCAATTAGCCTTTTTGTTCAAGTGCAGAGTGCCTGCGAGATTTTTCAAGCTTACAGTTATATTTGAGAGAGATAACCCTAATAATGGTACTGTGTAACAGGAATTTAAACTCTGTTGTCAGTAACCACCCATTCGCTTTCGCAAAAGTATTTTAACAGAATCTGAAACTGTCCCTTACTGTTTTTTTTTTTTTATCCCAGCCAGTTGTCCCCCACAGAAGCAATCTATTAGCTGCCGCATAAACCTCAAGAACCAATGTTCCAAGGACTCAGATTGTAGCTACCTTCCAGGAGGACTTTGCTGTTTTGATGGCTGCCGCCGAAGATGCGCTGATCCCAAAGGTTTTCCTAGCGGGATAGAAAGTAAGTTACTACATCCCCTGTGTATAAATCACGAGAGTATTCCGTTTTAAACGCAACTCAAACCTTATTTATTCAATTACAAAACTTCTGCACACGATCTGTTCAACCTACTCAGCGTTGAGCCAAAGCGCATGGTCCGGCTCACAGCTGATTACCTGACCGCGAACGCATGATATATCGTCATACTCTAAACATTTAAGTCAGCATTTCTTTGATTTTTGTTTCAAGCAAGACCGTCGTGTTGTCACAGTTCGTCATAAACGTATATTTGAAGCTTACATTTTTAATTAGTGCTTCACTACAATTTACGAGTGGATGAAGATGGCTCTGTGATTGGTCAAAAAAAATCACACTATCTACTCGATCAATCAGATTCAAAACTGTGGTTGCTTACCCATTAGGTCAAACAAAATCCTGAAATTTCGGCATGAATTCATGTGGTAAGGAAATTTTCCGAAAATTCCTTTGAGAAATAATGCAGTGCCTACCGAGATACTTGTACTTCTCTTTTTTCATTCGGAATGAAGCGGCGGACAACCCTTACCATTTGAATGAATCCGACGTCTCCAGGACATTTCCGCGCGGTTTGTGTCATCTGGAAATATTACAAGCAATCTCATTCGGTTGGCCGATCGAATTCGTAAATCCCTCACCATTATGCCACAGTTAAACCAACCGGAATTTTCCCACAAATATTGAGCATTCTGTGATTCCCAGCGCTTAAGGGCCTTGTTTTGTTTTGCCTGCTTTGAGCCACTAGGTCAGCCAAATTTCACAAAATGACGAATACAATTATCTTTGCGATAATCTTTGACTTTCCTTTCAGCTGACAGACCCGGCCAGTGTCCATCCACTAAACCACCACCGATGTGCATCTCAGACTCAGATGAGTGTGAATTCGATGCGGATTGTTATCCAGGAAAGAAATGTTGTGGTAACACGTGCTTCACGCGATGTTTGGATCCAGTGGGACTGGCAACAAACACGAGTCAATCTGGCTTGGGACCTAATATTGGTGAAGGTAAGTCGAATATTAAGGGTTTGTTTACACTCACGTTGTTCCCAGGCTCCTTCCATGCTCTGAGCACGGTGCCTTGGTGCTGTGTTATACGTTCAAACTGACCTGGATCATCGATTAAAGGATCTAGCCTTTTTCAAACCTGTGTGGGCTCGCACAGGGAAACGTTAAGAAAGTTTTAGAGAGGACTACAGAGAAACTGAAAAAACAGCCACTATTTTTCCCTGGTTAATTTAGAGTATACTTCAGAAACCATTTTATCATATGACCCGTCCGACCTGCTCGCGCAATCCCATAGAAAACTATAGTGTAAGTTGACGTGTGCAGGGCGGACGGGTACACGTGACCCGGTCCGGAAAAAGCAGTCCGGCCCTCTGGTGCACTTGTAAAGCGAAAATTTTCGCTGTTGTTACAAGGAAAAAAACGCGAACAAGAATAAGAAAATAAGTCACCTTTTTCGATAACTTGTGAATTTGTTTTGTTTTGTTTTTTTTTTCGAGAAATAAAGAGAAAAAAAGGAAAGTTTTTATTGTGGAACCTTTTTGGTAGCTTTCCCACGTAGGCCAGTCTATCGGCTCCTGTTAAAGTTGAAACAAACTTTTCGAATTTTTCAAAAATTATAGTCGGTGGTCATATGATAGAAAATTTATTTACTGAGTTAGGTCGGGCAACTAATAAAAAGTAGATAGGGTAAGTTCCTAAATATGGTGCTACGTCAGTGGGAAAAAAAGCGAATTGAGGAATTGCGGTTTTTTTGTGATCTATATACGGAAAGATGCAGCTTCGCTATTGGTGGGAACATGGTACGGTGAAAAACACCAGAACCAATAAGTTGAAACAGTGAAAAACGTTATTTGATACTGTGGCGGTTTAAGAGTGCCGGTTTGAAAGACAAATTTTTATTCTAGAGTTTTGCTGCTTTCCGAGCTGCCCGGAGACTGCTATATGTGTATAGCGTTTCAAAGTGTTTTCATGAATGGAGGGTTTCCTAAGGTTTCTGTATTATTAAATATTTACTTTATATTTACTATCAGTGATTCAAGGAGAGGCGGCGGGAAAGTGTCCCATCGTCTCTAATTCGACCAGGTGCCACATTGGACTGGCGCACACTTGTAACAATGATGTGGAATGCCCCAATGGTACCTATTGCTGTTTTGATGGCTGCAGGAGGAAATGTTTGGATCCTAATAGAAATTCGGCTGGAGCGCAAGGTATAGACCTCTATGCAGGTGTATTTGAGCTGACGAGGGACAATCGTTTTGACAAATTGCTTTAACCGCAATATGTTTTGTCAGGAGCCCATTACCCGGACCTTCCATCTTCCATACTGACCCTCTGAGCTAACCCTGTCCTGTATCTTTCTATTTTTAGAAGCACCTCCCATGGCGGTTTTCGCGGGTGTTTTTATAATAGCCAATCATAAGAGAGCTGTCGTCTCTATTGTGTTACGTCTCTCTTGTGTAACTTGCAGGCCGCACGAAATTATTTCAATAATGGCGGAAAGCGCGGAAAGATTAAAGAACCCCCGCAGATATCTCAGTTCTAAAAATAAAAAGATACGGGACAGGGTTGACTCAAGGGTACAACCGAGATGGAAGCTCCGGGTAATGGGCTTCTGGTTTTGTTTGAAAATATAATCTAAGAAGCGTGATGCGAGTCAAACGACGGAAAAAACCAAAAATGGAGAACGAAATTATCTTATCCAAATAAAAGCAATTCTTTACATTGTTGTAAAGCTAGAATCGATCGCGACTTTGTCAAGTTCTGTTTTCCCTGTTTTCCATGTAACTTAAGGACGGTATCTTAGATGCTTTCTACAATGATTTTAGGTGAAGATAAAATTGGATTGTGCCCTGTTCTTCGGCGACCGGAACTGTGCGTGTCCGACGTGGACGAATGTTTTATTGACTGGGACTGTGTCGGGGACCTGAAGTGCTGTTCCAATAAATGCTATAAAGTCTGTACGGCGCCTGCACCATTGGTAGGAAAACTTGAGGCTCCAGCAGGTAGTGTAACGTCAATGTCTTCTAATGCAAGGAAAGAAACGACAGATAGCGACTATAACAACCTAGCCATTAGAGGGGGTTCTGAAATAGCCAAACTCGAGTTGTAAAGGCACTTTTGAAAAACACGGTGGACTTCGGTCAGTGCACTGGGCTCCGGGCCGTGAGGCCTGTGTTAAAGACCTGGCAGGGCCAAGGTGTTGTGTTCTTGGACAAAACACTTTACTTTCGGAGTACCCAGGCGAATAACAAGGTGGCCATTTTGAGTGGACATTCCCCGTGTTGGGCGTGTTTTGCCAGTTCCGTACAGTGTATTACCTTCTTATTTTCCTTAGCAGTCAAATGTCCAGAACCTGTGGCGTATGACCGCTGTCCCCAATCAATGAAGCATCTCTGTGACGATTCCAAGCAGTGTGCCACTGGTACACATTGTTGCTTTGATGGCTGTAGACGAAGGTGCATCTCTACTGAGCCCGCATCAGGTATTGGATGAATTGTTAAAATGTAATAGAGCAACTTACAATTTGATAATTTGGTTTTATCAACCAAGTTAAAATTGTACACCGTACAGAGTTAAATAGCTGACGTTTCGAGCGATGACGAAGGGCTACCGCTCGAAACGTCAGCTATTTAACTCTGTACGGTGACCCGTTTACAATTTCAACTTGGTTGATAAAACCGAATTACTTTGTTACCCCCACCGACGCAGCACCACAGTTTCTTCAGAAACTTACCCCTTATTCAATTTACAATTTGGGTCCGCCGCGCGCAAGTATTGCGTCCTTTACTAGTCGATCTAGGACTAGCTATGAGACTTGGGCTAATTCCGCTTTGAAGGAGGAATTCGCGTGGCTCGGTATTCGGACCTTGATTCGAATATTAAAAAAGAAAACAAAATAGATTGCATGAAATGATTTCAACTCCGATCCCCATGAATATTCTTGTCAACTCTCGCCCTACCGACACTTTTCTATTGCAGAAGTACTGCTTTATACACATATTTGTGGTTTCAAAAACCTCCACAAGCTCCTCCGCTCGTGAAATGACGGAAAACATCCTTCTTTACTCCGGAAGCTATGTTTTTAACTTATGAGTTCTCATTCCAGATACTTGTCCTAAGGCCGGTAAAAACCTGATTTGCCCAGTTGGACTAAGAAACACTTGCGTGGATAAGGAGTCGTGTCCAGAAGGAACCCTTTGTTGTCATGATGGATGCAGACGGCGCTGTAGGAGCCTGCCCTCCAGCACCAGTCGGCCCTCGACGAAAGGTACCAGAAAAAGCTTTAGTTCCTTAAGAGCACGGGAGGGGTGAGGAGTGAATCTCCAGCAAGAAGGGGGGGTGGTTGGGTGGGTGGATGGATCATCCTTAAGTTGCAAGAAATTTGTTTGTTCAAATATTTCATGATGTTTTGATCTTTTTTGTTTTTTTTGTTGTTTTTTTTTTTGTACATGCTTGTTTATTGTGTGTCTGTCTTTTGTCGCGCATTTTTCCTCGCTTTAATTTTTTGTGCTCTTGTAAATCCCCAAGTACTAAAACTCAAGTTTTTCAGATGTTTAATGAACTTTTTATCTGGGCAGGTTTTTTTTCCTTTTTTTCTTTTAGGGGAGAGGAGGGGAGGGGTTGAAAACACGCCGTAATTTTAACGACATGGCGAACATCGAGCTAGTGGGTTTGTTCTATTGCTGCGAGTTACTAACCCATATTTTCCACCAAAGCCAGTGGGATTTCATGGTTCCCTTTAACATATCTACTCCAAAAACCTCCTCAGTATACGAAGATCAATTACTCCTTTCTCTTCTCCTTCGTTTGATTTGTTGTCTTTAAAATATCTTGCAGCCATACCTAGGCCAGGCATTTGTCCTTCACTGACTCCACCATCTGAATTCTGCCCGTCTGATTATGATGAATGCAAGTATGACTGGGATTGCGACGAACCATCCAAAAAATGCTGCTCAAATGGCTGCTACAAAATTTGCGCTTCTCCCGCTGTAGGAGCAGTTCAGCTGCAAGGTATGTAAGGTGTACCTTCTAGATTAAGAATGCCAGGAAAATAGGTGGATTTGGCGCGAAAAGAGGGCGCACAGATTCCGGCGACGTACAAGCTTTTTGATGCGAGAAAAGAGATTTCACATTTATTTGCCACATTTTCACGTCTTATTCACGATGCGAAACATTTCTCTACCATGTGCGCGTATTCGTTTTAAAGCCACATTTTGCCATCGCTAATTCCTTTTAGTTTTTTTCAAGGCTGCACAGCAATAACCCTTTCAAACCATCTAACTTCAAAGATCTGAAATTTGTTGTCCCAGCTTTTCTTCCTTGCCTGGTCCTTAAAATCTCCAAGATGTTTCCAAACTTTCATTAATGTGTTGTCCGACACTTAATCGAAACTGTTATGAGAATTAAAGGTTTGACTCTTGCGATTAAAAGGCGCAAATACAAGGTAGGGGCATTCTGAATCTCCACAGAAAAAGATGATTTCTAACCTGGGCTGCGAGGCAATTCCAACTTTGTTTGTAACGAAAAGAGGTCGTGGTAATTCACGCCTACACAAAGTTTGATTCGCAATTCTTGATTTACAGTATGTAAATTGATACAGGAAAGTTGTAATTCTTTTTAGAAATGAAGGGATAGTAAACTTTAGTTCATGAAGCGCACGTTTTTGATGATAATAAAGCATATATGAACGAAGAAATATACATCCAGCTCTCAAAAACTCGCAAAAATGCTTCAACTGCAGAAAATGCGCAAACTAGCTGAATTGGCTCAAGTGGTTAAAATTGTTAAACTAGGCGAAATGGTTCAATTGGACAAAACGCACAAACAAGCTTAATTGCGCTTGAATTCGTTAAAATGGTCAAACAAGCTGGGGACCAGTCCTTGTTTGTTTCGGAGGGGGGGGGATTTTAGGGATCACATGGTTTTCAAGGGAACTGAGGGGAGATCAGTTGTCGCTAATAGAGTCTAAAGGGGGACTATAGAAAACTGACTGACAATAAGGGGGATCATTTGAAAACTACAGAGCCTTAGGGAGGGGAGGTCAGGTCAATATAATATTGAGACACAGCCATATCCGGACTCCCCCTGATAAAGATTATTAATCAGTCCCTAGGACAGTAAGGATAATTCAATATGAATTCTTGAGGGTAAAAGTGTTTTTAATCTTTTTCTGCAAGACAACTGTCCAGCGCCAGAGAAGCCCAAACCGTGTCCAATGACTCTTCGGAATCAGTGCTTGAATCATACGGATTGCAGCTACCTATCTGGTGGACTTTGTTGTTATGATGGGTGTCGCACAAGATGTGCCACCGCTGAAGGCTTCCCGGCTCGGATACAAAGTGAGATATTGAAGCCAGTAGTCTGTCTTATTTTCGAGGAGCTTAGCCTGTTCCAGGCGTGCAATCAGTAAGACTAAGTGTGATAGTAAATGACGCGATTGTAGCGGTTAAGCCACTAATATCGCGCCGTACCTTTATTTCGCTCCGTTTTACCAACAAAACACTCGGCCACGAGGATATTCGTCTTTGCTTTAAGTGTTTTTGTTTGTTTGTTTGTTGTTTTTGTACGTTTCATTTTTTGTTGTTTCTTTTTTGTTTATTTGTTTTGTTGTCGTTTTTATTTTGTTTGTTGCTGTTATTATTGTTGTTGTTTAGGTCGTTTTTTTTTCTTTTTGTGAGTCGTTCAAAACTGCCTTCAAAATGCAGAGCGTCTTATCGTTGGCCTGTACTTCAGTCTGTAAGTCTATTCAATCTTCGCAACTGGATAACTGTTTGTTAGTCAGTGTGTGCTTGATCACGGCCAACTGTTTGACTAGACTATCTATATGGTTTTAGAACAAAAATTGCTCTCTCAAATCGGCACTCTTAATCCCAATGCTATCAACGAACGCTTTTCATTCAACTAGTTTATTCTTGTTTTTCACTTTTTACCATGTTCTCCTCAATAACACGGCTCCATTTATCTACAGTTCCTCTGTTCGCTCTAATGAAGGGCTAATTAACGCTCGAAATTTCAGCTCTAGAAACCCTTTATGATGGCCGTTCTTGTTATATTCTTCCCCCCTCCCACCGACGTATCACCACAGTTTCCTTCAACCGCTACCCCCTATATCTTTGTGTTTGTGGGCTCATTTGGCCGGGTCAGTGTCTCTCCGTGGGATGTCTTTAGGTTGGCCTATCTGTCAGTTCTCCTTGTCTGATCTCTGACCCTGGGGCTCCTCCGTGTTTCAGTGCCAAGGCCTGGTAACTGTCCCAACCTCATCCAGCCTGAGTTTTGCATCGCACACTTCGACGAATGTCAAAACGACGGAGACTGCTTCCCTGTTAAGAAGTGTTGTAATAATGGCTGCTTCAACAGATGTGTAAATCCAGTTTTTGGTGATGTTGGTTTTGGTAAGTTCAAATGCTTCCAAGTCTACCCTGGCAAGTTATCTATGGTGTAGGTCTTTGATAGCTTACCGAATGAACATGTTTTGTAAAAATTCTGCATTTTCATATAATGTTTGAATTTTGGGAAACCCTCGCATGCTCGAATTCAGATGGAGGACAACGTATCCATAGAATTTTAGTTTGGGTTTTGGGTCGCTCGCCTCACCGACATGAGACGGTTCAAATTGTTACCGAAGCCCGTGTGTCTTAGGTCAGCGAAGAGACTGGTAACTGGACAGCTATTACAACTTGCAAGTTCATATAAACGCGCCGTAAAGCTGTCAAGAGGGGAAGGTTGTCTTGGGTACCCGAGGCTATATAAATATGCCCTTAGACGAGAAGTTTAAGCAGGAGAACGAAAAATCCGGAGATAGAGTTATTTCGCTCTCATTTAGTTAACAAGAAATTTTACTCAGGATATTTGGTAAGGAGCGCGTAATAAATGCAGGTTTGATCATTGCCCAGCTTTTTTAGTAACTGCACCCGTCGTTAGAGGAATGATGCACGAAATCTAAAAAGTCAGCATGTATTATCTCCTTTTTTAGTCAACACTAGTTCAGCCAACAAGTGTCCTGACGCTATAAAATCCAGTACGTGTCACGTGGGGCTGAAAAACATGTGCAATAATGATGATGAATGTGCAAATGACACCTACTGTTGTTTCACCGGCTGTAGAAGGCAGTGTTGGGATCCAGCGACTAGGTCCTCGTCAACGCTGAGTAAGGATTGGTTTGTATTATGTGTCGTAAATAAGAAATAAGAGTTCCGAAGTGGCAGGGAGAAACTGGGTTAATTTTCCCTTTAGTTGGCACTTGGTGGGAGAATTTGTCACACCCGATTCCTTTTGGGAGTTTCGTCAAAAAGTCAAAAGGTTCATTTGTTTGCGCTTGGTCGCTACGAGGAAAAGCGAGTGTGTGTCGAGTATTTGTCATTTATTTTTGCTTTAATTTTACCGTCCGGTTTTCTTTGATTTAGCAGTAAAGAGATTGTAACCCTGAATGCAAAAATGAGTGTGGAGTTGTTATGATAGAATTTCCTTGATCGAGCCTTCAAGTTAAAAATTTTGAAGTCTGCCTCGGGCAGAATTGAGGATCTATGCAGTACAACGCTACTCCATATTCTAGAAGTCTAGTTCCAGTCCTCTCAGTAAGATCAGTCAAATATATTTTATTAGAAAGTAAAATAAATCGAAGAATGGAAAACCTTGTGGACAAAGACAGCTTGCTCCTCTTTTAGACATGTGAGCTTAATACCTTATGTTTCTGATTTTCTTTTTAGGATCGATGAACTCTTTCTGAGGCATTCGTAGGGAAAAGTGCCCAGTATTTTTTTCATCCATACATAGTTAGGATGTCAATCAAAGCCAGAATATGGCTACGTATTTAGCCATTGTTATCTTCTTAAAGGCAAAAAGTTACTTTTTTTCTCCTTGTGATCTGAAATGCTGTGATGTCGTTTCTTTTGAAAAAGATAAGAAAGGCACGTGCCCAGTCCTCCAGTCGCCTCCTCCTCCATGTGTGTCAGATGCGGACGAGTGTTTCATGGACAACGACTGCGTCAAAGACAAGAAGTGCTGCTCTAATGGATGCTACAGAGTTTGTGTGGCCCCCTCGCCAAAAGCCTTAGGTGCTATTTCTACAGGTGGGTTTACCTCATTATGATTTCTCTTTTCGATAGGGTCAGTGCCACTATAAGTAATGATCATTCCCTATGGTGGCAGTTATCGCCCCCGCGTCCCATCGCTTTTAGCGCAGAAAAAGAAGAAAACCTGGTTTTAGATTGCCCATGGCTTACAAACCAGAAATTAATTATCGTACCAAAGGGGGAGGGGAAGGGTGGGGTTTGTCTGTCACGATCAACTTTAGCTTTAGCTGACCACCCCCCTTAGGAGGGTCCTAATACATAATGGGTTTAACTGTTAGCCATAAACAGCGCAAAGATGTCGTGCCGTTAGGAGTAAAATTGACAAATTTTAACCGTTACGAAAAGAAAAGTGAATCGTAAAAATATTTCTGGTGCCCACAATGTAAACTAACCGTTAGCTGTAAATTGGCCAAAATTTTAACCGTTAGCCGTAAAAGCCGTAACGCCTCTGAGACCCTTCCGCAGGTCTCTGTAATATTCTGATGATCACCCCTCACTGGCAGTTGATTGTCAGTCAATTTTCAATAGTCAGACCCCCCCTTTAAAATCTCTTGGTGACGATTGCTCCCCCTCCCTTTCCCCCCTGAAAACCATGTGATCCCAAAACTCCTGCACCCTCCCTCCTCCCTTCCCCCCACGGGCATAGTTAATAATGAGATTTAGCACCGCGTTTACGTGAAACGGCAAGCGTCATCTTGCCCTTTCACGTTCCACGTAAAATAGCGTGAACCTTGCTGCTGTAGCCTCGCGTGAGCTCACGTCATGGTGGATGTGGAGGCGTCCTTGTATGATTTACAAGAAATAGTTTTGGTGCCCTTTTTCCGGCATGTAGAAACGGCAAAGCGCAATCGGCAAAAGTGAAAAAATGACGGGGAAAACAAGGTCACGTGGTCACTCTTGCCGCTCACGTTTCACGTAGACGCGGTGCTAGATCTCTATAATGACTTGTCTCTTACTGTTCAATACTGACGACCACCCGAAATCCCTCCTTCACTCATGCCTCCATCTATCACGCGCGTTGACACGATCCGGAAAAGGATTCCCTAGGTAAGGATAATTGCACCAGGATCTCACTAGCATCAGAGGCCTGCCCGAATCGCTTCTTCTCTCTTTTTTGTGTTATTTTTATTATTGTTATTATTATTATTATTTTTATTATTATTATTATTATTATTATTATTATTATTATTATTATTATTTTAATGATAGTGTAGTCTGGTCGTCCTGAGCAGCACTGTTGTCGGTAGTGGCGACAACAGTTCCTCCCAGGACGACCAGACTACAATATCACATGTTACCCCCAAGTTCAAACCATTTACTGTAATTCTTTTTTCTTTTGCCAGACAATTGCCCTCAGCCGACAGAGTATCATTGTGCTACTTCTCTGAAGCACCAGTGTGACGATACGGGAGATTGCTCAGTCCAGCAAGTTTGCTGTTTTGATGGCTGTCGAAGGAGATGTATGGACTATGACAGCGGGCAAATAACAAGTTTGTAATACTGACATGTGAATCTCTTTGTATGGCAGTACATAATATAGGAAGGCCAAGAACCCTCCGCGCTGATCCAGATAAATTGTCTTCCCAAAACGGAGTTTTTCAAAAACCCTCTTCAAAGTGGATTTAAAGAAGGAAATTTGAAAGTGGACATTTTAGAAAACGTGGAAGTCACTGATCTTTATACTACCGAAACAGGTAGACTGTTTTTTCGGAGACGCGCGAAACAGTTGCCGCTGGAGAGAAACATATTTGAAATAAGCCCACGTGATCTATCCCCGACGCCTCAAATAGAAGCGCACGTGATCGCATTCCTTCACATTGCTGAGAATCAAACGATGGCGAGCTTTTCCATAAACAAACAAGGAAGGTCCTATATCCGTGATAACAGCGTAGACGTTAGCCCAAGATGTGTGATAATCGATTCCATTTTAGCTGAAAAGAAATATTATACAACACTTTTAGCTGGATCATGTTGTATTACTAAACGAAAGTGGATAAACGACGACAGACACCAAAAGTTCGGGCAAAGAAATGCGAAGGAATGTTATCTCGTGCGTATGCCTTTTGTGCTAACGTATTTTTTAGTCACGTGACCAAAAACGATCACTTTGCGCACGTCTCTGGAAAAACAGTTTACCTGTTTCGCTAGTATTTTTGAAAGGATCATTTGACCCTTATTACGCGCAAGTTCAAGGTGCAGTCAGGCACATACCTTTTGCCAGTGATTCTAGGGTTTTCAACTTTGACTGGCATTCTGAGGGCAGGAAACCCATAAAACTTTGATTGCCTTCTTAGAAAGAAAACGATGTCGTGGAATTCATTCCGCGCCTTGTAGATGGTATTGTGGAAAAGAAAAGAAAGAGTATGAAGGTTTATGAACCGAAGAGAATCGAGGAAGAAAAAACATTGGATCATAAAAAATTCAAATTTGGGCTCATAACCTGTAGCAAAACTGCAATTATCTGACACCAGAATTCAGTCTCATTTGAACTCATTCAACACATACTGACTGTTTTATACGATTTGCAATGCTTTGGTCTCATCACGCAAAAGCGCCCGCTGTTGGGGGAGAGATCGCGCTGCGTGACAAGACCGAGCAAAGGCTGCAAAGGAGACTAGATTCCCGCCGACTTCACTGATAATACATTTCAAAAATTAAATCAAAGATAATGATTATTTCATATGGTATCATATGTCTTCATACCAGCGGTAACAGCATGCCACATGACATGTTTTCTCTGTGAGCAGTGCAGGGAAGGTCATTAATCGTTTCTGGATGGCCGTTCTGTTTATTTACCTCCTGGCTCTTGCTGCGCTAGAAGTTGCTTTTGTGAATGGAGAAGGAAAGCGTAACATATCTTACGGTGCGTTTCTGATTTGTTCGCTTTGAGTCAACCCTTTATTTATTTAATTTTATGCGCGGTGATAGCGATCGATGAAAGACGCATTATTCTTCCAATGTGTTTTTCAAGCTCAGTACTGCTATTTGCTCTTTGTGCTAGCAAAGGCTTAGAATCTTGCCAACGATAGCCATCGCTCAGTTGTGGTACTTCGTAAAAGAGAAGAAAACTGACATAGTAAGGACTAGCGAGAAGAGCACTCTATGAACATAAAGAGTGTTTGTTAATTGTTCCCGTCAAAGATTTGTGGTGTAGACAGCCACTTACAAAGGTCGCCGGCAACCCACACACACACACACACACACAAAGTGTTTTAATTTGGTGAAATTATCGTTATTTCATCATATTGATTTGTCTGTTTCAGTCGCTCTTTTTAATCAGCTTTCTAAATACAAAATCTTAACTTCTTACAACTGTACGACCAACAGATTTATTTTTCCCTGTCCCAATTTACCGTTACACGTGCTTCGGGATCATTAGTCATTTCAGGTCGTTGTTAGAAGACGAGTTACTAAGTTACAAAACAAACAAAAATGTTTTTGTTTTTAGTTTAGGATCAGGTTAATTTTCAAGAATTTTTTAAAGATGAATTGGTCGAAAAATCTGAAAGTAACATCATTCTAGGAGAGGCTGCGTGTAGGCATGGGCACGAGCAAAGCCGGCGAAAGGTCTCAAAGGGATCTGCTCTTGGATTTCTTTTCAATGCAAGACCTCTTGTAGACCTCTTGTAGACTCGCTTTCCTCAGGGCCTCAAACGTTAGTGCGAGGAAACGCTGTTACTGAAGCGATAGTAAGAAAGGCATGCTCGCAAGCTAATTCTAGGACAGATTGTTAAAATTCACCCTGCGAGGAACTCTCACGCTATCACCGGAAACAACACAACTCTTAGTTGTCACCTAACACTATTACAAACACATCGATTACTTGACATTTGGCAGCATTAATAATGCATACTACATATTCTACGTGTTTGTTCTTTTGCTCATTGGGTAACTTATTCTTTCGATCATGTGCTACATTTGCAAGGCGAATTCGATTATTATCAGTTGCATATGTTACTCTTCTGCTCTAGCCCTCGTATCCACAAGAACTAAATTTTTGGCGGCTAAAACTGTGCGAGTGAAGACTAAACAAGCATGTATCAATTAGGACAAAACTTCCACCAGTGGGGGTGTGGGGTGTCTTGGTCTAAAAAATCAACCCCATATCCATAGTTAGCGGCTATTACGTGGGCCAAAAATCATAGGGGTTTGGCTGGATTTACGACCAGGGACAGGCGAAGTTGTGAAAAGTTGTAAGGCAAGGTGAAGAGGGCCATGATTATAGCTACAGGCGTTTAGTGTTTACTTGTAAAACGTCCTGAATAAGTCTATGACAGTTAGACGAAACGTGCCGGAAAATAAAACAAGTTTTACGACTGTTCGCAGAGTGCTGCTCACTACTTTAGTTTTAAAAGTATTTTAAAAAGTAGTACTATGTACTACCCAGTAATGAGGGATACAATTGTAATGTAACCCAAACTGATAAGAGCGCGAAGACAACGCGTCCCGCTGGCAACATGTCACAGCTTCCTGGCCATAGTGCGTTATTATTTCCCAACTGCGTGACATTCAGTGAGTCTCGTCCGTGACAAAAAACAAATCGCAGTACATGTAACGCACACACACAAAAGAGAATTTGTTTGACAATCAGGAACTTTTTAAATCGGTAATCATTTAGTTAATTCTCATAACCTTTACATTTGATTCAAGAGAGAGAGAGATGCTGCAGGGAGTAATGGCGACAAAAGTGACTCACGCTTTCTTTTTTTCGATCAACAGAGGGAGTAACGGTGTCCTGCAGGAAAAATGAGATGCAAATCGACGTGGAGAAAGGAATTCTGAACGGTTTCAAACCTATTTACCTTCGACTCAACAACAAGTCGTGTATAGCGACCGGAAACGAGACACATTTCAGTCTGGTCGCGCCCTTAGTGGGTTGTGGAACGGTCAGCAGTCACACTGGAGAAGCTGTTGTCTATAGCAACCAAATAGAGGAGGAAGAGGTCGAGATTGAAGGTGTTATTTCAAGAATGCCTGAACTTACCATTCCTTTTAGCTGTTATTACACAAAGGAAGGAGTAACATCAACATACGGAATCATTCCTCGAAAGGTATCAAGGCCAAACCATTAGTTTTCTGACATACATTTTTCACGCTCCATATCTGTGTAGTTTTGGATTCTTCCCCCCCCCCCCCCCCCCACCTTTCGAAAAAGCGAGGGATCTCTTGTCCACTCCTTGCTTTTGAATAATAAATAAATAAATAAATAACTTTATTTTTGTGTCAAAGTACTTTAACATACCTTCTGATTGGAGATACAGTAACAAAGCAAAATTAACACCGCTAAATATTAAATGAATATTAAATAGAATAAAATTCTAAGATACTTATACAAAAATACCAATACTATACTATTAAGAAAGATATAAAAATATACCGATGCTATTCTATTTAAAATATTCCTTGTCTCTACGAGCTGCAGAGAAAACAGGCAGATCCACATTCGTTGCTAATTAAGTTCGAGAGATCCACTCCAATGAATGGTTCACTTTCCAGTGAAGGGTTTGCAAGTGCCGTTTTAAACCCCACTTTTGTGTTATTCCCCCATTTTGGTCGCGAAACCGACATTTTTCCAAGATGTCTGCTGCTTACCCAAATGGCATTACGGGAAGATGATCTTGTGGAGTTAAGGATTAGAGGACCAACATTAATCCTGTGACCACCAAGAGTGGCTAGCATCTAAACATCTAATTTTTCCTCACAATATCACCCCTGAATCAAACATTAAGAGAAAAAAATAAAGGAAATAGAAGAAGCTCTTGATTATTAAACGCATTCTCCTTGTCAGCACCTTAAGAATTACATGGACAACAGTATGGAGACTATGCTTTCTGTTGTTAGAAAGTAAAGGGCTTAAATAAACGTTTATTTTTCTTTTCATTTTGTACTCTTAAGTTAAATTGTCCGTGGCTTCTAAGTTCCATGTTGTGCCTCTTTGACTTCCATGTTCTGTTTTGTTTTCCTTTTCATTCCAGTTAAAGATGACCATGGACGGCGGAGAAACGAAAACAGAATTTACACTCGAAATATCTGTGTTCAAAGACGAAGATTATCTCCGGCCATTCGGCATCAGGGATTTTCCTCTGAAGGTTTCTTTAGGGAAGCCTCTCTTCGTACAGGTAGGTCGGTAATTCCGTTCAGGAGATTGTCTTCAAAAGCGCACCCAAGTGTGGTGCTTTTTTTGAGAATATTGAATTTGGTAGGTCGGGAAAATGCTTTCAGGTTGATCATGTACATCTTTGTATCACCTCCGGTAGAGCTGAATAACGTCTGCGCATGTTACAAATATGCCTATGAATTCATAGAGTAATTAAAATGTTGAAAGGTCCGCGAAAGTTGCTGACACGCATAGATGGGATTCAGCTCTTTCGTCACCTCCTATTTGGTAGAATATGATGGGAATACGTTTGATAGAATGTGACCGTTTTTAAAGTCTAAGTTGCTCCATGGGGGTGTCCATGTTTGATATCGAAAACTCAGTTTTAAACCATTAAGTGACTAAGTGATCACTTAATCACTTAATGATCAGGGTCTTAAAATAATTGAGAAGAATTTGCTACCTTTCTATAACATCAAGAAATGGTTAGATATTCTAGTCTTCTCGGATAGGGAGGAATAAATGGAGGTCCCGTCTCCTGCAGGGTTGGGGTAGGAGACGTTAATTTCCCACACACGAGATTACTGTGTAATGGATGTCCTCCCCTGGGGTGGGATGGGTGGGAGGGTGGACTAGCACGAATAGTTCGTATGTTCCTTTCTAGTCCTTCCCCACTGCAAAAATTAATGCAGTGAAAATGGAGTAAATATATAAAAATATTATTAGCTTGTATAGTAAACTATTTTGCGTTTGGATTGAAGGGGGAGGGGCACAGATCTAAATCAACCTCCAGCCTAAGAACCCTATTTTTTCTCTTGCACAGCTTGCAGTAGATTCGCCAGATACCCGACTGACGATTCGAGAGGAAAAATGTTATGCCACGCCAACCCAGAATCCTGATGATGTCATGCAGTATGATATCATAAGACAAAGGTAAATGAACGTTGTATTCAACTTCTTACTTCGACCAAATTATATGCAACCATCTGAAATCTTACATAAACTTGTAACCAGTGGTGTTGGCGTAGTTTTGCCTTGCCGTCGTTTAACACTTCTTGTCTAACCGCGATTATAGACTCTGTAAGCTGTGGAAGATTGGGAAGAGAAATGCATTTTACCGAGGGGTTTGTCGATAGATTGGTAGAATGAAGGGGATGGGGTGGGTGGGGCCTTTTCTTAACCTATGCCCCCTCCCCCGCCTCTGAATTAGCTTTTAAGGCTTACTCTCTCCCCCTGTAATGAAAAATTTAAAATGCAGACTTGCCGTGTGATAACGAAAAAGTAATCCCTGCACCTTTATCCAGCCCAAACCAAAGGAGACGCCATTAGAGCGGAAAGCGCCATTTTTTCGCCGTCCAAAAGGGTGGGAGGGGGGTGGAATTGTAGGTAAGAATTATTTTAAGTATCCACCTTTTAACTTTCAAACATCAAATATAGCCATTTCGCATGGTAATTCAAATTCTGTTTACTTCTTGTTTTCTTTTGTACGAGCGGGATAAGTTCCTGTCATATGGGCGATTGAATTGTGTGCAAACGTTGGTGCATAAGGATTATTGATGTGTTGAAGAAATCATTTGAATCGTGAATTAATGCATCATGAAATTAGTGTGATCATTTTGTGTTTTATTTTCATAGCTGTGTTGTGGATTCCACAGTGAAGTATTACCCAGGCCCCCAAGGCACCAGACGATTCAGTTTTGACACATTTCAGTTTACGGGGCAGTACGGCAGCTTTGTGTACTTGCACTGTAAATTGGTAGTTTGTAATGCCACCGATCCCAACTCCCGCTGCAATGTCGACTGCTTTACTGATTTCCCCAGGAGAAGACGGCGAACAATGGAGAAGGAGAATTCGAAGGATGTAGCTCGAGCCGGCCTCACTGAGGGACCATTCCTATTTAGAAGTCAAAAGGAGACAAATAAAGACTCGGCACACTCAGAAAAAGGTACAACTTGATTTAAACCAGGTTTACATCGTGCAAAACTCAAATGTTACGATTTATATCTGCTCCGGAGTGGCTTTGTTATTGCAATCAGACTTGGTCTTTTTCTCGCTATTATTATCATTAATATTTTCATTATTGTTTAATTTTTTTACAAGAAGTACAAACATGCATGGAATTTTTATTTAGTTGGTAGAAGTGGTTCATGGCATTTCATTTGTTCTAATGAATTTTTGTCCCTCTTGAATTCTAGAATCTCCATTCAATATAACCACTATTGTTGTGGTTGCTATGGCAATCTTTTGCGCCGTGTGCCTCGCGGTGATCGTGTACATGAAGGTGAAATTTGTACCAAAACCTCAACCAGACCCGAACAGAGAAACCTATCTTTAGACATCATATAGCCATCACCAATAGCTCTCAACACGATAAACTAAGTCAGTATCTGTTTAAAAACTTCAAGACCTTGGCTTGTTCGACCTTGAAAGTGACCGTGTGTCTGGTGCCTTGGGGGCCTGGGTAATAGTTCACTTGTAATAGCTCTCTGAAAGACAGCATTGCCAATCCTTTTAATTTTACTTTACACGACAAGTTAAGAGTGGAGATTTATGATTTCAAAACGCAGGCAAAAGTGGATCTACCTGTGTTGCTGTCTTTTAGACTGAGAAGCGATAATTGTAATGAGCGGCAAGCCAGTAAACAGTTAACGCACTGAATCCACGAAGTTTTCAAATAAACAAATAAACAATGTAGTTAAAATTTTGTTTAACTTTGTCATAACTTTAAACCTAATCTTGTACCCAGATCCTACCGATTAACTGTAACCGAAGTGAAAGGTCTGAAAAGGTCTGGGCACGAGACTACTATGACCCCTCTCCCCCCTCCCCTGCGCCTCTAATCTACCCCCACCTCCTCTTCACCCTCGAAGTTAATTTATTCAGCCTTCGTTCATTGCAGTCTTGACGTCATCTTTGATCTATTACGGTAACATGGAATCTACTGGTTGCGTATAATATTTAAAGAACAAATTTGTTGATGGTGGTTGTTAAGAAGACGTTAACGAACTTGTGCGCGCGCGACTCGCGTGCGCGTGCTTTGGGATTGCGTTGGTTAAATTGTTTTATTTTTATTTTTGACGTGTATGAGTTTCTGAGAGAGGAGTTGAAAGTTTTTGAGTCTATCGTTTTTCAGTTTATCGAATGGCAATTTGTTTGGCGGTCGTTTTCGTTTACCATGAGTTTACCGTTTAACGTGATGGAATAAACGTGTTTGTTGATTTCCGTTTCGCTTCCGAACAGTGGCATCGTCTAAGTGTTGTCCTTCAGTAGATTGTTAGTGAGACCCAATCAAAATGCATGATAAAAACATCTCACTATGTACGTATTGACTGAGTGGGAGAGCCGGACGGGAAAATATTTGGCTCGAGGGCATGACGTAAGCACCGTGCGTGGCGAGGTCCGTGCCTCATGACAGAGAGAGAAAGTGTGCGGAAGCTACCAAACAATTTTTTTGTTATTTCGGAAAACTGTCAATATCTAGGTATTTGCAGGACAAGAGGTTCCCTGACAAAAATTTGCATTTCCGGCCTTCTGTTTGTTCTCAACCCAAAATAATGCTAATGTGTACATATCCCTCTCAACTTTCATCAGCGTATTCTTAACCTGCCCTCTTTGGGGGTGTGTTGGGGGGGGGAGTGGGTGGCATTTCCTGTTTTTCAGCCAGTTGATCTCCACCAGAAACATACTTCTTGGCATATTACGCCCCTGGGCATGAGATGTAGCAAAGCATGACAGTTGTTGCTGCATGGTACTCTAATCAACTTAAAGTAAACCGGACCACGTAACAGGAAGGGGTTTATCAGGAAAAGAGAAGCGAGTTCTTTTTTTCTTTTTTTTACCTGTGATTCTTTCAGGCTCAAGCGGCAGCCAGGCTGAGCCACTAAGCCACTGTTGTGGAGTGAAATAAAAAGACATGAGAGGTGATGGCTTATGTGTGACATATTCCCTATAGACAGGTGAGAACCCGACTGTCTAGCTGAAGAAATAAGTTATCTTAATGTACCGGTGTCACAAAAGCCTTTTCTCCAAAAGGGTATATCTCTACTCAAAATGATCCCGTAAGCATGTTTTGGTATACTATGGGTAGGATTAATCTTCCACGAATCATGAGAGAACTCCGTGAATCCGCACGACATACGTGAGCGAGAGGAGAGACGCGAACAAGAACGTGATTGTGAGAGCGAGACGCGCGAGCGTGGAAGACGCACTGAGCTGTTCGCGCAGCGTGCGCGTGAAGTGTTCACTCGCAAGAGTATGGGATCTCGCCTGTCATAGTTTATTCACGTGTTAAGAACATTAACCTTTTTTCCATTTTTTTTTTTGTCATGGTTAATTCGAGTTTAAACTTCTAGACAGCTGTTTTTAGCGATACGCTTCAATTAGGATGCCTACTGAAGAGGAATGTCAAGAAAAAGGCTCTCCTTGACTCAGAAACTGCAGGACGCTCTGACTATGACCCTTGAGGCCACATCCGTCACGCATCATGAGCATTGTAATGCAGTTAGGTAATCATTTCGTGGTCACGTATATGTTTATTCAGTTCGCGTGTGAGGACAAGCTGATTAAGACTAATCAACCACAAATCGTTTAATCGTGGAGAAAAAAGGATAGCGTTGTACGTGCCGTTGGTTTTTCCAAATTCTTGGCAGTATCTGTGTTTTTGTAAGGTTGGAGATCGCAAATCCCCTAAATTCCGATTTGGACGCTCCCGTTAGGTGTCATGCGACCTTGCGATTGATTCTCAAGCAACGATTAAGTGAGAATGTTCGTGTCCTTCCAGAAAAGTCTTCTTTTTCATCAAAATGATAAGGAAGCTGTCGGGTTAGGTATGCATTCCGGTGCACATACTATGTACGCCGCCGTTTCTTTAGCGAAGTCAAAGGCCATAATGATTGAGATTTTCCCTGTGGTTGATTGATCACCATTTTAACACCTAAACAGTATTGCCTGTCTTCTCTTAGCCGTATTCCGTGTTTTTCTGTTGTTTAATCTCCGCTTTATCGAACATATTTTGTTTTCCCGGAAAGCCAACCCTAATCGCAGATTATGCTTAAACACGACACAAAGTACTCAACACTGATATCTCACATGAGAGCAAAGTTACGACTCTCAATCGAGTATTTAGTTACATTTTATCACCAAACCGCAATACCTACCCCCACATTTAAACTCTGGTAATTATCAGATGCCAAGAAAGCTTAGCCAATAATCTTGAGGACTGCCGAAAATTCCGTGCCGTAATTAGAATCTGGAGTTCATCGCTATTTTGGTGGTTCTTCGTGAAAGCGTGATTTACGTCACCCGACTTTAGACACTCTCAAAACAGCAAACTCCCTTTTACGTTGAAAGCTCTTCACCGCGACAGCCTCCTAGTGTCAATGTTTATCTTGGGTGGAAATTTCCACCATTAAAGCGAAGGGATTTTCCGGGAGAATTCGATTAAATCTGTGAACAATGGTTAACGGTTTGAGGAGATTGGATTCTCTTGGATCGTTTCTGTTCTTGGTCCTGTTCTGTAAAGGTACGTTCTGTTTTTCTTGCGGTTTTTCAATAGTTTATAATTTAGTCAAAGAATGTCAGATTTCTGTGATTTTGAAGCAATCCGTTGTCTCAGTGATACCGATTGCAATGAAGAAGACAACAATGTAGCTGTCAAAATGACAAACATGTGTATTAGTTTTTACTACTTTTGAGCGATTCCTATCAAGGAAAAAGTTGTTTTATTTCCTCCCCTCTTAGATCTTGGTGATGCCCTAAGATGTATCGTCCTAGCAAGATAATTAAACTACGAAACCGAGATTACAATCGACCTCACCTCCGAGCTTCGACATTAAAAAAAAAAAAATTAAGACTGAAGATGGAAATGTTTTAACCCTAAGATGTGACTAGGAATTTCTCGCGTCTGAAAATCCAAAGTTATAGTGTTATCTCGAAAAGATAAGATTGCATCTTGAATTTCATACAGCAATGTCGATTAAAAAAAAGCACCGGGAAATAAGAAGGCTTATCTCACGAACTTATCTCCACGAGGGGGAGAGTTGCTATCACTGTTACTATCTCCAAAGCTTTAAACAGGTCACAATAACATGATTAAAAAAACCTCAACGTTCTGTGCATCCTATAAATCCTTTAGAAGATCTAAGCTTTGGTTAAAAGTAGATATAAATTGATTTTTTTTTTCAGTCTGACCACTGATATATCAAATAACTGTGAATTGATCCATTGTATATTTTTAACAGCGGTTGCGAAAAAAAGAAAAAAAAAGATAAAGCATAAGAACATCTTTCGCATCCAATTGCTTCGATCGACTATAAAAACAAATAGATCCAAACAGTAACTCTTTGTTTTGCCCTCGGTTCCGTTGCATCGTTTAAAACATCCTGTTTCAAAATTAGTTCAAAACGTTATCTGTGTGAAAGGTAGCGATGAGATGGGTATTACACCAAAGCGCATTGAGACATTTGCAAGTCCATCTTTTAACTACTTTATTTATATTAATAACTAAAATGACACGCAAAGATTGGAAAACCCGGTGCTGTTAAAGTTGACAGGTGAAAAAAATTGCGTTTGAGGTCCTCTGAAGTAGCCGAACTCAACGGAACTTCTCTGACAGTGAGTTTCCATGCCTGTGAGAAATCGAGATTATTTCATCTTGGAATATCGTGGGCCTTGGAAAGTTTTCATGCGATCTTGAAAATCTTATGCGAAAATGTCTTGAACTCTCGTTTATACTGCATTTATTTCTGTCAGAGACACAAATCTTTGTTTAGTACTTGATGTTGTCCACGCGGCTGAGGGTCCAAATCAACAGGTAGCTGGAGACTGCGTTAGTTTGCGCTAACGTCATGCGGGGCCCCCCTCTGCTGAACGTGAATAGCGTGCACGCAATAGTTTGAGTAACACTAGTTCTACGGCAACATTAAGGAGTTGTCTAAGTCAAGTTGGTCTCGAAGTTTGAAACAGGCATCTTAGCATCCTTGCAAGTCTCAGATTTTACCATGTAAGCTTCGTTATGATTCAGGACAGTTGGTAGAATTCCTTGCGACGCGTAAGCTACCTTTGAAATGAGCATTACAATTAATTATTGGCTCGATAAGAACTGACATAGGAAGAAGATGCTGTAATAAAGAAGGATTGCTTCATCTGTGATTCCCAAACACATCATGCACTCGTACAACATGTACATGTAACGTCCTAAAAATGTCAAGCACGTACAACACCTTTAATGGTCCGGCACATCTTGCAAATACTTTCCACTTGCTTCACACTAGGCACACTACGCGTAAAGGTCGAAAATAGTCTTTTATTAACTATCTGTAAATAAGCAAGCTTATTACCCTACTTGAAAAAACTCCCTGATGAGGTCTGCTTTTGTCAGACGAAACGCGTAGGAGGTTAAAACAAGTTCTTACTACTTTAGATTGTGCAGTGTGCAGAGCTGTTCACTACTTCGTCATTAAAAAAACGCGTTAAAAAACGTGTCAAGCTTCGCAAAGTATAACGTGCTACTTCACGAGGGATCATAATAGCAAACTTAAGAACGTGACACCGGCGCGCTTTGCGTGTTTGTTTCTTTGCCCAATTCTGTTTGGTGTTGTTTCAAATCCAAGATTATCTTTGACAAACCTAAATCCTAGAAAAAACCTCTCGCCTCAGATTTTCTTCGAAAACTTTATTTTTAATGGACAAGTTTCATAAAACACGAGTGATTGTTCACACCTACATCCTGTTTTCTTTCTTGGCTGGTTTTAGTTTTTCAGGCAACTGGCGTGAGAGTGGGAAAATGCCCAGACCTGCCACGTAGACTCTCCCAGAGATGTCCTCCCGATACCATTGACCAATGCAAATATGACGAAGATTGTACCGGGAATAACCAGCAAAAATGTTGCGTGATTGGCTGTGGCAAGATTTGTTTTAATCCAGGTGACCTAGCCTTCATCAGTGGTAAGTCTATTATTAATTTAGAAACGACACTTTTTGAAGATCACGCAAATCAAATTAAAAATGTCACGTAGGTAATGCCTCTCAAAATTTTCTCCGCGAAGATACTGGAGACATTGACATGACTGTTTTGCTGGAAACTGTTCTTCTTCCCATATATTTCATACACTGCTAGTCTATCATTCAAAAACTTTTTAATACAATTTAGATGGATTATGAAACCACGCTATCAACACGCTGGATAGAAAGAAGTTTGCATGAATGACTAATAAGCTAGATCAAGAAAGGGAGTAAATTTTGAGCTCAGTCGCCGCGGATGCTCTAGTCAAGACGGTGTTCTTTTTGTAACGAGTGTGGAACTTGGAAAAAACCCTAGTCACACGACGAATTCAATTCCATGTTTATTAATTGAAATTTCAAGTGGATCACCCAAAAGGCCACAAGTTTTTCGATATAGGCGCGTGTTAACTCTAAAAGTCTTCCTCGTGTAACAGGTAACAGTAAGTGCCCGGTCTTACCAAGGCCTGACCCGTGTCCAAACCTGCCAAATCAGTGCCTAAAAAGAGATGAATGTAAGAGCGGGCAAGAGTGCTGCTCTGATGGATGCAGAATGACCTGTCAACCTATCGTTACCCCAACTACACAACCAACCAAAGGGTTTGGTGAGTAAGGAACTGCTACTATTAATAATGATAGGGAACCCAAGCGTTTAAGAATAACAAAGGAGTAGGCGATAGCACAGTCATGATTCTCTTTACCTTTTTCTTGGATTGTCTGACATGAGGTGTGTGTGTGTGTGTGTGATAGTTGCTGCCTAACAAAACTGTAAATGAGGCAAAATTTGACAAGGAAAGTCCTCATTTCTACGCTCCACACAGGCTTTTACCTTCTGCACTGTCCTTTCGATACCCCCAGCTATGTTCTCGTTTCCCTTTTTTCCTGGCAAGTACCATGAAACCTAAAGCAGACACCCATAGGACTCTTGCTTCAAACAAGGAGTCAGCCTAGAACACGCGTGTAGTAGATTAACCCCGAAATAAAACACAGTGAGTAATCAGCAACTTTTCGAATTAAGGCCTTTCTTGTAAATAACTTCACAAAGCACTACCGAAGGAAACGTCTTGAAGTGAACGATGCTTTTCCAAGATGGTATTCATTAAAAAGAAACAAGTAAAACTTTGTCTGCACTTATTATGAGAACCATTTGACGAAACCGCTTAACTCCCATGTCCACTTCTTTAACTAACTTACAAGGGAGGCAGTCTCTAGATCTTGGACTAATGTATGATGGATACAAGGCGTTTGCTTCATATGGCGTCCCCTTTATTCAGATTCTACCGTGCACTTTGCTATGAGAAAGATATTCAAGTACTCTTGGCATCACA
The DNA here is from genome assembly GCF_964205215.1 of Stylophora pistillata. Lineage (NCBI taxonomy): Eukaryota > Metazoa > Cnidaria > Anthozoa > Scleractinia > Pocilloporidae > Stylophora > Stylophora pistillata. The sequence continues at coordinate 8,752,866 of NC_142530.1, forward strand.
ATTATCACAAGTGACATGAAAATAATTTGACCTGCGCATGATGTAAGAGTAACGAAGTGATTTTCGTCGGTGAACTTCAGTTTTTTTTTGGTCTCTTTTTTCTGCAATTTCCTTAATTCCGGGAAAGATCAGCTCATTATTTGTAGTCTAAGTACAAGTAAGGTAAATCTTGTCCAAGTAGTGTGTTTTGCCTTATCTACGCAGAATGGGAAAGTTGTAATGCCACCGTGGACGTCGCCTTCATCATTGACTCGTCTGGGAGTATCGCTAGAAGGAACTACAAAAAAATCAAAGACTTTGTGAAGTTCATTGCAAGTAGCTTTGGCATTTCGCCGAATGGTACCCGGGCAGGTATCGTCTTATACAGTACAAAAGCCTCAGTCAGAGCGTACTTCAACGATTCCCGCACCACAGATGAGTTCTTAGAAAAGGTCGACAAGCTTCCCCACGAAAGAGGTTTCACTTACATCAACAAAGCTCTTGAACTGGCATCGTCGCAGCTTTTCTCGCACGCGCGGAAAGATGTACCAAAGGTGGCAATGTTGTTGACGGATGGCGAACAAACGGACCCTGGTAGCACAGTAAACCTCAGAGATGCTTCCGCGCCACTGAGGTGGCAAGGAGTACGCGTGATCGCTTTTGGTGTTGGAAAGAGAATTAATGTGCGTGAATTGCGCTTGACGGTGGAACGAGATGAAGATGTGATAACAGTGATGAAGTTTGATGATTTAATTAAAAAAGTGAGAAATTACACCAGGAATCTTTGTGAGGCAGCTGGTAAGAAAATCAAGAAATCAAATCTATGGTTATAACAATTTCGAAGATATGAAGTTAGCCCAAATTTCGTTTGAAGTGATCGAAGCCTTCGATTGCCATTGGAATTTTCCCATTCAATACTAAGTTCAAACCTAATTTCTACGGTCTGATAGCCCTGAATTTCCCCTTTAGACAAAGCTATAGATTAAGCACTAAAACATCAGTTTGTTGTCTTCATTTTCGCTAACCAAAAGCTCTCTGATGGGTGTTAAGTCGGTAAATTATTCTAGTCATACCAAGGCTACTATTCTTTGAAATTTTCTTCTCCATAAAGCGACGGAACCAATCCACCCTGATGCTGACATCATCTTCTTGATGGATTCTTCCGCGGGCGTATCCTGGGAACAGTTGAACTTGCAGCAACAGTTCGTTCGTCGTATGGCTCATTACTTCATCATATCGCCACTCGGGCCACGTGGCGCGTTGGTCACTTATCACAGATCTTCAGTCACTGTCATAGGTTTCTCTGATTATAGCAGTACAGCAGACTTTAGTCGTAAAATCAACAACGCCCGATTACTTGGTGGCGCGCGGAGGATCGATCAAGCGCTGAATTACGCTACGAAAATGTTCCAGGACACTGGACGCGAGGGTCTGAGAATTGTTATTCTCTTGACCGCGGGTAACTACTACTCGGGACGTGGAGCGAATAGTATCTCATCTGTTGTGACAAGATTGCGCAGCATCGACGCACATTTGTATGTGATTGGCATTGGCTCCCAGTTTACACCATCAGTGTTCACGCAAATGGTTCGCAGACCAAGCGACATTTTTCAAGTACCGTCCTTCAACGACCTAGCACCGTGGCAGTCACGTATCGCAAGAAAACTGAGACTGGCTTCCAATACCTGTGAGTGAAGTGTCGTTCTTTAAATTGGACTCTATAAATTTAGCTCAAAATAACATCCATTTCTTTTTTATTTTTTTATCAGTTAAGTATGAACCATCAGACTTTCGTTCAGATGTGATATTTCTGATGGACTCATCGAGGTTCGTGACAAAGGAGAACTACATGCTGGAAAAGAACTATGTGAAGCTGATGGCGCGCCTCCTGAATCTCGCCAACAACAGAAGCCGATCTGCTCTGTATGCGTACAGCGACCGTCCAATGCTACAAATCACATTTGATGGTTACGAAGACCGCGAGGCGTTCGAAACAGCTGTCAACCGCGCACTTCATCTCCAACGAGCCCGTCGCATCGACAGAGCACTTGTAGCTGCAGCGGAACTTTTGCGGACAAGATCACGGCCATCTGTACCCAAATATGTTATTCTCTTGACAACTGGAAGGCAAACGCAGGTGGCCGACACGCGCTCCCTGAGAGAGACCTCGCAACAGATTCGATCATATGGTGGGAGATTGTTTGTTGTCGCTATTCTCACGGGAGGATATAATGTTCGTGACTTTTACCAGGCTGTTCAAAGACCCGAGGACGTTATTTCCGTTCCATCATTTATCAGTCTACTTCCACGCGCTTCTTTCATGGCCTCACGTATCATGGCAACGTGGCGTAAGTTATAACTGATCTGTTCTTGTTTTACACTTCATAGAAGAAAAGAAAAAAGAAACAAAGATATCTTGCTTCATGCGCTTGTTCATGCTTATCCCTTATCCCTCTTTCCAAGTGATTATGATATGCTTATTATAATGGCAACATAGGGTGATATTTATCTTCATTCCGTGTTTGTCTCTCCAAGTTTTAGTAGCATGCGCAGCCGTGGCTGGTATTTTCAATGCTATTAGCGGAGGAGCCCGTCGAGGAATGAAAATTAGTTCCAATCTACTCGTCTCGTATTCATTTTGTTTATCGAGGCCTCGAAAAATCGTCCGTTATACAGGTCACATTCCTGCTCAGGCATGTTCACAGTCTATCTATCCTGTCTACAATGTTTAATCTGCATCTTTATATTCCACAGGAGCCCCAGAGGCGCCAGCTTTTTCCGCTGACATCACCTTCATTTTGGACTCTTCCTCGGCAGTAACACCTTTCCAATACGCTCGAGCTCAACGATTTGTCAGAATATTGTCAGAGTACTTGAACATTTCACCAGGAAAATCACGGGGGTCGTTGATCACAGTGGGAGATTCTCCAGTAGTAAACTTCAACTTTGACGGATATAACACACACGCCGAATTCAGAACTCTGGTAACCGATGCGTCATATTTGGGCGGCAGTTCTTCAATCAACAGCGCATTAAGGACAGCAGCGACTATGTTTACCGGAGCGCGTGGATCCTACCCCTGGCTTGTTATCCTCGTTACTCCCTGGCGACCGAGTGGCATAAGGGATACTAGGGCTCTAGAAGCCGCTGCTCGCCCTTTGTTGAATCGCGGGATCTGGTTATACGTGCTGTCCGTCAGTGAGAACCGGTATATCGAGTGGCTACGTCCAGTGGTTGTGGAGCCGCGGGATGCTTTTTCAGTCGTTTCTTACCGCGATTTACCCGCGAATATCGGGTCTTTGGCTAGTTATATGACGGCTGATAGTTGTAAGTATACTTACAGAATATCTAGGGTGAAGTACGAATATTCTTACCAATAGCGTGTTACCCGCCATTAGTGTTTATTAGAAAAAAATGTCATTCAAAGAAGAGGATATAAAATAGATGTGCTCTTGAGGTAGCCTTGATCAATATTTCGGTAAAAATGTTTCGCGATATTTGATCGACATGTTGGTAACTTGTTGGCCGATAGTGTAACGGTGTAATCATTTAGCCACTAGTCGACATGATCAATCATGTGACGAGTAGAATCCACTCTGCCGAGTGCCTATGACGTAAAAGATCACAGTTGACTTCAAAGTGTGTTCCTAAATTTACCTTGTGCTTCATATCTCGATGAGTGCACCCAAACACATAAACCAACATTCAGACATGTCATAATCCTATGGTAGCTTCCTCGTAAATAGTGGGATCTTTCATAACTTGCGAAGATTTCTCAGTGATGTAGTCTCTTTTTTTCTCTTTTGGGTCTCTTTTGAAACTCTCCTTTCAGGGAGGTCTTTAAATCGTGTATCTTTTTTTCATAAAGCCTTTTGGAAAAATGTATATAGTTGTATGTAAGTGTGCATGTATGTGTACGTATAATTCTAAAGGGATGACCAAAAGCCTTTTTTACAAACTTATAAAATTCTCAGAGCGTTTACATTTCTAACACCCAGTTGCTTCTTTCTAAGATCTCTATGGAGGCTCCAAATTCCTGTTGGACGTCATATTCCTAATGGATTCCTCGTCAGGCATCAATTCCAGGGACTATAGCATCGAAAAATGGTTTATCCAAAGAATGGCAATGCACCTTGGTGTGTTCCAAGGCAAAACAGTAGCAGGTTTGTTGACGTATGGAGGTAATGCCTCAATTGTATTCCCCCTTGGAGGTTACAGTTCCAATTCAGAGTTTATTCGGCGCTTGTATGATGCTCCAATTATGGGAGGGGTCCGACAGACGGACCGTGCTCTTGATACTGCAGCAGCCTTGCTCTTAAGATCTCGATCAACTCTGCCAAAGGCGGTCGTTCTCATAACGGCGGGAGATCAAAATACGGCACCGGGCACCATTCCTCTAGAAGAAGCTGCTCGGCCTCTTCGCCAATTGGGAGCCTGGGTCTACGTTATAACTGTTGGACGAATGGACGTTAAGGAACTGGAAAAGGTTATGATAAGACCGACGGATATGTTCTTGGCAAGTTCTTTTTCAGGTCTTTATGGATTCGTCTCGCCAGTGGGTACATACGTGGCTAATACTTCCGGTAAGAAATAGAGTTGCAGTATTATTATCAGTGGATGAAAGGGCTTCATGTAAATTCTACCTCAGCAAGTCCTTCTAGAAATATTTTCTTTATTAAATGAACAAAGCAAGTAGATATCATAGACAATAATGTATGTCTTAACAAGGACTATCAAAACCAGGACGTTCGTTTCCGATGAAGTCTGAATTTCCTTCACCGTGACATCTTCTTTCTCTTTCAGTCATAACAGGGACATCTTCCTTGAACGCAGACATCGTTTTCATCATTGATTGTTCTTTAAGTGTCCCTTATCGTGAGTACCAAAGACAGAAGGACTTCGTGAAGTCTCTGGCACAGTACCTTAACATCCAACCTGGGCAGTCTCGGGTGTCTCTAATAGTCTACGGTGGCCGGGCAATGCCCATCCTTCACTTTGACAGTTCCAGTACCCTTGAGCGTTTCTATTCCGAGCTTGCCAAGACGCCATACCTCGCAGGACCTAGAAATGTTGACACGGCGCTAACAATAGCTACGCAGAGTATCTTCATAAAAGCCCGGGAAAACGTCCCCAAGGTCGTGCTTTTGTTTATGGCGGGAAAACAAGCGCGTCCATCAGGCTCGTTACGAGATTCAGTTCGACCACTCCACCAACAAGGGATTAGGACTTTTATTTTCCGCATTGGATCAGAACCAGCGCTGAGGGACCTCCATGCAGCTGTTGATCTTCCTGGCGATGTTTTCGAGTTTGCAAGTTTTGCAGACCTGGATTTAAAGAGAGTACCATATCTGGCGAGGCACATACCTTATTTTTCTGGTATGCTTCCAATTAACAGTTGTTTTAGTTATATTTCTTTGTTTCTTTCTCTCTCGCTTTCTGTCTCTCTCTTTTTCTCTCTTTCTTTCTATCCTCATTTCTGTCCAGCTATTTATTATTTTCTTTATTAGCATCATTATTATTGCTTTTAATATTGTCTTAATGGGGTGATGGCTAACGGTTACAATTTGCCCATTATACGGCTAACGGTTATTATCATTTCATTGTTGTCACCTCATTCCATTGTTGTCGCCAGAATTTTTTCAACAGTTAACCTTTTTTACGCCAAACGGCTAAAGATTTTGGCCTTTTTACTGCTACCGGTCAACCCCCTTGAGACCCTCTTTTATCTGAGCGGAAACACTCAAATAATACTAATTATTATACATTGTAGTCACCATCTGTCTTCTCATTAGCTAAACGCCTACAGTTAATTCTGGGAAACAGTGCAACCTACAGATTATTCACTAATCTGTACCTACGCGCGCAATACCTGATTTCCGGCGGAGCAATGTCAATCCAGTTCACGGACAGCGAAGTAAGAATGGCTTCTCGATTCGCTTCATCGACCCAGCGAGAAATTGAGAAATTACTTGAAGATAAAGATTCGGAAAATACTAAAAGAATATATAATAAAACAATTATTGGATTCGGTTTTTGTGATATCTGGAATAATCAAGGTCTCGGGATAGTGTTATCAGCCTCAGCCTTCGGCTTCGGCTCATAACACTTACCTCGACCTTGATTATTCCAGATATCACAAACACTGAATCCAATAATTGTTTAGAATAATCGTTCAGGTAATTTTTAATCCATGTTTCTCTCCCAAAATCAAATTAAGTAGTATTTTCGAGCGAGATTCTGTTCATTAAGTGGTCAGTTATGACATTAAGTGGCGTCGTTAACCTTTTTTTAAATATGATACCCCTAATGGAACTTGTATTTAGCGGCTGTCAGAGATTTTTCTCATGTATCTTTGGGGTACGAGACCACCCCCCTCTCCCCCTGCGAGAGTGAGAGAGATGAAACGTGCTTATTATGGCAGTTCGCCAAGTTTTCGTTGGGTTCTAGTGTCGTTGTATTAAAGAATTGTACGTTGTTTTCGTGTATGGCACTTAGCCTGTAAAGACTACCGGATAAAAGTTTTTACAGCGGCCATTCCCCATAGGTGACAGGTTCCACTGTATTACTATCATTTTAGTAGGCTGCTAATTATATAACACAGTCCAGGACCCGAAAATTTCCGTCTTCAATTTTTAAATCCCAGAGACAGAGATAAAAGGGAAGGTGAGGAGAGGGGAAAGGTCCGATAAGAAATGCTCTCCCCCCCTCCCCCCCGTTCCTAGGTACAAACACTTTTTACAATATGGATCCGCTTTTCAAAGAACCCAAATGAAATAAAAATAATAAACACAACAGACAGAAACAATAACCGGGAGCACTATACTGTACCATACATTTGTTACATTACCTAGTCTTGGATACCCTCCTTCGTGTAACAGATACCATTTGTAATATACTTAGTAGTTCTATGGGGCGCAAATAATTATACTCCAGCGCATATAATGTCAATTTTTTTTTTTTTTTGCTTTCTTTCCTGTCCTTTGATTTTTTTTTTTTTTTTTTTTGTCTGCGCCCTTTTTTTTTTTCTGTCGTACTACATGCAATTTCCCTGCCGCTTATTTCTAGTAACTTAAATGGGTCGCGATCTCGTCCTTTCATCTCTGTCAACGTAAGGTATTTCCTTTCTAGAATTAATTCGGCTCTAAGTATCTGTTTTTGAGATATCCCATTTTAAGATCTTTCACCGATTGGATTCTTAAATCATCCATCGTTATTAGGATGTCCCTAGTGGCTTGAATTTTAAGGATTTTTGGAGCAGGTACAGATGAAATCTCTTGACATGTTCGATGTTTTGTAATAAAAATGTCACCGCTCTTAAACTGCGTCGATTATGAGATTAGAATGAATGATGATAAAGGGCAAAATCCAAACAGATTGTTTACAGCAAGTTAAGTACCATCTGGCTTTCCTAATTATCAAATTTTGGAGATACCCACAAATCGTGATTCAAGTTACTCTTGGACCCGAGAGTATTGCGATCCTTTGCGGTCAAACGCATCACTTGAATTTTCACGCAGCGACATTTTCTATAATTATTTGGGTGTATCGATGACCATTAAACATGTCTTTAGCTTTAAGATGAAAATCTTCACCGATATGATGATGGTGATAATAGTTAGTTTATCGCACCACTACAGAATATTCATTCTGACAAGTTTCACGGGGTCCCACACAGAGAATCGGCATTATGAGTGAAATTTCAATTACAGACATGTCATTTGACACGTGTTGGGTGTTCTTGAATGATTTTGCTTCTCGCAATTTCGAAATTTTTAGCGTTCATCGGAAGACACTGGCCGCGCTACTATCTTGAATAGACTTCTCAAAGTATTTCGAGTTGATTGTGCTTAAACAATTCCCCACCAGTTTCCCAAGGAAAGGGTCGGCGCGGATGCAAACGAAAGATCGATATGCCAAATGTTTTGAAGTGTGTAATATTTCTAATAGGTAAAGATATGAACAACGTTAGCCATATTTTACCCTTTCTACGTGATGCTTAGTACCAACGAATTTTGACATCTTTGCTTATATTTTTATTTTTTCAGCTTTCCTGGGTCCGCTCAGCTTAGCTGTGGACGTCGTTTATCTTATTGATTCGTCTGAATCAGTGACATCACAACATTACGATGATCAAAAGACGTTCGTGAAGCAATTGTCGCGGTTTTTAAACATGATGCCAGGCCGCACTAGAGGTGCTATTATTACGTATGGATCCACTGCGACAGTGATTTCAAACTTTGGTGCCACAAGTACGACTCAAGAATTCTATAGCGCCCTTGACAGAGCGCCAAAAATTGGAGGACCGCGACGGATGGACCGAGCAGTCGACAAAGCGCGAGCAGCTTTCGCGAAAGCTCGACCGGCGGTACCTCAAGTCGTCATTCTACTGACAGCGGGAAATCAACAACGAGGGATTCAGGCGTCGATATTAGATACGTCGTTCCAGCAACTTTACAATCTTGGGGCTCGACTTTATGCTGTTACTATCTCTCGACGACACTTTTTATTGCCTTTGAGGGGCACTGCTGGTTCGGATTGGTTCCCAGTGAAGTCTTTTATCGATCTTCCTCGCTATGTCGTGCCGTTATCAAGATATGTAGCCCACGATACAGGTTTGTGGCGTTAACCTTTATTCTCATCTTTGATATTGGCTCAAACTCTCCTTACAGTTTGTGTCTAACACTAAGAAGTGACGAAATGATGTTCAACAAAGTTATCAATCAGGATATATCTTTTCAATTTAATTATGAATTCTAAAGAACCACAATCCTCAAGGAAATTTATGATCCTGGGTTAGTAGCTGTATAACTTTCGACCTTGGGATTGGAAGCGCCGAGTCCCATACTAGTCACGAACAAGCCAATTAATTCAAGTATTAATCTTATTCGGATTCGTTTGCAGTTGCTATTTTCCTAAAATTTTCTGAACGTAACCTCACAGCACAAAAAAAAAAATGTTCATCATTTTAACAGGAATTTGTCCTACCATCGGAGGTTTATTTTAAAAGAGCTAAAATATTCAGTCAAATACTCAAGGTACAAGGATGATTAAGAATGGCACATTTCAATCCTTTACGCCTTAACATCAGAGTGCATATTCTCTATACTGTTCTCCATACATTTCCTAACGTGACGACAAGGAGAATTTGTGTAACAATCAAGAGCTTGTTTAGTTGGTGATCATTTCCTTTGTTCTCGTGACCTAAATGTTTGATTCAGGAGTAATATTGTGGGGAGAAATTAGATGCTGGTCACTCTTAGTCGTCAACGTGTTAAAATTGATAGCAGATGACGAACTCTTCAACCTCCATAATCAGATAAGCATTTCCCTGTTTTGGCTGCCACACATAACACAACTCATGACAATGTTTAGATCGGAAAAAATTTGACTTTCCACCCAAATAATCCCTCCCTCCCTCCCTCCCTCCCTCCCTTCCCCCCCTCCCCATCCCCTACGCTTGTTTAGTTGTTGGTTCCCATCACCTCTTGCTGAAAAAAGCCAACACAATGTGAGGATAATTTTGCATTTTAACCATTAATAAACTTGAAGGTTTGATAAAATACTTTCCTTTTTCTTAATTTACCAACCTCTAGCGGCTCTTGGTCCATACAACTTTGTGGCTGACGTAGTCTTCATGTTGGACTCCTCGTCTGACGTCACGCCCGATGAATTCGTGAGGGAAAAAGAGTTCGTTAAGCTGATCGCAAGGTACCTCAATATCACACCGGGAAAGTCCCGAGGTTCTGTCATTATCTTCAGCACTGAAGCCCGACCCATCTTGCCCTTTGATGGCTACACGGACATTACGGGCTTCAACTCAATCATCGACCGAGCCCCGCAGATAAGTGGTACGCGAAGGATTGACCGAGCCTTTAATGCCACTGCGAACTTGTTTCAGAACTCCCGACCATCTGTTCGCAGGGTTAGTTAGATTTTTATTTTGTTCAAAGCACTTTTCGATTGAATATCGTAAACGAAAACCATAACTAGAATCTGTACAAAATCTGTACAAAGGAAAAAACCTTTAAGAGCCCGTGGAAGAGTATTGATACCTTTAGTCACTTTCTGCTACAAAAAACCGAATGAGCTCTAGCAGCAGCTTCGAGCTGATTTCGTTTAATTTTACTGAACACCGTTTCATTTCATTCTAGGTCGCCATACTGCTTACCAGTGGAAGGCAATCACCTGATGGGGGATCTTTGGTGGACGCTATGCAACTGATGAAAAACCGTGATGTCATCACTTACGTAATATCTTTGGGACGTACATCTGACGTCCCCGTCGAAAGACCACAGGATTTATTATATGTTGCGTCGTACAATGACCTCCCAGAACAAGTTCAAACGATTGCAAGCTCCATAACCACTCCGAGAGGTAAGTTTGATATGTACTTGGTACAGCAGCCATTCGATTATTTCGAGAAAAGTTTAGCTTGTGCTGGAAACGAGATGACTTCTACCTGCAAAATACAATGGTAACCATATGAGTGGCCTCCCACACAATTTGGAATTGAACTAAAATTTTGTTTTCAGCCCGTGGCTTAGAGCTGACGTTGTGGTTTTGCTTATTTAGTACCTGAGGATCGCGAACTCAAACCTGGTCGGTCTGCCAGTTTTCTCTAATATTGTCATTTGTCTCCATTCACTGATCCAATATCACGGTTAAAACCCATACAATTTGATGATGCGTAAACATGACAACCTCTCAGCTTTTTTGGAGAATTATCATACTGTGACCCGGTGAAAAGCTCCATGTCTCGGGCACTTTTTCCTTATCTTACTTGCCGCAAATAAGCGTTCAGTTATAGGTTAGTGTCCTTTGTATTATATACGTATTTTTTAGCATTCTGACAGTGAGGCATTTTCCGCCTTTTCATACGTTCTTCGGAATCATTTAGCAATTTTGAAGTGACTCGGACAGTTTTATTAATAATGGTAATTGAACTGAGTGAAGTGCAATTTGGGCTGAAATCACAAGTATGATTTCAGACCAAAATTGCACGACACGAGGTTCAATTACCACTTTATTACGTCCATTTTGAAATCGCCCAAATACAGGATTTGGTGAATTCAAATATTTTATTGATACAGTACAGAGCCGGTATTTTAATAAAAAGCGGAACCGGAAACGCTTTTACATCTTATTTTGTATGCAAAACAGAAAGACTTTAACGTCATGTGTCAGAAACTCAGTCAAGCGTAAAATGATGCGATTTAGTGCAAAAAATGGTGCGATTCGTGAATAGATCGCACCAATTACAGCCAATCGGATTACAGGGACCACCAGTGATGTGAAATGGATGTAATAAAGTATAGGTAATCACATGATTTCCAGAGCAACTTAGCATAAATCAGCACTAACCAAACGTCCGCAAGGCGAGTGCAATTTGTAGTCTTTCATTAAAAATATACAAGAAAAAATATGACTCCGTTTTCCTCTTTAGCAATTCGGCCGTTTGCCTTTGCCTTGTTTCTAGAGTAGTAGGACTTTTTCCTCAAGAAATAGCTTCAAAATTGAATTGTATTTTTCCTCTGCTCGGTACCAGTCGACAGCTGTAACCATTATACAACAGCTATCACGCCCGTATTCTTTCCCGTCTTTCGTATGAGCTTTTACGTAAGAATTCTTCAGAGTTTTATCCGTTTTTGGAGGCCAGACTTTTAACCAGTTGTTTACACTCTGTTTGATGTTTTCATTTGTAGAATTCTCCCTCAAACTCTGAATTAAAAACGTTGTTCTTTTCATCTGTCGGAAATTTTGTTTTGTTGTGCTTTCGCGACTTACCAGTCAATCAATTTAATTTCAACTTTCTGCACTCAGTTTAAATTTTCTGCATTATTCGGCACTAATTGACATGTTCTCAGCGAATGACCATGCTGAAAATGCTGCGTGTGTATTATAACTTACAAAATTGGACCTTTTAGGCTGTATAGACCGCACAGTCTCGGACAACCAGTGGGTAGTTGTAATCCGAACGAACGTTCTCCAGAGTTGGATATTGTTGGCTATGCTTGTAAAATCTAAGCCATTAGGGACATTTTGTAAATTATCATAATGCCATAAGTCGTTGGATACATTTTGTAAGTTCATAGTGTCATATTTGATTTACAGTAATTTGTTTTCCTCTTTCAGTTGCGATACTGACGACGCCAACACCTACACCAACCCAAGGTATCGAATAGCACTCAGACGAACCCGTCTATAATATATATATATATATATATATATATATATATATATATGTATACATGTGAGGAAGTAGACGATACCGTTGAATAGTGCTCAATACACATGAGCAGAGCTTAATACAGTGGGTGATGAGTGCGTAAGCACGAAACTCCGAGTAACAGAAACCATGTGTCGTCTTGTTTGATCGCTAGCTACTATATATATCTTATAAACGTTTTTTTGTGTAGTATCACTGATTATTTTAACAGGTTGTGCCGCAGGATCAGTATTCAGCGATACTACACAGCAAAACGTTTAATAAGAGATTTATTATCCAACACGGATAATATAAATGTATGTATGTATGTATGTATGTATGTATGTATGTATGTATGTATGTATGTATATTCCCCGACAGTCGGCTTCTGAATTATGAGCAGGGCTGCATATATTATCAAAGAGTTTTTCCTTCATTCTGTCAGTAGCATGCATGTATCTTTTAGGCGGTGAACATGCTCGACTTGTGACACCAGAATAATTTTCGTACGGAATCATAAAATTTACCCTGCGTGACTCATTAAACACCAGTGGCTCCCATAACGTTCAGCATTTCCTTTTATTTCACCACTTGTTTTACTCCCCCATTTTTCACATTGTTAGAACGGGCAACTGCTAAGAAGAATCATTTGTAAAGTACAGACTTTTACAAAGAGGACGACTCTTTCACCTTAACATTTTACCTAGGTATTTTATCCAAAATAACAATCAAACCTGGAAGATATGATTGATAGAGGGTGGAATGTCGTACATGGTTGCAGATAATGATAGCTAATTCAACTTTATTATACTTGCCTTCCCTAGATCCTTGCGTCACGCCTGGTTGCAATGCTCCATTTAGCGAGGGTTGCAGAGTTTTGAACAACAGACCACAGTGCATTTGTCCCACTTGTACCAACATCCTTAGGCCTATTTGTGCATCTGATGGCGTACAGGATCAGAGCGAATGCAATATGAAACAACAAGCTTGTCGTGGAAATATATGGGTTAACGTTACAAAGGAGGGACCATGCGGTGAGTTCATCATAAATTTGTGGCGATTTAATCATGAAATTATTCATTTTGTTGGTTTAAATTCAACTTTATCGAAGTGATCTGTGTTCCGATTTGTGCAACTTTTCGTCATTTTCACATTTAACTTTTCTACTCTTCTTTCGCCTTTTTTTTTTTTGTTTTCACTTTTCTCTGTGTTTGTCTATCTAACTGAGGACATATTTTGTAGCCTCCTTCAAGTTTAATTTTCTTCTGCAGCAACTCTCAACTCATTTATGAGTACTTTTCTCAGGATTTTGCTAGCTTCAAAGAAGTCCTTGATAGGCTGATACCCACAATGCTATCTGGCATTGTGCGATATTTATGTTATACCTGAATTTTATTGCTCATTTTAGGAGCAACGTATACGTTCAAATTATTCCACGTTTATTTACTCTTTCTCTCTCTAATCCTAAATGTGCACGTTTCTTCTCTCTTTGTGTTTTTTAACTGTTAATTTTTTTTTGTTTTCTTTTTGTGTAATACTTTTGTTTAGATAAAGAATGCAGTCCTCTTTTAGATATCGCATTTATCATCGATTCATCTGGGAGTATTGGCCGTAGAAACTGGGAAAGAACAAAGCGATTTGTTAAAGCTGTGATCAGCAAACTGGTACTTAGTGCTTCCGCGGCCCATGTGGCTGCCATAGCATATAGCACTGATCCCCGGGTGGTGATCAGGTTTAACAGCTTCCAAGGGACACTGCAGGTCAATCAAGTAGTCGATAGTATGCGCTGGCAGCGTGGCTTCACGTACACGGACAAGGCTCTTCTTTTGGCAGACTCAGACCTATTTCAGACTTCAAATGGAATGAGGACAAATGCAAAGAAGGTAGGAAGACCGCTAAGTATTTATTTATTATCGTGATTGTGCTTTAGGCTTCAAATACATTGATTACTTTCTGTAAAATTGGAACTGATACGCTTACCTCAAGATTCTTGTGTACGTATTAGAACGTGCGACGACTGCTTACTACAAAGCTAACCAGGTCACGGTTAACTCACGCTTTTTATTTCCGTTATTTAAGAACGTAGCGCTAACCAACATGATTACCTCTTTTCCCAAATGAGGCAAAGCTTTATCAGGAACGATACGTTTTTTATTTAGTTCTTATTAACCGAGCGGGAGGTCTGTATGGGAGAATCTTGACCGAGGTCGCCAGTGCAGACCTCACTGCGTTCGGTCTGTACCAGCGACCGAGGTCAAGATTCTCCCATACAGACCGACCTAGCTCGGTTAATAAGATGTTTATTATATGGCAGTGTCTTATATGCCAATTTTTATATTCTTTATACCTTTTTTTTCTAGACCGGTCTAGATGCCGGTCTAGATGGGAAAATCTACACCGCTTTCAATATTGATTTCAGCCAATCAAATTCGTGAATTCGGTAGTTCCCAGTCCTTGTGAGACACAGCCATATAATAATTACATGTATTTCATGACCTTGCAGACAGGTTTGCTGTTTATTTTGTTTGTTTAGTTTTGTATCATACTCCGATGAAACCCCAAACCACTCGCGTAAACCTTGTAAAGATTCAGGCGACCTAACTTTAGCTTATAACCCTGGACCAGCGCTAGCTGCCTCTCCATAGTAAAAACTGTTCTTTTTGTGTGTAACTTTCACGTGTACTTTAATTACTTTGATAATATCGTTCAAAAGATTTCTGGTAATGACATTCTTTTTGTTCAGATTGCCATCGTGATCACAGATGGTAAGCAGACGACAACATCGCAATACACCAAACTTTCAGAAGCCTCAAGTGGAATTAAAGACAAAGGAATCACCGTCTATGCCATTGGGGTTGGTAGTGGAGTGGACCGTGCAGAATTGGTAGAGATAGCATCCGGACTGGATTATGTATTCACTTCATCATCATTCGAAAGCCTCCAGAACGAGGCTTCAAAAATACGGAAGAGTGTATGTGAAGTATCATCACCTAGTAAGTAATCGGCGTTGAGCTATAGTTACAATAGCATTTTTTTCCTGACATTTTTACCGTTTACAATGGTTCCTTGGCAGTGTAGATGGACATAATGACTAGTATTTTCTTTACAGCTCAAACACTTCAGTTAGAGTGATTGAGCACAAGCTCAAGACTCGTAAAAACTTAAACTGGAACTGGGTAACACGGTTTTTTAAGTGTTAACTTTTAAACCGTTTTCGCCAGTTTTTAGTTAAAAGATTTTTGTCCATGATGCTGGACTTCGATTAAAAGAAAGGCCGGCTGATTGCGGTGGTTTCTCTTTCGTCGGCTCCGGAAAATCCAGCTCCACAAGAACACTCGAGAATTAGACAAGTCTCGCGTTCCCTTTACACTTTTTCTCTCTCATTCGTTAGTCACGGCTTACTCTTTACCTATAGCGGAACTTAGCAAAGCCAAGGCTAAAACCGAATGTTAAATGAACAATTTTCCTTGGTCCGTGCACTGGTCACAGAGAATTCATTAATGTTAAAGCACTTCAAGGCGAATTGAAGTTATCTTTCCGTTTTTGAACAGATCCCTGCCAAACTAATCCTTGTAATGCTCCATACAACATCGGATGCGAAGTTGTGGACAATGTGGCGCAGTGTATATGCCCCACCTGTCCAAACATACTGAAGCCAGTTTGTGCATCAGATGACGTCGTGGATCTTAGCGAATGTCATTTAAAACGTCAGGCTTGCCAAGGAAATATTGTTGTTTCTGTTGCAAAGCAGACTCCATGTGGTACGTTGTTTGTCCTGTTTTCTATTTTATACGTTGATGTGCCGTCACCTCTAACCTTGCACTCAACACTGGGAATTTTTCAATGTTGTTTTGTTTAGAAGTAATTATTAAACAAAAAAATTTAATTTTGACGTGCACTGGTTAACAAGGAACAAAATGATCATCAGAAATCATTCCCATGAAAGAAATTGCAGAAAAATGGTAGTCGTATTTTTTTCTGCACCACCGATGAAGAGCTAACTGGTATCCTTCGGGGAGACGAGATGAAATTCGTATTCACTATTTAAATGTTTTGAAGTCTTTTTTCCTTTCAAAGAATTTTTTATGTAACAGAGTACAGAGCTATTAGTTAGTTTTACTGTCATTTTTATTCTGTCAATCTTACTTCTACTTTTAATTGCATATTTGTGTAATTTCAGTGTGAATAACTTAATTTGATTTATTTTAATTGTAATTGATGTATTTTTAACAGGGAAGAGCCACCTAGTGGATCTGTTGATAAACCATTATTATTATTATTATTAGAGACTTTTTAAACTTGTTTTGTAATATTTATACCTTAATTATGATCATCATTATGATTATTATAAGAAATGTGTATCCATGAGCTTTTCTAGAATTTTTACTGGACATTTTGACGCATTTGTTTTCGATTTTTAAGCATTTCATCATAATTTTTGTAAAGACTTTTAGTGATTATAGTGAATAAAGATTATATTTTTATTAAAATTATTATTATTATTATTATTATTATTATTATTATCATTATTGCGTCCTTGAACTGCCTCTATGTCTCCTAGGTGATATTCAATTTTTGGTTGTGCGTAGAATTTTAAAACATTGTCGCTCTATGTTGCTCTTTTGAGAATCATTTACTTCCTTTCACTATCAGACAAAGACTGTCGCCCCATCATGGACCTCGCTTTCATCATTGACTCCTCTGGTAGCATTGGGCGAGGTAATTGGGAAAGAATAAAGCGATTCCTTAAAGCGCTAGTTAGCAAACTTGACGTTAGTGCTTCTGCCACGCACGTGGCAGCTATCGCCTACAGTACGAATCCGCGGGTAGTGATGACGTTCAGAAACTTCCAGGGAACATCTCAGGTTAATCGAGTGTTTGATGCTATGGCATGGCAACGCGGCTTGACCTATACGGACAAAGCTCTCCTGCTTGCAGACAGAGACCTTTTTCAGACTACAAAGGGAATGAGGTCTAGTGTACCAAAGGTAAGAAGGGATCGCTAAGAGAGAGTGAGCTTCATTTTAAGAAATTCATACAGTGAAGTGTCACATTAGTAGCCGCATCCACGCCTTTCAGTGAAATTAGAATAAGTTTCCCTC
The DNA here is from genome assembly GCF_964205215.1 of Stylophora pistillata. Taxonomy (NCBI): domain Eukaryota; kingdom Metazoa; phylum Cnidaria; class Anthozoa; order Scleractinia; family Pocilloporidae; genus Stylophora; species Stylophora pistillata. The sequence continues at coordinate 8,770,152 of NC_142530.1, forward strand.
AACCTTAGTTACCCTGATGTCTTTCATTTTCTTTGTTTTTGTTTTTTATGTAAAGCAGTCGATTTGGTTTATCGCCAGGAATAACCTGATGCTGCTTGAGCCTGATCTATGATTTCCTAACGTCTCCTTATTTGAGAGCGCTTCGTCATTCCCTAGAGATTTTATGCCATATATAGTGATTCTATATCTGTGTATATGCGTTCTTGACAAAACGTGAGGTCAAGATGGCCGGATATTGGCCGAGTTCTTTTTCTGCGTTTTTATGGACCGAGGCGTAAAATCGCAGAGAAAGAACGAGGCTAATATCCAGCCATCTTGACCGTAAGCTTGGTCAATAATGGATTTATTTTAAAGCAAAAAGATTAATAAGAATCAGGAATGACTTGATCATTTCGAGAGCCGTGAAAGAAACCCAACTGTCTTTGTATCACAATAAACCCAAGAGGGTCGTTTCATTTTTTCTTTGCTTTGACTGTCTTCTGCCACTTTTTGCGACTTCGTCGCCGACATTTTCCAAAAGCTTTTTTTCTTGTGCGGGATCAATACAGGCTACCCCTCCCTTTCAAAAGTAGGTCTCTTGTATATTAAATGGCTTTGACCACTTCCCTCATACTCCCATTACATTTTGATGATTTGTGCATTATATCTTCGGTAATACTTTCTAGGTGGCCTTTGTAATCACAGATGGTAAGCAGACGACAACGGGCGCGTACACGCGCCTCTCGGCGGCTTCTCAAGGAATGAAGAACAAAGGTGTCACTGTGTACGCTCTTGGGGTCGGCAGCGGAGTAGACAGAGCGGAGCTTGAACAGATTGCCTCAGGATCGCAAAATATTTATACTTCGGCATCATTTAAAGATCTACAGAATATAGCCGGAGGGATAAGACGCCACTTTTGTAAAGGTGTAGAGGAATTTGCTAATTTTCTTTAAAAATTAAATTTATTTAGTTAAAAAAGGTTACCAATGCATGATATTTGACAGGAAAACAGTGAAGATTTTGGAAGGGATAACGATCAAGACTCATCATCCCTCCATAACACCCTCTAGTAAACTGATACAAGCAGATTTTTTACTTAACTATTCAAAATTTTGATGTTGTAAATGTGATATAATGCTTACTTTTTTTTTTGATTAGCATATGTTACTGGACCCTCAACAATTCCAACACCCACAACATCAGGTAATTTTGCTACTGTATCTTGTCCTGTCATCAAGTTCCATTTGAAATCCTGAAATAATCGCTTTGGTAACGATTGGAAATCTTTACTCTGAGCCTCGAAGCGGTGTGGGCAATTGGTTACAGCGCTTGACATGCTTACCGGGTAACGAGTTCGAGTCCCAAGCCAAATAGAAGGAAATAATCAATCGTCCAGGAACTTTTATGCAATAAAATCTCTCAAATTGGCCTCGAGAAGTTGTCTTCATAATTTGGAGAAATACATGCAAGTAAATCCACGAAAAATGATTAATGAAAGAAAAAATTCACAATAAATGTTATTACAAGAAAGGCTGACCAACTTGTAAACGACTTTCCCGTAGGCATGATCTGGTCACGTTCTGTTTCACTTCCCTTTACGGGCCTGTCATCCTAGGGTGAGTAAAGCTTATCTAACTCTACATTTTGTAGATCCATGTGCTACGGGCTGCACTGCTCCGTTCAATGAAGGCTGCCGCGTAGTGAATGATACTGCGCAGTGTATCTGCCCCAGTTGCCAAAATATCTTCCTCCCTGTATGTGCATCTGATGGAGTACAGGATCAGAGTGACTGCCACATGAGAAAACAAGCCTGCCAGGGTGATATAGATGTTACTGTTGCAAAGCGGGGCGATTGTGGTGAGTCACTCATGAAGATTCTCTAATGCTTTTTTGACAATAGCTATCAAAAACCTTTTTTACTGTGTTTTGGCTTTATGAAAGCAGCAGGGCCTCGAATGATGCGGCACCTTTTTCCTGTCAGTTCCGAGAGTAAATAATGTTGCTAACTTGGGGAACCATAAGTTTCTAGGGAATCTTTTTTAGAAATTATTACAACGGCTTTGTAGTGCAACAAATAACAATCGTAATGCTTACTTTCTTTTATTCAAATTACTATCAGATAAAGAATGTCGCAACGTGGTAGACGTCGCTTTTGTGATCGATTCATCTGGAAGTATTGGTCGAAAAAATTGGGAAAGAATGAAGCGATTCCTAAAAGCTCTGGTCAGCAAACTTGACGTCGATTCTTCTGCCACTCGTATAGCTGCTATAGCATACAGTACCAAACCAAAAGTGGTAACGAAGTTTGACGGCTTTCAGAGCACCAACCAAGTTAATCGATTGTTTGATAGAATGCTATGGCAACGTGGTGTTACCTACACGGACAAAGCCCTTCTTCTCGCAAACAGAGAGGTGTTCCAGACCTCTGCGGGGATGCGACCACACGTACCAAAGGTACAGGTCTTTTTGTGTCCAAATTTGCTGTTTCCATTTCCAATTAAATTTTTCTAGGAAATGTGAGCATGAAGCCTGTGGAAAGGTTTGTATGGAAAGGTTATTACCTCCCAAGGTTAATTGATATAAATAGACATGATACACCAAAACTCTCCGTAGTTTGAATGGGATATCATACCTGATTATGCGAAGTCCTGCAATCTGAATGAGTCTGAGCAAAAACCTATCCCAAAGGCAAAGGATCTACAGGTACTCTGATAAAAGAATGTCACTTTCATTTTAAGAAAACTTATACCATTTGGTTTTTTATTTACATATGTATGTAGTTAGCAATTGTGGTCACAGATGGTAAACAAACAAAAGTACCATCCTACACCAGACTTTCGGTGGCGTCTCAAGGAATGAAAGACAAAGGCGTCATTGTGTATGCTGTGGGAGTTGGCAGGCGAACGGACAGCGCAGAGTTAGAAGAAATTGCATCTGGATCACGATACGTTTTAGTGTCTTCATCATTCAAAGATCTCCAGAATCTCGCCCCAGAAATGACAAGACGATTATGTGAACACAAACTATCAGGTCGGTCCAAGTAAACAATGCAGTGGTGCAATCATCGTAACACTAAGTAAAGAGCGCGTTGCTTTGAATTATCAATGTTTGAGCCTTTTTAGATATGTTTCGTTTCTTGACTAGGCTTGGATCGTGAGAATACTTAAATTTCTCCTTTCATAATCTTCTATGCGCTTTATTCTTTCAACAGTTTCAACCCCACCACCAACAACAACTCCATTACCGACAACTCCAGGTATTTAGATGCTTTTTTCTGTCAAATTCGATATTTTTACCTCGGATCCTTGAAAATTATTGAGGAGATATAACGGTATCTAATCCTTTCTTACAGATCTTTGCCAAACCCCTGGCTGTAGAGCCCCATACAACATAGGCTGCCGTGTTGTAGACAATAAGGCGGAGTGTGTGTGCCCAACTTGTGTGAATACCCGTCGACCTGTTTGCGCAACAGATGGTGTCCAGGACTTAAACGAGTGTCATCTGAGACGCCAAGCCTGTGAGGGAGATATAAAGGGCGTCGCTGTTGCCGTGGAGGAGCCTTGTGGTATAGTTATCATTCAATTAGTAGTGATGTTGATTTTTTCCAACATTTTCACCTCTCTGACTGTCTGTGTGTTAAAAGAAGTAATGCGTAAAATCACTGATCATTCTAAGTATTTTCTGTCGTTCGTTTTTGATAAAAGACCTTGTTGTCACATAGAGATGAGCATTCTAATTTGTAAGCAATTACTTTGCTCTTATATTTTTAAACAGGAAAGGAATGTAGCGCCGTTTTGGACATTGCATTTGTAATTGACTCATCTGGAAGTATCGGACGCAAGAACTGGCAGAAAATGAAGCGATTCCTCAAGGCTTTTGCCAGTAGACTCGACGTTCGTCGCTCTGCCACCCGCATAGCAGCTGTAGCATACAGTAACAATGCTGAGGTAGTAACAAGATTTAATGACCTCCAGAGTACGGAAGAGGTAAATAGGAAGTTTGATGGGATGCGTTGGCAACGAGGCTTCACGTACACGGACAAAGCTCTCCTCCTAGCGGACCGAGATGCGTTTCAGACAACAAACGGGATGAGATCTAGTGTACCTAAAGTAAGGACTGTTTAAAAACTTGTGTCATAGTTTTTTGCCCTTTAAAATGAATTTTGCTTTTTCTTTAGTACAAGTAACAGAGCCCTAAGAAAATAATTAATGGGTTATCTTCGAATTCTCTGTCTCGTAACTTACTATCTTAGTTGATCACTTAAGGTTTTAATTGAAACTCTACTTAGGAGGATAATTATCAGTGGAGTTTCTTTTGTATTTCCGTTTCCTTTTAAATCAGGTAATAACTAGCCATGGTTATCATTGTATTTACTCCAAGATCTATTTTCATGAGAAATGTTAACACTGTTTTTGGACAGTTGGCGGTTGTGATCACGGACGGTAAGCAAACCACGTCAAAGCCCTACACTAAACTCGCAGTGGCCTCTCAAGGAATGAAAAACAAAGGTGTTACTGTGTATGCTCTTGGAGTTGGCAATGGAGCTGACCGTGCGGAGCTTTTGGAGATTTCATCTGGGCCACAGTATGTTTTTATCTCCCCATCATTTGAAGATCTTCAAAAGCTTGTCTCACTTTTGACAAGAGAATTTTGTAAGGATATGCTAATCACCACAGGTATGTATCTATGACGGGGAGGATGTCTGTATCCCTGTGTTGCTAAGGTCAGAGTGTGCTCGCATAATTTTGCCTTTATGATTTTTTTCCACTATTGCTTTAAAAGGATATATGTTTTACTTTGGTGTTCTGCAATATATCTTTATTTAGCTATCGTGCTACTGGGTAGTCTCTCTGCTTAAACAATTTTTATAATTTGATTGAGAAGTCTGTTTTTGGAGGCTATGGCATCTCTATATTGGTTATTCCTGAAAGGGATAACCAATATAGGAATAAATAAAGGAATAACCAATCTCTTTTACAGAATGAACAGAACAAGCTCCATGAACTTCTTCGTACTTGCAACACATACACCTTTAACCTAAGAAATATGCGGGGGTTTAAGTCAGTTTTTAAGACGAACAGGTTTCGTAATAGTTTTATTACCTTCAATACCTTTAAGGCTTGAACGATTTTTTTAAATAACCGTTTTTTAAGAACGTATGTTTAGTGTCCTTATTGCTGTTTTAATACATTTAGTCTATTTAACGTAATTATCAATATTTAAAATTTGTAAATAATCGTATAATTCAACTCTTGGTTGCAAATCTGTTATTAATAAACTATCTATCTACCTGGTGTCTAGCTTCTTATAACTTTCCTGTGCATTTTATTCAACAGTTTCAACTCCACCCCCCACAACAACGCCTTTTCCGACAACACCTTTACCAACTACGCCAGGTATTCAGATGCAGCTTTTTTTCCAAAGTTTCTTAAGACCGTCACAAGAAGATAATTAATAAAGAAGTATTTTCTCATCATTTTTGATAGATCCTTGCCAAACGATAGGCTGCAGAGCTCCATACAATATCGGCTGCCGTGCTGTAGACAATAAGGCGGAGTGTGTGTGCCCAACTTGTGTGAATACCCGTCGACCTGTTTGCGCAACAGATGGTGTCCAGGACTTAAACGAGTGTCATCTGAGACGCCAAGCCTGTGAGGGAGATATAAAGGGCGTCGCTGTTGCCGTGGAGGAGCCTTGTGGTATAGTTATCATTCAATTATTAGTGATCTTGATTTTTCCAACATTTTCACCTCTCTGACTGTCTGTGTGTTAAAAGAACTAATGCGTAAAGGCACTGATTATTCTAAGTATTTTCTAGGTATTTCCTGTTGTTGTTGTTGTTTCTTTTTTAACTCTGTTGGTAGAGCGCCGTTGTTGTTGTGCGGGAGGTCGTGAGTTCAAATCCGGCCGGACCAAAGCTCAGGCTCATTAAATAACTGAGAAGAAAGTGCTGCCTTTGTAATAATATCTGCAAATGGTTAGACTTACTAGTCTTCTCGGATAGGGACGATAAAGGGAGGTCCCGTCTCACAAGCCCTTGTATGTGATAAAAAAAAAATTTTGTGGGACGTTAAAGAACCCACACACTGTTCGAAATGAGTAGGGCACGTAGTGCCTCGTGTTGTGGTCTATCTTTGTGTAGTGTCTATCAAATTGATGGGGGGTACTGCGCCTTTGAATATTGTATAGAAAGGGCGCAATATAAATAAGCAATTCATTCATAAAAAGACCTTGTTGTTGTCATATAGAGATGAGCATTCTAATTTGTAAGCAATTACTTTACTCTTATATTGTTAACCAGGAAAGGAATGTAGCGTCGTTTTGGACATTGCATTTGTAATTGACTCATCTGGAAGTATCGGACGCAAGAACTGGCAGAAAATGAAGCGATTCCTCAAGGCTTTTGCCAGTAGACTCGACGTTCGTCGCTCTGCCACCCGCATAGCAGCTGTAGCATACAGTAACAATGCTGAGGTGGTAACAACATTTAATGACCTCCAGAGTACGGAAGAGGTAAATAGGAAGTTTGATGAGATGCGTTGGCAACGAGGCCTCACGTACACGGACAAAGCTCTCCTTGTAGCGGACCGACGTCTTTTTCAGACAACAAACGGGATGAGATCTAGTGCACCTAAGGTTAGGACCGTTTAAAAACTTCAGTGATATTTTTTTCCTTCTAGAATAAATTCATTTTTCTTTTTAAGTCCTAGTAACACAGCCCCAGGAAAAAAATCTCTAAACTCGGAGGGATAATTACCAGTGTAGTGTCTTTTTGTTTCCTTTTCTTTTTAATCTAACAATAACGTGCCATGGTTATCATTGTATTCAGTTCAAGACTTATGTTCATAAGGAATGTTATTAACGCTGTTTTTGGACAGTTGGCCTTTGTGATCACTGACGGTAAGCAAAGCACCTTAAAGCCCCACACTAAGCTTTCAGTGGCCTCTCAAGGAATGAAAAACAAAGGTGTCACTGTGTATGCTCTTGGAGTTGGCAGTAATGTTGACGGCGCGGAGCTCTTGGAGATTTCATCTGGGCCACAGTATGTTTTTACCTCCTCATCATTTGAAGATCTTCAAAATCTCGTCTTACCGCTGACAAGAGAATTTTGTAAGGATAGGCTAACTACCACAGGTAAGTGTCTATGAAGACATGAGTGACAGTATCCTTGTATTGTCAAGGTCAGGGTGTTCTCGCATAATCTTGCCTTTTTGATATTTTTCACTTTTGCTTTAATAGGATATATGTTTTACCTTCGTATTATGGAAAGTATTTTTATCAAGTTATTGTGTGCGAATGGGCAGTCTCTTTCTTTTTAAATAATTTTATCTTTCAATTCAAAACTCTGTCGTGGAGACAATTGCACCTCTTTATCTGTCATTCCTGAAACGTATCTAACTTTATATAACTTTCTTGTGCTTTATATTCAACAGTTCCTACTCCACCCCCCACAACAACGCCTTTTCCGACAACACCTTTACCAACTACGCCAGGTATTCAGATGCAGCTTTTTTTTCCAAAGTTTCTTAAGACCGTCACAAGAAGATAATTAATAAGGAAGTATTTTCTCATCATGTTTGACAGATCCTTGCCAAAGGATGGGCTGCAGAGCCCCATACAATATCGGCTGCCGTGTTGTAGACAATAAGGCGGAGTGTTTGTGTCCAACATGTGAGAATACCCGTCGTCGACCTGTTTGTGCAACAGATGGTGTCCAGGACTTAAACGAGTGTCATCTAAGACGCCAAGCCTGCGAGGGAGATATTAAGACCATCGCTGTCGCCAAGGAGGAGCCTTGTGGTATATTTACCTCTCAGTTATCAGTGATGTTGCTGATTACATACATTTTTACCTCTCGTGCGTTTTTTGGTTAAAAAGAACTAATGTATGAAACCACTGGTCCCCATTAGAAAATTCCTGTTCTTTTTCATGATTATATCTTTTTATTGTCACATAGAAAATAGCATTGTAAGGTAGAAACACTCAGTTTATTCTTATTTCCTTAACCAGATAAAGAGTGTAGCGCCGTTGTAGACATTGCATTTGTAATTGACTCATCTGGGAGTATCGGACGTAAAAACTGGCAGAAAATGAAGCGATTCCTCAAGGCGTTTGCCAGTAGACTCGATGTTAGTCGCTCTGCTACCCACATAGCAGCTGTAGCATACAGTAACAATGCTGAAGTGGTAACAAGATTTAATGACATCCAGAGTACGGAAGAGGTAAATAGAAAGTTTGATGGGATGCGTTGGCAACGAGGCTTCACGTACACGGACAAAGCTCTCCTCCTTGTTGACCGAGATCTGTTACAGACAGCAAACGGGATGAGATCTAGTGCACCTAAGGTTAGAACTGTTAAAAAACTCCTGTGACGATTTTTTTTCCTTTTTGAACAGATAGCGCTTCCCTTCAAGGACAACTAATGCAACCACAAGAAAAATATTTGGGTCACCTTTTCCCTCTCAGAGTCATCCCTTTAATATCGTAATTTTTTAATTGGTCGCTATGCTCGAAGAGGATAATGACCAGTGTAGTTTTTTTTGTGTTTTTTCTTCCTTTTAAGTCTGTTAATAATGTTACATTGTCATCAAAGTAGCCACTTCAAGATTTATATTCACAAGGAATGTTATCAACACTGTTTTTGGACAGTTGGCGGTTGTGATCACAGACGGTAAACAAACCACGTCAAAGCCTTACACTAAGCTTTCAGTGGCCTCTCAAGGAATGAAAAACAAAGGTGTCACTGTGTATGCTCTTGGAGTTGGCAATGGAGCTGACCGTGCGGAGCTTTTGGAGATTTCGTCTGGGCCACAGTACGTTTTTACCTCTTCATCATTTGAAGGACTTGAAAATCTCGGCCCACTGCTGACAAGAGAATTTTGTAAAGATAGGGTAACTACCACAGGTAAATGTCTGTGACGACGTGAATGACAGTATTCCCATATTTTCAAGGTCAGAATGTGGTCGTATAATTTTGTCTTTTTGATATTTCTACGATTGTTTTACAGCATATGTCGTTCCTTGCGATTGCGGAGAGTGTGTTTGTTCAGCTCTTGTTTAGGCGTTTGTGTTTTCCTCCTATTCTCTCTCTTTTTTATTACTCTTATTCTTCTTTCATTCCATAAGTTTGTTTTAGGAGATGACTAGATGTCTAAAGCTTTCACATGTTTCTGACTTTTCCTTCATTTTATTCAACAGTTTCAACTCAATCCCTGACAACAACGCCTTCACCAGCAACCCCAGGTATTCAGCTGAGATTTTTTTTTCAAAATTACTCTAAACCGTCACGAGAAGATAATTGCGTTCGACGAAGGAGAACGCAGTTCACGATCTGAGATTTTTCTGTCTACCGTCTGCAGTTTCTACGCCATTCTGAATGACGTCATATGGCATACATAAAATGTATACAACAAATGGTCAAATATGAAAAAATTACCTCCACGTGGCCGACTTTTAGAATTTTCAAGTTGGATTTTCCTTTTATTTCTGATCAAGTCTAAGGATCGTAAAGTGGATATCTACAAACTACCTCGTGATTTTCGCTAGAGTCTGAGCATCCTACAGTCTATAAAGCGGATATTTTCGTAGAAGTCTGAGCAGGTCTGAGCATCGTGAGGCGGATACCTAAAGACTATCTCGTGGTTTTCACAATATTCTGAGGAATGTGGTCTGTGAAGCGGATATCAAAAGACTATCACGTGGTTCGTTTTCTAGTAGTCTAAGGATCGTAGTCTGTTAGTCTAACTCTTTCTTTACCCCTTGAACATTTGTTACACGCATTTTCTCCATCTCTCCCTAAGCGATTAATATGGCTCATTTTAAATTGCCTTACTCTGATAAATCCATCATCTTCCTAACATGGTTCACCCGTCTAGGTATTCCAGTACCCAAGTTTCGTCCCCACGAACGCAATTTATAATCAGTGATGACTCCTAATTAATATGGAAGGTTTTTTTCCATCAGATCGCACAGATCCTTGCGAATCGTCGGGCTGCAGAGCTCCATACAACATCGGCTGTCGTGTAGTAGAGAATCAAGCGGAATGTATTTGTCCACTCTGTCCCGATGTTCTAAAGCCTGTTTGTTCAAACGATGGTGTACAGGATAGGAGCTTGTGCAATTTAAGACGGCAATCTTGTTTGGGAAATAAAGTAGCTTATTCGATAAAAACAGGACCATGTGGTAGGTTCTCCGAATTAGTTTATCTCTCTCCGGACGCGAATTGTTTCAATATGTATGATAAAGAGATTAGTTCATTTTAGATATACAATTAGGAATTCCAACTTATTTTTTTTTTCTTTTTGTAGTTCCAGACGATAAGTTTGCGTACAGTCAATTTCAGTTCTTTCTTACTTAACATCCTAGAAAGGAGGTCATATAATTTACTTCATTCAATAAAGAGGTTAATCTATTCGATCGAAAGTAGATATTGACTCAGATTAATTCATGCAGTGGCTTTATTCTGACTTTCACGTTATCGTGCAGACAAGGATTGTCACCCGGTCTTGGACATCGCTTTTATCGTCGACTCATCCGGAAGTATTGGCAAGACAAACTGGGAAAGAACAAAAAGGTTCCTGAAAGCTTTGGTTAGCAAATTAGACGTTAGTCCTGGGCGTACACACGTGGCAGCTGTAGCTTACAGTACTGACCCTTTTGTGATTATGAGATTCAACGACGTACAGGATACAGACGGGGTGAATCGAGTGTTGGATGGAATGCGTTGGCAGCGCGGCTTAACCTTTACAGACAAAGCTCTCCAACTCGCAGATAGAGATATCCTACAAACCTCAAACGGCATGAGGCCAAATATAGCGAAGGTGATCATCTTTTGACTGTCAAAGCAATCAGGATCGTGGACTAGGAGTCTACCTTACTGAGTATTTTATGGTTCAATTTTACTTCCATCGCTTCGCGCCCGTTAATGGTTGAAAGAGATTTTTAAACAGAGAGATACAATTTGAGTCAGAGGTTTAAAACTGAACAAACCTATAGTTAAACTTGCATTTAAAGTTCCTAAGTCGCGATCTGAAGGAGATGGACTCTTATACGTTTCCATAAACATGTGTAGTTACACCTTCCTCTAATAATTTCAATCCTGGTCGTTCTGACCCAGTCCATTAGATATGCTTCTTAATAGTTGTTACTTCTTTCCAAATTTGCCTTTAAGTTATGTGAAATGGTACTTGGGAGGCGCGCAGCCAAGCCTGGCACCCTTAAATTTCCTCATTTTCTTCACACTAATTTTTTTTCTTGCACTTGGGACGAATCTGATACTTTTGGCCTGCCTCCTTATCAATAAAATGATTTAAGCCGAAAGTCAGGAAAGGGTATTCGCCACCCTCCGGTGTAGCCCGGGTTTCATTTGTGGACCTGACGCCCCATCTGAGTAGAGTTTATTTATTGCTTCTCGTCCTCGTCCTGAGAGTCTTGTCATGCTTTTTACGTCTTGCAAAAGAATATCCTAAAAACCCAAATTTTGATTCGACCTGGAGGTGGTCCACCAACATCGACCTCGTTAATGTGCAACTCTTTATTGCTGTTGCGCTTGTCTTATTTTCGTTTAATGCACGCTCTTACAGATTGTCATTCTTATCACTGATGGGAAGCAGACGAAAGATGGACAATCCCTCAGCCTCCTGGAAGCCTCGGAGGGCATCAAGAAAAAAGGGGTCACCATGTACGCTATCGGTGTCGGTAACGGAGTAGACAGAAATGAATTGGAGGAAATTGCATCCAGTCCTGACAAGGTTTTAACGTCCTCTTCCTTCCGAGAACTTGCAGCAATTGCACCACAGATGCGAAAAGCGATCTGCCAAAGTACGTAATAATTCGTGTGAATTATTTGCATTTAGAGGTTTTTTCGGTATGTTGTTTGCTATTATTTGTCATTCAAACAATAAAATTCTCTGATACCATTTATCATGTGATATGTACCCAGACAATTTTAAGCCAAAGTGATTGTTTACAAGAGAATAATGCTTGTAGGTTAAGTGATTTTTATTCTAGATGTGCCATTTGGGTCGAGAAAGAATTTTATAGTGCTCCTCGAAAAAATGCTTTCTTAGCGCTTGTTTCTTCCCTCAAGGTAGGATTAGAGGCGTTAATTTCACTTTAATGTTTTTAAGAAACTATTTTCCAATTTGGGCTTATTTATATTTTTCATACAAGGTCCCAAGGCCACGCATTTAGCCGACATTATTTTCTTAATGGATGCATCCAGGGAAACTACCTCTACATATGCTACAGAGAAAGATCTCATCAAGTCTTTCGCCAGGTACTTAAACATCGATCCACAAGGAACTCGAGCAGCACTTATTGCATTCAGTGGCAGACCTTCGGTAATCTCCGACTTCGAAAGCTTCAGATCACTACCCGAATTTGAATCAAAGGTTGACAAAGTTCGTCATTTTGGGGGAAGCCGCAGTGTTAGCGATGCTTTAAGAGGAGCGGCAGGGATGTTTCCAAAGTCTCCCTCTTCGGTCTCCAAAATAATCTTCCTTGTCACTTCTGGGAAACCACTGTTACCGCAGGACAAGAAGTCAGCTGGTAACGTCGTTGATGAGCTAAGCGACATAGGAGTGAGGACGTATCTTGCCCTGGTTGGCCCCTCTCCTAATATTCAAGAGTATAGATTCTTAGTGGACGATACAAAAAGTGTATTTACCGTAGAATCTAGCAGTGATGTTCCGAAGCAGATCAATCAAGTTGGAAGTTACATTTTGACTGAAACGGGTAGGTCCTTTGGTATCAATGAGCAATGGAAAACCTTAATGCTTATGCTTTATCATTTTCAAAGGTTCTTAAGATTTGATCGATAAGTAAACTTGATTAGTAGCTGTGTCCTCGAAGTGTGACATATCGTTTTTTGCATTGCCAAAATCATCGCGTTAACCGTTGATGATATATTGTACATGATATACAAGTGAGCAAAAATGAGTCAATTGGCTCGAACAAATCTGGAAATGAAAGTTTCGTAGCCCAGATTACGATCTTTAATATGAAAAACTTAGTATATTGTTTTAAGAATAAGAAGCTGTGACGAAGCTCGGAAACGTACCTTTGTGATTTTTCTTTTTTCTAACAGTTACACCCAAGAAGCTGAATCTCACCACGTATGTTTTGTTTGTTCTTGACTCGTCCGAAGCGGTATCTCCGGCTAACTTCAAGAATCAAAAGGAATTTGTAAAATCCATAATGAGCCAACTAAACTTGTATCCACGCGACAGCGACTCCCGAGTCGGGCTTATAGTTTACAGCTACAACGCAAGAGTACTTTTGAATCTAGATAATCGGGAAAGCAAGTCCTCTCTGGAAAGAATAGTGGATAATCTGCCACACTTGAAAGGAGGCAGAAGAATTGATAGAGCTTTAAAGGCGGCGACCGACGTCCTGAAAGACGTTGGCACTGATAAACCGAAGTTTGTCATCTTGGTGGCTGCAGGCCAGCAAGAACCAGATGCTTTGTCATTCGCGGCTGCTGTCAAACCTCTGCACCAGACTGGAACGAAAACGCATGTCTTGGCAGTTGGGGATGACGTGGATCCCAGTTACTTCAAGGGAGAGGATAAAGTTAAGTCAAGTGTTATTTCAGTTCCTTCTTTCACGGATCTCCCTCAAAAGACAGCAATGCTCACAGAGGACCTTTTGAAAGAATACGGTACGTGCGTTTCCGTTGCTGTAGCCATCTGCGAAGAAGCGTGTGTGGTGTTTGTGTTCTGTAACTATAATTTGTTTCCACCAAAGATTCCTTTATCTTTTGGTGAAAGCATACGCTGCTTCGTTTATCTCGTCTCTGTAAACTATTGGATGGTTAATGTACTTAGGAGATGCGGAAGTTGCATGCTTAGTTGCTCCTGGGTTAATTCTGTCCTTGAAGGGCTTAGGTGCCAGGTCATAGGGAGCTTCGCTGATACAAGGACGCACTTAAAAAGCCTTTTTTGATTTCAAATTGTGTAACAATGACGGGAACTCCAACGCTTAGTGTATTATCCGTATTTGGAGCTCACCTCTCACTTCTGTGGCTTGTTTTAATCCCAGGCCTTATGTCACCTTGGTTTTACGATCCGTTCTTCGCTTTGAACCTGCTGTGCGAGGTGTTTCACCGGTTTTCATTAAAACTATCATTCAAAAATCAGGCGCGACCAAAATCACCCTGAGACGCGGAACCACGCTGCGTTCAATGGCGGAGCATATTTATGCATTAGTTTAGTACTTCATTCAGTTATAAATTGGGGCTGTGGCTTCTAATACCACTTGTGCAAACTTAACCTCTCTCTACTGTCATTTCCAACTCCAAACTTGAATGTCGTTAGCTGTTTAATACCAGTAAGTCACATTGGAATTTTCAATGTAAATAAAAATCTCTCACCAGTGGCGGATCCAGGGGGAGGGTCCGGGGGGTCCGTATCCCCCCTATCAAACCTGACGCTTACAACTTTGAGACAGGATCGTATATCACTTTTAATCCAAATAAACGGTAAGCGGCCAAGGAATTATAACGTGCAACCGCGACTGGTGGGAGGGGGTGTGGGAGAGAAGTAACTTGCCTCAAAAAGTCCAACAGTCCTTTCTGAACCAAAGTTTGGACACCCCCAATCAAAAAGTCCTGGATCCGCCTCTGCTCACTATACCTGACGTCACAAAAACTCTTGGTACAGTATCTCTTTTTGCATAGACAGTATAGCGCCCTGGAAAATGTCCAAATCTTATTTTGGTAACTACTACCTAAGCAATGATTTATTTTTCAGTTGCTCCCACACCCTCAAAGACAACGCCCGAGCAACCTAAAGATCCCGCTGGGAAAACAACAACTTCTCTACCGTCTTCAGGTGAGAACAGTGAATGTTTAGTGCAATAGAGAGAAAGGAAAGCTTCCAAACTATCGCAACGAGTTAACTGAACCTCGAAAGAAAATTTTACAATACAATATACTTACCCGAAATAAATCTGAACGTACCAGGTAGACTACGATAAATACCAACAGAAAGTTTACCGGTAGTACTTTGTGCGAGAGAGATCAGAAGCAAGTTAAACTTTTGACCTTTGATCAAACTTGACTGGGATCTAAACAAAAAGCATCAGTCGTAAAGTTATGCACCAAAGTAGGACTCGCAATCTTATTTTGTACTATGTAAATCTTAGTGTTGCTGCTCTCAACGTTATCTTACAAAATTTTTCACTAACACATGATTTTTTCAGTTGTTTCCACAACCTTAACTCCAATCCAAACAACGCCCAGACCAACAGGTAACAACAGTAAATGTTTACTGAATAACCTTAACGTACAACCAGGTCTCTTGATTCGGAAGAAACGAACTAAGGCCTCCAACCTAATGTAACACGTCAAGTGAACCACGAAAGAAGACGTTTCCTTATAAGATACTTGTGAGCCAATGTGAACGTACCATTACTTCGATAAGACTCACCAAAACGCTTACAGTCCTTATTCTACACATTGCCTGAGAAAAATAAGGCCCTAGTTCAATTTTTTAAGCCTAGATCAACCCTATTTGTTATTTAAGCAACGGTCCAAGATGTAAAGTAGGGCTTGCAGTCATATTCTGTTCAACTAATAGCCCGTGATTTAAGCCATATATGCTCTTCACATTTTTCAAAATAGTTTCCAGTTGGTGACGTAAATCAGGAAAAAAAACACAACGCGCGACAAGCTATTCACGAACATCTAGCTATATCCACCACAATGTAAATTAGCCAACGACAAGTTGCAAGTAACATAGTTGTCATGATTATTTATTTTTCGTGATTTTTTTCATTCTGACTAGATAGTTGTGTAAAATGATATTATTTGATGAGCTGATTTACATTTTAGATGGAGATTCCCCTCCAATGGACGTCGTCTTTCTTTTAGACACATCTAACCGTGTCACCCAAAGCGACCTTGCAAAACAGAAGGAATTTGTAAAACTCATGGCTCAACGCTTCGATGTTTCTCCAACTGCTTCCCATGCTGCAGTACTCAGTTACGGCGACAGAACTATTTTGATTGGTGGATTATACGACTATGTAAGGGGGAAACGGTTTGAGGACAACGTAGACTCTGTAACTCTCATTGGAGGAAAGAGAAACATCCAGGAAGCTCTGAGACAAGCTACGAACCACCTCGCTTCATTTGGACGCGAAAACGTCTCCCACGTTGTCTTTTTGATAACATACGGACGGCAGTCTCCGGAACTTGGTTCTCAACGATTGCAAGAGATGGTGCAGAACGTCAGGGACACTAATGCAATCCTTTATGTCGTCGGGATAGGGATCGACGCCGACGATCCGCAGTTAGGACTTATTGTGGAGAGACCAACTGACCTTTTCGAGATTCCTAGGTCTGGTGACTTGAAACTTAACGTGCCATCAATAGTTTATTATTCAATTTCTAGAGCTGGTAAGTTTTAACAAGGTGGATGTAATTCTCTGGTGAAATCACTAGCTTCGTACGTTCTGCTCCAATCCTATTAGAATAGCTTCATAACTTTAAATCCTGATATGAGACATCCAATTCTTACATGATGCTACAGGAACAATTCCTAACAATAAATGAAAGTGATAAATCGAGATCGGCTTTACTCGTAATGGTCTCTACGGCAAGTTGACCTTGAGCCCTCTTTTGTTGATCATGATAGCAATTGATTTCTTGCATAGAACGAATGAGCACTAATTGCATTATTTGGACGTTCTCAATTTTTGTTTCTTCTGAAAGAATCCAAGGTGCCAGAAGATTACGAAGCTGAGATCATCTATGTTGTAGACTCTTCTTCTATGGTGGGTCCAGTTAACTATCGGAACGGGAAAGATTTCATCAAGGGTCTGGCGCGAGCGCTTAATCACAGTCCCAACTATACACAGTCAGCCGTCATCATATATGATACCTTTCCTCACTTTGCCATCCGTATGGGAACGTACCCAGAAATTGGTCCCTTTTCAGATGCTGTCGACAAGCTTCAGTACCGTGGCGGACAAAGTGGCGGACTAGATTTAGCTTTGCAATTTGCACAAAGAGGTTTTTCCCAAGATCGCTCCGATGTGCCGAAAATTATTGTATTGATTACTTCAAGGGATTCGCCAAACACGGCAACCATCGATTCTCTGGCCGCAACCCTACGTCGAGAGGATATAAATGTAACTGTCCTGGGTATCGGACCTGAGTCAAACTTTCCAAATGTTCGCCGCTTGGTTGTTCGACCAGACGACTTTCTGACACCGAAAGGATTTGATTATTTGCCAAGCTATGTTCCAACGGTTGCAACTACAATTCTATCAGGTTAGTTTTTTCTTCATTATATTTTCCCATTATCAGCTAGGGAGGACTAGTAGTTCCAAATAGCTTCGGAAGAGAATCTTCTTCACTCCTGACTTTCGCGTTAAATCATTGAATTAAAGAGACATATCATTCCTGCTTCAAAGAGCATATGATTTCTATCTCCGCGTTTTAAAAGAAGATATAAACAGTTAAAATTTCTTACATCGTTTAAAGATTCCCCGAAATAACCTAACCTTCTCAAAACCGTCTTCAAAAATACGAAATATTCCAGTGTGGACGCTATTATTTGGAAACGACTTCCTAACATGGTCTCACTCTCGTCAAGTCTCAAAATTTAACAGAAATGGCGTACTCCGACTGAATTTAAACGTTTCACGGGCATTTATGCGACGAGTAAGCAGTTATATCGCCATGGATTGCAAAAAATGGTGTCGTTGTTAAATGTCCTATGGCACACTTAACAACAACTTTTCATGGATCTGCTTTGAATTCTCAAAACACAGTCAATCGAAAAGAGGGTTGTTTTCCTCCAGCAGCCCAAAGGGAAATGGTAAGGTTTCCGGAACACATTTTCTCTTCAACCTAAGAAAAGTCATCACAGGTCAACGTTTTTTCTTTGATAATCACCGAGGTGCTCAATCGAAGAGGAAACATAACGTAGTTGCTACCTCAGTTGCCCAATCTTGCAATCACAGTAAATACAATGAGCGATTGGCTTGACGAAGAATCTACACTCAAGTATGTTAAAAACCTCAGGTGTGCAACCTACCTTTAGCTACAGGTAAAGCGCGTTTAAAAGCGAATATTTTCAGTCCGAGGAGTACTGCGTTGAAAATGTTTTAAGAAAGCATGCATCTTTCATTCTCTCCAAACTTCCCGCCTGCTTCATGATAATGAACGCATGCTGACACATGGATCAATTGTGCAGCGGAAAAATATATATTTCACAGTTAAGGGGATTCCCTTGTTTTGCATTGAGTAACCTTTTCTGCGCATAACATTGCGACATCCAAGATAACGGCCGTTCTTCCCGCTAGCGTGAAAAGAACAGACAAGGGACGCTTTTGCAGAGCGAAAGCTTTTACTCGTAATAAGAATGCCGCAAATCGGCTGACAGCCTCCTGGTCTGCTCTCGAAAAATACGTCCCAGTCCCCACCGCGCAAATTCTCCATCCTGACTGCGATCTCAAAACCATGTCCACCTTTCACGGCAGTTTGTGAGGAAACATGAACGGTGAGACCCGATTTTTTTTTCAGGTATTTGCTATGAGCAGTCTAATAAAGAACATCGTCGTTTATGTAGTGATGACTCTGATTTCCACCACAAATCAGAGACAATGTGCCAGTTTTTCGATAAACGTGGTTACCCTGTTTCTGACGTTCAAGCGGGTTACCACCGCGCCCAACTTATTGATCGACATTCAGCACTACAAACGTCGCAAAAGGAAGATTCCGACCGCATTCCATTCACTCTCACGTTTCACCCTCACAACCACTCAGTTAAATCCATCATTCTTAAAGACTTTAAATTACTTCAAAACGATCCAGAGACAAGCACTGTCTTTTCGCAGCCTCCGCTCATTTCATTCAAACGCGACAAAACATAGGCAATTTTTTGGTCAAAAGTTCTTTTCAGACTAATGACCAACCAGGCACTTTTAAATGCGCTCGTGCACGATGCAAAACGTGTCCTTTCGTTCACAACACTGATAAAATATCGGGACCTAAACGATCCATTAAGATCATCGATCACTTCACGTGCACCTCCGCCAATGTAATCTATTGCATAACTTGCACTTATTGCAAAAAGATATATATCGGCGAAACAGGCAGAAGACTAGGTGACCGATTCCGAGAACACCTTCGAGACGTGGAAAGGAATGACAAGGACACATCGAAACCAGTCGCTAAACATTTTAATTTACCTAATCATTCTAAGCAACATATGGCAATCTGCGGTCTTTCCTTACACTTAGGTAGCACGGAAAGCCGTAAAACTCTTGAACAAAAGCTCATCTTTCAAACCGGCAGTCTAAATCCCACAGGGATCAACGAACGCTTTTCATTCCACTAATTTATTCGTGTTTTTCTCGTTGCCATGTTCCCACCAATAACGTAGCTCCATTTTCTGCCTTTAAAAGAACACACAACCCACAATTCCTCTATTCGCTCCGACGAAGGGCTAACGCTCGAAACGTCAGCTTTTGTACTCGTTACTGTGGCCAATTTACCATTTCAACTTTGTTGATATATCCAAATTATTGATAAAGAACATATTTGAAGAATGAAAAAAAATTTGAATTGTAGAACATGATTTTTTTCGGAAAATAGTTCCGCACTCGCTGTATTTTGGTCAAGACGAGGACTTCTAGCTAACCACGGAACTGTCCAAAAAAGTGCAAAATCCCCACAACCAGCCAATTAAAAGCAGCTAAAATGAAGCGATACTGCTTATTTTAATAATTGAAACTTTAATTTCAAAATAAAATTTGTATCTTTCAAGTTACCAAGGCTAAATTCTGTTTGAATGTGATTCGAATTTTTCACGCGCAACCAGTAAAAATACCCCATTTTAAGAGCCTGCTGACGCGTAAACAAGCACGGTGACCCCATTTTTTCGTTGCAATTTTTTAAAAGTTTATATCACGAATGTTAATTATTCCTAGTTTCAAAAGTAGTTTGATAGTAGAACAATTTCAAGGGAATTACCTTAATCTAAAATCTCATCAATGAATCTATTCATATACTAATATAATACTATGCTAATTAATCTACGACTTGTCTTCTTGATGATGCGGCTCGAACTCCTATGCTGTCTTGGCAACAAAACAAGGGTCGCCAAATCTTCCAACAGACGGAGGCTGGGGCCCATGGGATGAATGGGGCAAATGTAGCAAGACTTGTGGGACCGGACGACAGACCAGAGAACGCAGATGCGACAGTCCTAGGCCACAAAATGGAGGGG
Organism: Stylophora pistillata; assembly: GCF_964205215.1. Classification (NCBI taxonomy): domain Eukaryota; kingdom Metazoa; phylum Cnidaria; class Anthozoa; order Scleractinia; family Pocilloporidae; genus Stylophora; species Stylophora pistillata. Next base: position 8,790,371 of record NC_142530.1, read on the forward strand.
AGCAATGTCAAGGACCCAGTCAGCAGTTACGGAATTGCAAAATCATGGATTGTCCCGGTATGTTCTCGTCGGTAAATTAGAGTTTTTCAAAGAATAAATGGTCAAAAGTCAAAGTCGCGGACGTTGAAGTTTTTTTTTTCTTCATAAACTTATGATATAAAGGTAAATGGTAATTATCATAATAAGATGACAATGCTAACGCTAACAGTTATAAAAAATTATGATGTGGACGACCACGACCGTGCTATAAAGAAACATAAATAAGATCTGTCAGTCGAGAATCACATTCGGGTGGTCTACCAACACATGACACGGGCATCCAGATGATAAACCAGTGTTTTAAATCTTGATTATTTAATTTTATTGATTAGTGAATGGAGGATGGGGCCCTTGGACTGAATGGAGCAGATGCACAAAGACCTGTGGGACAGGTTTACAGACCCAAGAACGCAGATGCGACAGTCCAAGACCACAAAATGGAGGGAGGCAATGTCGAGGTCCTAGTCAGCAGTCACGGGAGTGCAAAATCAGGGATTGTCCCGGTATGTTTTCGCCGGTATTTGAAAATTTTTAAAAGAATAATTTACTAAATGAAAAGAAAGCAAATAAACGAAGTGGGAAAAGTCAAAAGTCGCTATCGTTGATTTTGTTTCTTCAAAAAACTAAATCTCACAGTAGATCTGCTGATGATAAATATATAAACGATACTTATCACAATAAGGAAAATAATGATAGCAATAGAAAATTAACAATATATAATGTGGATACAAGACAGTGTTAAATGATTACCACGACCGTACTATGAAAAAACAGAAGTTGGGACCCGTATTCGGATGCTCTGCTAACATAGGATACGGGTATCCAGGCGGTGTAACGATGTTTTAAGTCATCAATGTTTTAATCTTCTTTACTTAGTAGTGCATGGAGGCTGGGGCCCTTGGAGTGAATGGAGCAGATGCACCAAGACCTGTGGAACAGGATTACAGACCCAAGAACGCAGATGCGACAGTCCCAGGCCGACAAGTGGTGGCAGGCAATGTACAGGACCTAGTCAGCAGTCCCGCCCTTGCAGCATGAGGAGCTGTGAGGGTATGTCCAAGTCAATAAATCAAAGTTATTGGCTCCGTTTTGTCGAAATTGTAATGGTGCAAAATGCTACATCAATGTCTATTGTTACAGTTTCTCCAACTTCAAATATAGCAATGTTCGTGCGTAGAGGTAGTTAACCGATAATCGGTTGACGCGAATTCCCTCGTGGCGCAAAAGCCTTGCATCGACCTCTGTATACTATCAACATGCCTCGTTCTGGTAACTAGAGAAAAGGTTGCTCGAACTTTAGAAAATGAATCCTTCCAAACAAACTTTTTTTAGAACATAGCTAGCAGAACCGCGCAATCAAATTCAATATTTGTAAGCGTGCTCAAAATCCCGATAGTGCACGCTGAGAGCGTCAGCAAATCGCTTCGCCAGAAATTTTTTTCGCGCGAGCGGCCGATTGTTAGCGCGGGAAAAATAATATATTTCGCGACAATAATGGATACAAACAGAAACTCGGCCTACTAGTCCGAAAACGAAGACAATGTTCCGACCTTTTCCCTTAGGCTAGAGTTCTTAAACTCAAGAAGCTAGAGTTGCCCTCGGCTATCGCCTCGGGCAACTCTTACGCTTCTTTCGTGCTCTCTAAACTTCCCTCGTGCTCCATAACCCGATAGTGCACGCCAAAGCATGAACCAATTGTTAATGAACGCCCTCTTGAAACTCTTTCTTTGTACTTTATTCTTAACCGAGTACGAGGAAACAGCTTTCAACAAATTTGAATCTGAAGAGTAATTAAGTCTGCTATTGGCAGCCGAACGCGTTAAATACCAAGAAAATTGTTTTCAAATTTTAGTTCCCGTAAGACTACTTTCGTTCATCAATTGAGAAAGTTGAATGGAAAATGGAGGATAAAATGCTTTAAGTCGTGTAAACGGGCCTAAGAATAATGAATAATTACTGTTATATACCTAGACTTTCAGTCAATAAAACGAGCTCTGTGATTGGTTGATTCCTGGTCACGGGACCCCTAATCAAGTTCAAATGTCTCTCGACCGGGATACGATTGCGTAGTTGTTGCACGTGCGCCGAATACTTCGTCTCGGGAAACATCAAAACTCTCGGGAAAACAAAACTAGCTGTTTTCCTTGGAACTATATATTAAGTGCAATTAACTATATATTAAGTGTAATTAACTATATATTAAGTGTATATTAAATTTTGATAGGATATTAAGCGCCGAGTGACCACAACCAGCCGCCCTTCAATAAAGACTTTCCCAAATTTTCATTGTCAGTATTAATTCAATTATTTAGTACAATTTCTCTTTTTTTAGTCCTTTCTCCATTCAATTCTTACCCTCTATACAAATTTCAGATCCTGAGGGTTCTTGTCCGCCGTATTCGCCGACCAAGCGATGCCCTGGCTTAGTTCAAGACGAATGCACATGTGATTCTGATTGTAATGAAGTCAGTAATTACAAGTGTTGCTTTGACGGCTGTAGGCGAATGTGCAGGAGCACAGCTGGTGGGTGTCATTCAGTCTTGAAGTATGCAAAAGTAATACTACACCATTAAATAGGGGAGCAGGAATGCCCTAGTGGAGTTCGCGCTCGTTTCCCCCCCCCCCCCCCCTCCCTCGCCCCCTTAAACAAGCGTCACCTGTGGACTGAATTTCTTGTTGTTTCACGACTTTTCTCTGGGATTTTTACTCCGGGTTCTTAAGTTCAACAAAAGTTCTAAATTGTAGACTACAAGCGGTCCCTCTGGATAGTGAGGCACTTTTCGAGTTCTTCCCTCCCAGAGCTTTCCGCGGCACACTAGCATCAATTTTTGTTACTGATTTTTTTACTCTCGCAACAGACTTCGCCGAAAAGGGAGGACCCCTCGTAGTCTATTCAAATTCCAGTCCTAGTAACGGTAGACAAAGAGCCACTTTGGATTTGTTTCTGTTAAAATCCATTGAGATTCTTAGTAGTCCTGCTAGTAGGACTTCGACTATTGAATTTAACTTTTAAATATATATATATATTGTCAGATGTATTATTGGGCACTGCAGCCGAAATTTCCGTCTACCTCTTGATGCTTTCTTTCAAATTCAGTTTGAAGCCAGGAGATAGTTAAAAAGTTCAGGATTTCAGTTCTGAGCAGTTTTCGGATTATCTTTCTCTCTGTTTAACTTTAGCTCAAGTCTGCACCGCCAGCGTGGATATCATCTATCTCATGGACTCCTCAGGAAGCACCAACGACTTCGAGAAACAGAAAGATTTTGTTCGAGATCTGGCGCGAATTTTCAGCCTCGAATCCAGTCGTGCTGCTGTTGTCTCCTACGACGACAAAGCGACCGCACGTGTCAACTTTGATGACTTCGATAGCACCTTTGAATTTGCAAATGCTATCGACCGCATTAGTCAGACAAAAACACAAGGGGGATCACGGATCGATCTTGCGCTGGAGAAAACATCGGATATGTTTGAATCTGCGCGGACAAATGTCCCAAAAGTGTTGATCGTCCTAACAAATGGCACTCAATGGCACTCGATGGTACTCGACCAACCAGTTCAACTCCTTCGTGATCAAAATGTGCGGATCTTTGCAGTAGGCATTGGGTCCAATGTTGATATTAATAAGCTGAAATCATTTGTGGAAAGCGATGCAGATGCTTTTCTGGTGGATTTATTCGTAGATCTTCTTCGCAAGTCGCAGACATTTGCTGAAAACACTTGCAGTCAAATCAGTAATTGTAAGTAATTCCTTCCTTATTTTTTCGAGAAAGAAAGTTATGAGGACAAACTTTTAACTTATAAAGCGAGTAAACGTTAGCATTCTTTGGAAAACAAGGGTATTTTTCTGTTTTATATACAGAGGAATCAGGGAAAGGATTGAATGTGGAACGCGTATTCTCTTGTCGAAACTACATTGCGCAAGTGTAGCAGAAGTCGTACAGCAGACACTTACTTCTTCAAACTCTTACGGGAACAAACGATAATTCCAAAGATATCGGTTGAGTTTTAGAAAACTACATTCATAAAATAAATATCAATCGAAAATTTATTTGCTTCTTCTTTCCCTTTGTTTTCAAATGAAGGAAAGAAAAAAGAAAAGAAAAGGCAGAAACGCTTTAGTCCTTGGTCTCCTTGTTAATTTGGCTCATCAGCCTGAAAGATTGAGGAAAGAGGGCTAGTTAGAAAGAATAAGCAATCACGAATGAAATTATCTTCATTTATTATCAATTATCTTCATTTTGGAATCAGGGAAAATGTGCATGATACCCACGTCACGTCATGTATATGATACCCACGTATCCTGCTCTTTGCACACGGAAATTTTGCATATTGTTTGCTTCACTTTTCTTAGCTACCAAATGTGTCCAAGGAGTAGACATTGCTTTCCTCATGGACTCATCAGAGAGCATTACGGACGAAGATTTTGAGAGAGAAAAGATAGCCGTGAAAGAGATTGCTGGCCGATTCTTAAGTGCTTCCCCAGACAGCCGCGCTGGTGTCATTATGTACAGTGGTCGGCCTGAACTAATGGTAGACTTTGGCAGTCAAAATTCAATCAGCGAATTCGAGTCTGCCGTGGACGGCCTGACACACAAACGAAGTATGACAAGAATAGACAGTGCCCTCCGCTTTGCAGCGGAAAGATTATTTTCAAATCCACGCCGCTCTGCGAGTTCCGTTGCTGTGGTGATGACTGACGGGATACAGACGCCGGGACCTGGAGTCGAGCCGTTAAGAACAGCTGTGCTACCTCTTCGGGAGAAGGGAGTTCGCGTTCTTGCGGTCGGCGTGGGACCGAGGGTGGACCGAAGTGAATTAAAAGACTTGGTAACGAGTGCAAACGATGTGTTCCAAATGAGTTCTTTCCAGGAACTGCTAAACAAATCTGAGGAGCTACTAGAAGTTGTCTGCCCTGGTAAGTAAGGAGAAAAACAATTACACAGTAATCGATAAGAACAGATAAATACAAATTTAAATGTAAATTTAAAACATACAACGAGAATCACAGGTAGTGGTTGTACTTACATGTATGTCTATATTTAAGAAATGGCGGATTGTGTGAGATGAACCATGACTCAGAATAGTTTACTTATTGACCTGCGCAGTTACCATTAATTCCTTTAAACAGAACGAATATTCTTATAGTAGGATTACGCTCATCCTCGGAGACCCAGGGGCTGAGTGGATTTCAAGTTAGGGCATGAAGAGCCCCTGGGGACATTGTCTTACAAGACTAGTTCCAAACGGTCGCAGTCGTTCTGCCATCTGATTGGTGCCAGAAAATCTTTGTGTTTTTCTGCCCAATCAGAGTGAAGTGTGCTTTAGAGTCCTTTCGTGTGTTTTAACACGGACATATACTTGTAGCGCAGTTGCTCGCCATGTTTGTTTGGACCGTGCGACAGAGATTCGCTTGAGGTAAAAAGTTTCAGTCTCGGCACACAACGTAAGAGAAATCGATCAGATTGTCCGCGAAAATCTTACCGGAAATTATACTGAATACTTTCGCAGGTATCACTAGAGAACGTGTTTTAAAGTTCGCGAGGTTTGTATACCACACGGTGGTTGCAGTCATTGATATGTCGCTTAAACGATAAACGAGATTTAAACTTAAATCTTTCTAGATTTTTTGCATAATTTGCTGTGACTGAAACTTTGCCAATCCCGTGAAGTTATTTCGTCGCACGGGCCACGCAGGTATGTCGAGCAACTGGCGCTTTCGCCTACGTAGCTTTCTGCTTTCTCTGCGCGCCAAAATCTAATCTTAGTAGTAAAGTCATTCACAATACGGCCAAGGCTGCAGAGAACGTTAAGTTCGTGGACGACCTCCAGCGAGTGCTAAGAGAAAGCTTAGCTGTGTTTCCGGTTTGCTGATTAAAATCTGAACAAAAACTTATTAACGAGAACATCGTGGGAAGGAGAGATGTTTTCGGGCAGTTACCGAAGGGGTTTGGAAAGAGCTTAATCTTTCAACTGCTGTCTAGAGTGTTGAAATTCTTGAGCTGGGAAGGCCACGGATTCTCTTCTAGTCCCTTGGTCATTGTCATTTCACCTCTTCTGTCGATTATTGAAGACCAAGTTAAATACCTTTGATCATTGGGAATCGATCCGATGCTGTTTTCAGTGGGAAAAACAAAACCAAACACCAAGAAATATCGGATGGAAAGGGCGGGTTTGCTTTATTGCAAATGTCAGCTTAGTAGTACAAGATCATCTACCCACATCTAATAAGCAAATATTTCCACTCGTAGCTTTTCTTTTTTTTCGAGCGAAGATGAGATTAGAGTTTGGCATGCACAGAAAGTTTCGCAAGTACCAGTTGCTCGACATACCTGCGTGGCCCGTGCGACGAAATAACTTCACGGGATCGGCAAAGTTTCAGTCACAGCAAATTATGCAAAAAAATCTAGAAAGATTTAAGCTTAAATCTCGTTTATCGTTTAAAGCGACATATCAATGACTGCAACCATCGTGTGGTATACAAACCTCGCAAACTTTAAACACGTTTTCCAGTGATACCTGCGAAAGTATTCAGTATAATTTCCGGTAAGATTTTCGCGGACAATCTAATCGATTTCTCTTACGTTGTGTGCCGAGACTGAAACTTTTCACCTCAAGCAAATCTCTGTCGCACGGTCCAAACAAACATGGCGAGCAACTGCGCTACAAGTAAATGTCCGTGTTAAAACACACGAAAGGACTCTAAAGCACACTTCACTCTGATTGGGCAGAAAAACACAAAGATTTTCTGGCACCAATCAGATGGCAGAACGACTGCGACCGTTTGGAACTAGTCTTGTAAGACAATGTCCCCAGGGGCTCTTCATGCCCTAACTTGAAATCTTCTCAGCCCCTGGGTCTCCGAGGATGGATTACGTTGAGTGTAGGTAGGTTTTGAATGGCTGGTTCCCTTTTTAGCTGTTTCGCTGGCATTTTAAAACACATTTTACTATGTCAGCCACAGAACAAATGAACATTGTGAAGCGATTATTATGTTCCCAAAAAATTCTGAAGCTCTCAAGCAACGCCCATTATTTTGTAACAAACTCTCCCAATTAATTTTTTTTTAGCCCGAAAACACGTTCCAGGACCTATTAATACAACACTGATTACTACAACGGCGGCGCCAGTGACCACCACCATGACTACTTCAACCATCACCGAACCTATTCGGTGTGAGGAACTCTTAGATGTCGTGTTCGTAATGGATTCGTCACGAAGTATCGACGCGCCGCAGTATAAACAGGAAAAAGATTTCGTGAAGAGGCTCGCCAATATTTTTAAAGTTGGAGCAGGAAGCCGAGCAGCAGTGATCATTTACAGCGATGAGACTCAACTAAAAATCACATTTGATCAGAATTCCGACTTGAGTAGTTTCTTATCGGCCGTGGAGTCTTTACCGTACCTGCAGAGAAGAACCAGAATTGACAAGGCACTGACAATGACTGCACAAGTAGTGAGACAGGCCAGGTGAGGTTTTCACCTCTTATATCCATTTTTTATAAAATGCATAGGTAGCGGGAAGAAAATCACGGAAAGTATGTTTTCATTAAAGGGATTTTTTCTAGATGAAGAAGGGGAAATATGTCTAATCTAGCTGAATTTACGAACATTACCTGGCCCAAAATGTTCTAGAAGCGCTGTCAGAGAATTTTCTGGTCAGCGGTTGGCCTTTGGCGGTTGTTTCTTATCAAGCGATGTGATCCGCCTATCCTACCTGAGTTTTGAAAATAAACTCTTCGTTTGAAGAGTCTTGAAGTCTTTTCGAAGCAGTAATGCTCTTCTGATTAGCGCATATCCCTGACGTGGAGTGAGGTCGTGGATTTTCCCAGTCAAGGTGGGATAATGATAGGAGTAAAATTTACCCGATTTCCCCTCCCCCTCTTCGCACTATAATACTCTAATGTAATGATACCCGTCATTGGCAGTCAATTTTCAAAAGTCGCTCTTTTTTACTCTGTTATTGACTACTAATCCCACCAGCTACCTCTTTAAATAAAAACATGTGAACTCCCCAATTCTTCCGACCCTTCCCCTTTTTAAGCTGTAAATCATAACTGGTCTCTTAGACAAAGACTGTATTCGCTCAAGATCAGGTATTTCTATCTTACTGTGCGATGAGTTCTGAAGAGTACGAACATGCAACTCACCTTCCAAATAGGCTTCTCAATTTTGAGTTTTTCTTGAACAAAGCATCAAGAAAATTATTTGGTCTCTTTGAATTTTGACAAATTTTGGTCTCAGGGTAAATTTCTCTCGGCAGACCTGGCTTCCCGAAAGTTGTGATTGTTATGACAGATGGCCGTCAGACACGTGACCCAGATGCACTTGACCTCAATATTGCGGCAAAACCAATTCACGATCAAGGAGTACGCGTTCTCGTGGTTGGAATTGGCCCGGAGGTGTCCGATGATGAGCTTCAATTGATTGTCAACGATCCTTCATATGTTTTTAAAGTCGGGTCATTTGAGAATTTGACGAAAGCCACCCAAGACGTCGCTGCCACCGCCTGCATCAATCCTAGTACGTCAGATAGTTATGCCAATTTTTTTTTAATAAAAGCAGCATGCTAAAAAAATTATATGAATGAGATGTTTTAGATTTTATAAGCCATTTTCGTTAAAACAATTCTTAAAAAAATTTAAGTCTATTGAAGAAGGGTCTGTCAAAGAAATTTTTTAATAATAATAATGATAATAATTTAAATTTATATAACGCAGACCTCTATGTGGATATATTCAGTCGCGCTTCACAATATCGTAAGGTAAAATTATGTTAAAAGTAACTAAAAATATAAGGAACTATTAAAACCTACGAACCTATGCACTCGAAGGGAACAGTTACCGAGTAAAACTAGTTAAAACTATTTGAAAGCTAAATTAAAAAAATGAGTTTTGACAGCAGTCTTGAAAGCGTCCAATGTCTTTATGTTGCGAATTGTGGAAGGTAATGCATTCCAGAGATAAGGTGCAGCTGACTGGAAGGCACGATTTCTACTCTCTTAGATGCCTTTTAAATGAACAGAAAAGAGTGAATGACGTTGTTACCATTTTTCTTCTGCTTTTGTTGTTTTGTGCTTCTGACTGATACTACGGTTTCAGTAGTTGGTGTGGGTTGTGACTGTGACAGAGTTGTTGTTTTTGTTGCTGATAAACTTGATGAGATCATAAGATGACAAAATTTGCCAATTTTCTTGCATGACAAAATTGACCAACACTTCATACATTTTCGATTGTCGTCAACGTTATCATTTGTTCGATTCAGTAAATAGACGCCTAAGGCTATCGCGTTTTTTTCCCATTCTTTGGCCCTTCCATCCCCTCTCTCCCCTCCCCGAGCCAACCTGTAGCGTTTCCATTCCCCCTGGGTTTTCTCTCATACCACTGTCCTTCTCCAAGTTATCTTTGGCGTCCTCCTCCCATCCTCCAATGCTCTAAATATATCTCATTAACTAAGCGCGAGGGCCGTACTGGGAGAATATCGGCCCGAGGTCTTGACAGTACGGACCGAGCGTAGCGAGGTCCGTACAAAAAAGACCGAGGGCCGATATTCTTCCAGTACGGTCCCGAGCAAGCTTGGTTAATAAGAGATTTATTACACGACTTAAGTTCAAAGGGACACAAGTGTGGTATCATTCGGGGCCATTCGGGACAGTGCCCGGTCCAATACTTAGAGAATATTGGACCGGCAATAGAGCATTTTGATTGGTTGATTTTAGTTATTGGCCCTCTGACTGCCCGAGTCGTGTAATAAAACGCTGTTTACACCCTGTTTGCTAGGTAAATGCGTTCACCAGTTCCATCCTTTTCTCCACGTGTTATCGCATTTGAAAACTCTTACACATTTCCCTTATGTTGCGTTTACAGGACCCACCACAATTCCTCCGCCTCCACCATGTTCAGAATCATTCGATCTGGTATTCGCTATGGATTCCTCCGGCTCCATAGGAGAAACAAACTACCAAAAAGAAAGAGACTTCATCAAGGGATTAGCAAACAAGTTGGTGGTCGGTCCGAGGAACGTTCATCTTGGTCTCATGGTATTCAGTGACTTGCCAAGTGTGTGGGTCAGCTTTGGCACGCTTAGGAGCACGGACTACCGTTCATTTTCCAAAGCGGTAGACGGCGCACCATATCTTCGTGGACGTACACGTATAGACACCGCGCTTACGATAGCTGGTAGGGACGTATTTCCAGAAGGGCGCCAAAACCAGGAGCCTCAGGTGTTGATATTGATAACTGATGGTCGTCAATCTGACGATCCTGGGTCAGAAACTTTGGAGAAAGCTGTGCAACCTTTACGCGATCAGGGCATTAAGGTGCGTACCTAAGTCTTTTTGAAAATGTTACCTAAGTTCCGACTTGACGAGTCATTTTAAAATGTTCATATTTTTTGGAAAATTATGTTTTATGAGCAGTATCAAAAACATCCATTTTGAGATGACTTGTGATCCTTAAAATCTTATTGGCTCACAGCGCTGCGAATTGTTTACTCATTTTGCTCTAAAGTACATCTTTTTCGAGTAAAATAATCGATCAGATTTCAGTTTTCAGAAATGCAAAATAGTCCACATAGCGCTCTCTTTTTATTATTATTTCTTTTTCTTTTCCAAATTTTTTTTAATCAGTAACAAAAGCCTGTATTCAATCAATTGAAATTTCTTCTTTGAATTAATGAGATGGAAAGGTAACTGAACCTAACGTCCAGCGATTCTGCGCATTCGATTTCAGAGTAAATTGCACTCCCTTCATCTCAAGTATCAGTGTGTGGTGGCTTATAGCTTTATCTACAATAGTAGCGCGCTCTTTACCTCGCCATAGTTTGTTGCTGAGAGGTTTTTTAACATTGATTCTGGTAACCTAGCTTGCCTTATCATCCCAAAGACCCAACTCCTCTTCAAACTCTTATTTAAAGCTCTATTTTATGCACACCCTTTTAGCACACAATTATTGAATTTATTGAAATTTAGGTGCGGTCCTATTTAGGCTATTTACTAATGTTTTCAAGCAATAGAACCAAGTAAACTGATTGTGACTCAGCTAAACTGCTGAGGCCAAATGGTTTATAAGTTTATTATCTTATTTTCTTGCTTCCTCTCCATATATCCTACTATAACTTATATTAAAATTATTTATTTTGTCCAGTTTTGGGATTGTTTAAAAGGCAATTATAATAACCATAATTTTCACTCTGCGTCGAATTAAAGCAAGAGCGTTCTGTTATGCATGAAAACCTCATTAACTTTTTTCTATCAGATCATCATTGTTGGAATTGGAGGCGATGTCGATAAAGTGGAATTGAGATCCCTCGTGGAGAACCCAAATGATGATTTGTTCCTTGTTGGGTCATTCCTGGACTTGGAACCCTTGTTAAGAAACAAGAAGCTAACTGATGCCATCTGTTTAAACACAAGTACGTTGAAATTACTCCTTAAAGACTAGTTCCGTTCTGCATCGTCAGGTTAAAGAAGTTTGAAAAAATCCTCCTAATCTAGCCTGTTGTTTTGTGCCGAAAAATTTATTGCCCTGATTTTTCCTTGTTGATGGTAATAAGAGAACTTAAAATTCTTCCATCTCTTTTTCATTGGCCGATAGCTCCAATAGCCAATAAGGATTTGGACAGGTGTCAAAAACTACCGGCACTATACTAACGACTTATTCATATGCACCACAAATAAACCCACCAGAACGACCTCATATTATCGACGGGTTGAAACTTTCATTGGTTGATTGCATCAATAAATGATATAGATTTGGACCATGACAATTTGATATCGTGTTCTTATTAAACACAGCATTATAAAGAAGCGGAAAGGTAAATTTTTCTCCCAAATTATACCCACAAGATATTAATTCAAAACAGAATTCGTTAACTGGGTTTTTATTCGTATTCTTTTTGTAGGTGGTCGTCGGCAGAGGAACTTGTCGTAGGAGCAAGACTGGAACTAGTCATTTATTGTCTTTCACAATTACTCTGCAACTACGAATTGACAAAGGATCAGCGCTTTTTTAGATATAGGAAGGTTTTAGGAATTTATATGCTTTTAAATTATATATGTTAATTATTATTGCATTGATAGACGTTTTAGGAAGTTATGTGGAGCTTCTACCAATGGGTAGAACGCATTTTCATCCCTGTTTGCGAGTTAACTTGGAAGTAAAAACCGCGTCATTGTGAACCGCGTTTTTACCTTTGAATGCGATGTTGTTCGTGTTTTATCTTCCTTGGGACCGTCTGCTTAAACTGTACATCAAGATAACCACTAAGCAGGTAGCTCTGAATTATTTAGCACAAAGTAAGGTCATTAGTATTCATGTTTCCCTTTGTAAAAGGAAAATTTTTTGTTCAAGGTTTTTCGCTATTTTTTTTCGGCTTTAAGTTCCCTTAAGCATTAGTAGGGAGAGAAGCTTGTACTCCCCAAGCGTACTTCCAGGAATTCATGTATTTCGCTGCGCGAGGTATAAGTCGTTAAGGCGTGTGAACCACAATCTTGGCTCTTATTTTCTTCATGTATCATTTGCATTTTACGCCATAAGAAACTAAGAGAAAGAAGAGACTGCTTTTAATTTAGAGGCACATCCTGAATTTTGAAGGAACATTGCACGGTTGAAATTCAGCATAACGCGCTAGTTGAAATCATTAAGCTCTATCATTAAAAGTAAAAAAAACCATCTTACAAAAATAGAATGTCTCTGTTAATTGTTGATATTTGTTGGGTTATCCCAGCCTATTTTTCCTGAAGGGGATATTATAACATAACCAAAGTAAAGCGCGCGCTCTGATTGGTCAATTTAGCATCCCCCATTTGCCCATGGGTGTACGCTGCTGACGTGAGCAAATGCAAAGACTATTTTTCCGCGCGCGCTTGTTTTTTCTGGTCACGTAAGATTTGTTAAATAAAAGGGAACACTTTAGCTACAATGTATCAATGTTATGTTATAAAACAAATGGTAAACACCACAGCGTACACTATTGAGTTATGGATGCACTTGGGAGGTTTACTAAGCACTCAAGAAGCTAGAGTCGCTCTCGGCTATCGCCTCGAGCGACTCTTACGCTTCTTTCGTGCTTAGCAACCTCCCGCGTGCATCCATAACTCAATAGTGTACGCTGTCGTGTTTACCATTTGTTAATTCAAACTACTCGGAAATTGCCTAACTCTTCATAAATGAATAAGTGAATTTGATATTCAAGGGGTAATTCAAACTACTCGGAAATTGCTTAACTCTTCAAAAATGAATAAGTGAATTTGAATATGTGAAAGTCGGATATGTGAAATAAATGAGTTCACAGGATTGATTTTAAAAAGGAAGGTATCTGGAAGGCAAGTGCCATACTACCACACCGCCCGCGCTGTCGCAGTTTGGCTGAGTAACGTTAATTCACTTGTGTCTCGCTTGCTGATATTCTTCATTAAGGGAGCCTCCCGAAATTAACGTTACGTTTCAATGAAGATGCATCTCATCCTTTGAAATCATCACCTCCTTACTCTCTAGTCTTGGGGCTTGCTCGCGCGTCTTTGATCTTTGTTGTTGTTGAGTGAGAGGCAAAATAAGAAAAAAAAAAGCATCGCAAATTCTCTATAAGTTGTATGTTTGCAAACCCCGTTTCCTTTCCATGATGGGCCGAGGAGGTCATTGTTCTGTGCGGGAAAGTAAAAATGGCCGCAAACATACCGAAGGGACAAATTTTTAGGGAAAGCCTTTTATTACAATTCGTGGCAGAAAGAAACTTTTCAGCAAGTTAGTGCAGAATTCTGTAATAAGTTGTTAAATGTTTCCTTACTCATTCCATTCTACCCGAGTCGACGTGAACCTTTTGCGGCTCAAATGAAAAGTATATATAGTCGAACCTCCGTTTGCGACTACCTGTAGTTGACGACCACTTTTTTTCAAAATATCGGAAGTTTCCAAATTAAATCACTATAAATAGAACCTCTAGTGGTCAGAGCGCTGGACTCTGGGTCGGACAGCCCGGGCTCAAGTCCTGGCTGAGGCCCTACGTTGTGGCCTTAGGCAAGTCGCTTCACTCGCATTGCTTCGTCAGTCTCGGATAAGACGTAAAGCCGTAGGTCCCGTCTCCTGCAGGGTTTGGGGTAGGAGACATTAATTTCCCACGCACGAGCTCGAGATTACTGTGTGGTGGATGCACTCCCCTGGGTGGGATGGGTGGGAAGGTGAGATCGCTACATGGACTGAAGCGGCTGCCGAAGGTGCCTGTTAAAATGCTGACGTCCGATCTCAACCTTTCCACATTGAGGCTGAAAAGCCCCTTTAGGGGAGCTTCAATTAACGCTGCACTTGCACTTGCGCTCTAGTAAGCGACCATCTCTCGTAAACAACCGCCTCTCATGATTGACCACTTTCAGAGATGCTTGTTTTCAATTTTCGATCGTTTTTAATCCATTTTACGAAAAACTTTTGTTATCGTGTGAATATGCGTGACTGTATGAAAACAGGCGGGGCTGCACATCAAGAAATCCCTGATACAACTCCGATAGAACTGAAACGTCATTAACAAAAAGTTTTACGGTCAAATGTAAATACCGATGAAAGGTTGTCATAAAATTTAAATAACTTTCGGTTGAGTTTTACATGTTGTCTTTGGCCTTTTAAGGAGCGAAAGAAGGTTTGTAAACATAAACTTTCTGAAAAATTTGCGAAGCTTTTCCAGACTCAACAACAACAGATCGAGGCATCGCAAACAAGCGTCTGTAGGTACCCAGTGCAGGGTGAGACTATCCCAGCATTCATTCTGACGCCTGTATTAGCAGAGTGGTGTATGCCATTCATCAAGGTTGTGATGGATTAGATGCTGATATATGTAAAAGTTTCTTCAGCTTCGTGTTTCCAGAAAGAATATTCTGTTTTAATCTAACGTTCGAGTTGTTTTTTTTCTTCTTTTATACTCTACTCCAGCCATCAGATTCAATAATGTTTTGAGCTTGGAATAAATATATAACTCTGTCCATGGTTATGTATATTAGATTCTCATAAATGTAAAATTTGTTTTTTTTCCATGTGAGTAAAAGCTGAAATCGTGAATCGTCAGCTACGTGATGCTAGTTGTATCTTGCGTTATCCCCTCGAGAAGTCTCGATACTCGAGAGACATCTCTCGCAAACTCGAGTTGTTCGTCGTTTCTCTCGTGACTGACCTTCTGACCCCCTGGAGAGATTTCGTTTCGCGAAGAGTCTCGCGTTCCTCGCGAAAATATTCCCGTGTCTCGCACGTAACACCAGGTTGCTGTGGAGAGTGTTGGAGATTAACCTATTTCGAAGTTATGAAAAACGAAAATCAAATATCTTCGATACTTCCCCCTCAAAAGGAGGATTAAGTTGAGTTTATTTCCCAAAATATACAAATTGAAAAGGTTAAACGTGAAAATTTCCAGAGCAAATTTCAACTGTATGCCAGGAATCCCCTCGCCTTATGTCTTAGAGGAAATTATTTGGTTCCCTGCCCATCTGTATAACAGTAACGCTCCCGCCAGTTAATCCATCTTTCCTTGGGTTAGCATGTGTTTGGTTCAAAAAAAAAAATAGAAAATAATAATAATAAAAAAAATACTCTAGTAGATGAAAGTATGAAACTTCTGTTACTACCTCTGTTTTACTACTTAACTGAAAATCATCGAGCTTTCACCTCCATGAACAGCGTGCTCGTGTCTGTGACTTAATCCGAAAAATGAAATTAAGCTCAAAATAATCCCGCCCGAATAATCTGAGGGGATTTCCTGTTGATCAATATTTTTTTCTGTGTACGATACACGAGATTTCAATCTAAGTCTCTGCCGTGCAACGGCCCAAGAACGGACGAAAAGTCAGGCAACATCTACAGTCCAAAGGTTTTGTTTGTTTGATGATTTTGTAGGATAGTAAAACCAATGCAAAAAAGGGGAGACTCTATTGCTGAGTGTATTCTTAGAAAATCTGAAAGGCCTCCATAGTCTAATCCCGTCCCTGATTCAGTCCAATTTGTTGGACAAATTCTTAAGTCGGCATGGGACCAAATCTGAAACCGACGTGGTTTATTCGTATTAATAGTTTAATTTGGCTTGGAAAAGAGCTTCCAGAAAATTCGCGTCACATACATTTTATGTAAATGAAAAAAATTAATGAAACTTTCTCCTGTAAAAGGTCCAAAGCAGGCCTGCTGAATCAAGTTACGGTAAAAGGAGATGTGTGTCGCGTAAATCCGGTTTTTGGACTAGAAGGGAATTGACATAGTAAACTTGTTTGCTTCTGTAATGGTTTAGAATTCGCCATATGATCCACCTTTTCAGGAATATTCTCACGGCCCTACTAAAACCGGAAGTTAAAAAAAGTGTTTAACATTATGAAATATTTTTTTGCTAAATTTTCGTACAAAGATTAAGGGTGTGCTCGTCGCTCATGGAGGAGAAACGCGTATTTTGGTATCTTATTGATATTTTGGAAAAAAAACCCTATTTGTTTAAGAAGCTTACGGAGGATCCATGAGAACTTCTAAGGAACAGTTATTCTATTTCTGCAGAATCAGAGGCTCATTGCCACGAGACTCTTTATGCACGGAACCTAATCGGAACCTGATCTTATCTTTTTGTATTTTTAGAAAAATACTTTTTCATGACTAGTGCCTCAAATATTTCCATTAGAGCCCTATTTGGAGAAGAAGAAGAATTTCTGACGTCCATCTCCTTCAGGGTAGCCCCCCCCCCCCTCCCATCTTCTCACCGAATGAATGTTAAAAAAAGTTAATGGCTAAAAGCATTAAAGTTGAATTAAAATAATTCAAAATATTTCTGTGCTGTATGCCTTTCTGTTGTATTTTATCGTACTATATCCGGTCG
This sequence comes from Stylophora pistillata, assembly GCF_964205215.1. Classification (NCBI taxonomy): domain Eukaryota; kingdom Metazoa; phylum Cnidaria; class Anthozoa; order Scleractinia; family Pocilloporidae; genus Stylophora; species Stylophora pistillata. The sequence goes on from NC_142530.1 coordinate 8,807,238, forward strand.
CTTATATTTTCTCTTTAAGCAAGGAGTTGGCTGAGCAGTTCTCAAGACCTTCTCACATTTGAGAGGCAGTAAAAAATTATCCGCTTGCCTTATCTCAGAGATTCATCTCTGTTAGTGAAGTTTGTGGAAACTGAGATGTCGTCAGTTTGTTTTCGTTCACAAATGTATGAGATACAAATTCTTATGACATCACAAGGTGAAAATTAAACTGTACTTGACTTGGTGACATGACTAGGTGCCAATTTTTCCCATCTTCAGGTAACTGATCCGCAATTCAGTCACATAGAACGCTAGATAATTTTCTTTGTTTGAGTATCCAAGTTAAATTCTCAATTTTTCTCTGCTTCAAAGCCAAGGTCATGTCAGTAAAAAAAAAAAAAGCTTTTGAGCATTTGATATTCTCTCTTACTACTCCCACTGTTTCCGGCCAAAGCTATTAAATATCACAATCCGTTGTGTAAACGAAGATCATCACGAGTTTGCCGCCTTTAACGTTCTTTCGTGCGGTTAGCACTTTTAAGCTTTGTATTGCTTATCGGACTTACAACACACTCCTGGTGGGTCTAATTAATTAGGAGTTCCGAATCCTCTTTGCGCAATCCCATTTCATCTTAATGTCTGTTTAAAATCAAAGATCTGTTGAATCGCTGGAGAAAGAAATTTACTCCGCACGTAACATGTGGCATTTTCAACCCACTACCACCCGGGGTGAAGTGAAATATTTCACACCAGCGACGATTTTTGCGCTCAGCCTTTTATAGACAACAAACTTAGATCCTGTAACGCAGAGAAGGACTCACGATTCTTGAGTCGAACACGTTTCAAGGCCAACGACGCTTTTCTAGAGACATAGATGTCGTTTTAATGTAAACAGAGTATCACAGTGATGAAGACATCATCCGTCGTTGTGGGAACGTTGCTGTTGATTTTTATCAAGATCAGGATCACACAAGGGCAACAGCGTAAGTGGTGCTCTGTCTGTCTACCTCTCCTCTGACATACGAACATAAATTTGTCTGATTTATTGCGTCTAAAGTTAAATTAGAGGAAGTGTAGCATGTGCGATGAGCATGATGTGCAATCAGGGTTTAAATTGATACACAGTTCCCGTATCTAGTTGACATCTTCAGACATTGGCGGTTGGTATCACTTTGAGGATTTTAAATATGGCCGATGAATAGCCTTTTTAGGTGGCTAATAATTTTGACATTATATAACAAGAAAAATTTCCTCTGAAATGGAAAAGAGTCGATCGGCTATAGTTGCAGACAATATCCATGGTTTCATTTCAACTGCCAACCGTTTCTGTATTTCATTTTATAATTTTTTTTGATAATGATAGTCTTAATTCGATAAATAATAGGCTTGCTCGATAATTACTTTTCAAATTCAACTCCGATCAGAAAAACGTTTTATTTTTTTAGTTAATCCACTGGATTTGAGACGCAACTTAAAGACATCATAATCCGTAAATCCGGTTAATCTGCAGAGTATCCAGCTACTATTTGTGTAACTGTATATCTGGCATTTGACTCGTTTCGTTCTTCAAAGCCACCGACCACGTAATCACCCACACGCGATATATTCTCGCTCTAATGTCACGTACGGAGTTTTTTAAGTCAATCTTCATCCCACAGTTAGCAAGCCTTTATACCCTAAAATAAGTATACATATTCTTCCTACAGTTCTCTCAAACATTCCCTAAAGCACTGACAAGGAGATTTTGTTTTATAATTTTAATTCTTTGTGACAATTTCCTTTATTCTCGTGACCTTGATGTTTGACTCAGGAGTGATTAAGAGGAGATTGAAATTGGCGACTAGTCACTCATGGGGTTTAAAGAGTAACCTCCAAGTGCGTTCGTTCAGTACGTTATCATCACTGCAAGTTTCTTCATGTAAAAAGTAAGATCTCGGTGACGGGCAAGAAAGTTCCCAAAAGGAGTTCATTATTTAATAAAACCAACTAAACTTTTCCATGTGAAAACTTACTTTCCGATGAGATCTCACCGCGCTAATTGGGCTGAAATTCTACATCAATAGAGGAGAAAAGACCTCATCACTCCGGTGTCTACGCCTCAAGTTATACCACGCGTCCCATTACCTACAAGAACAACAAGACTTTAATTCTGTAAATCAAGAATGCTTGACCGTCATTGCCCGGATTAGGTGTGCGAAAATGTACAAACTACACAGGCGACATTTGGACCAATCATAATTGATACCATGCAACATTTGTCGGGCCTTTCAAGGTAGCCAGCTAAAAATTGACTTCCAATTTGTGTGCCATATATAATCATAAAAATGTAAAAGATTTTTCTCACTACGTATCGTTACGCTACCAAATCAATCTTTCCATATAGCAAAATATCTTATAGTCAAACAACTTCATTCCTTGCCGTTACTCAGTCTTGCGCTGAATAGCGTTTGCGTATTTTCGCGTAAAAAAAAAGTGGAAAGCACAAGGTGGTAGAGAGAAAAAATTACAATTACCGCCTTCCAATCCTCGTGCTGTCGAATTGTACAAGCACCCTCCATTAACAAGCCTTACTCCTTTACGATAATCATGCAGGCCTAAAGGTATCTGCAAATAATTCAGATGAGATCGCAGCGAAAATCAGCCGAAAAGGCTCTTCTGGAGAAGCACATCTTGACTGAAAAACAAATTCAAAAGCCTAATGTCTACGCTTTCCAGTGCACTGTTTTTGAACACACGTCACCTCCAAGAAGTCGAACCCTGTGTTGAAACTGGGTTTTATAAGTAGTTTTTTTTTTTCTTGAGTTTTCCGTTAGAAAATCAGGTTAATTACAAAATAAACAATAATTCTCAACTCATCATATGATATACTCATAAGGTGTACAATTTTCACGACATGTTGAAGGTATAAGAGAAGGAAGATGCCCAGCAATTAGGAGGCGAACTGACTGCCCGGCCTTCGTATGGGACGAGTGCACCTGCGACTCTGATTGCTCTGGAAAGCAAAAGTGCTGTCTTGATGGATGCAAGTATGCATGCCTTGATCCAGGTGAGCAAACACTAATTTAAACTGGAGGTGATGAGCTGATAATTTCTCACCATAATATCAATGTATTATTAAAGAAATGAGGTAATAATTGTAAACAAACTAATCAACTTGAGACTGATATTGTGATATTACACCCTTGAATGAAAGTGCAAAGCAGCTATAAGGGAGAGTTACAACTGGGAATTTGAGTGTTAATCCTTAAAAAAACTTCCACGATCTGATTGTTAATTCTCCCCTCTAGCTGCTGCACATTTCCTTATAAATTAGTTACGAGAATTTGGTGTTAGATCAAGAGAACAACTTCGAACTGATAGGTTTGAGTATTCTCATAACCTGTTTACTGGTTACTGTATGGATATTACAGGGAGAAGATACATGTTGATCATTTCTGGGAGATTACATGTTGATCACATACTGAAGTCGGATGGACATAAGTTAAGACTCACCTTCTACAAAAGGAAAAAGTGTTTCAGTTCCACTACCGGAGAAAATGAATTGATTGGGCTTGATGTACAATGAAAATGAATAATCAGAGATCTAACTGGGGTATTAAATCAAGTCCGCCAAAACAGTAAGATCGAGGGAGCTTTCAATTCACTGATTGTCTCGGAACATATCTGATTGGTTCACACGAATAAACTGAGTGTAAACTCGTCCTCATAAAAAGGTTTGCTTACTCTTCAAATAGGAGATGTGTTAGGAAGGGAAACTAAATTAAGGTATATCCCGACCTAAAATACCACGCCATTTTTAATTTAACGTCACAGGCTAGTAAGCTTCTCGTTTCTCGTAGCGGTGAGCTGACCTTCATTTGCCGATTCGTTATGTTTCCAAGGACCTAAATTTTTCACTTCTCTGAAAACAGAAATTCAAAATGTTGACACACTTTCCCTGTTTAAGTTTAAATTGCAAACATTACTCCTAACCTAACCCAAGTTGAATCCCTTCTTACTCTTCCTTACTTTTCTCAAACTGCTCAAGTATATGTTTGTTTGAGTGCCTGCTATTGTTGTCGTTGTTTTATGTGGGTGTTCCATACTAACCTAAACTATTTTGTACTTGAATCACACCAAAAAAACTGATACCTCACTTTTGTAAAATATGAGGAGCCTGTAGCTCGCATAAGCCTCATGGTTTTCCTACGGGTTTCCTCGCCACATGCTAAATCTTCTGTTATATTATATTAATGTATATGTAACTCCTTTTATATCAAATAAACAAAAATAAATAAATAAAATAAATGAACAAACTTATTTGCTTCGTTTTATGTCAGACAAAGGAACACCTTCTGTCAGAAACAAAGCCGACGTTGTGTTCATAATGGACTCGTCAGGAAGCATCGGAGCCGATGACTACAACCGCGAAAAACAGTTTGTCAAAGATCTCACTAATGTGTTTCAAGTGTCGCCAACTGAGGCCAGAATCAGCACGATCATATATAGCGACGACCCAAAACTCATCTTCGATTTTGACGCATTCAACGATTCGCAAAGTATTAACACTGCTATAGACCGCCTGGAGTTTTTGGGAAAAAGAACGCGGATCGATAAAGCACTGGCAATGGCCCTAAGGGTGTTCTCCAAATCTCGTCCAGCCGTGCCCAGAATCGCTTTTGTCCTCACCGACGGAAAGCAGACCGACGATTATGACGCGAAACCGCTGGATGTAGCCGTCCGACCGCTTCATGACTTAGGCGTTCACGTTTACGTCATAGGGATTGGCACTCACGTCGACCGTAGAGAACTCAGGCTCCTAGCGAGGAGACAAGAAGACGTATTTACTGTAGCTTCTTTTGAACTACTGCTCAAACAGACTTATCGTATTGTAAATCGAATAGACACCTATGGTAAGTTTACTTCAATTTACCCTTTTTTCACTTTTTCGGGGAGAGGAAATGGAAATTAAATAATGCTGTTACGCCCTAATTAGCTTCCGGTGGACTCATTAACTTCTAAGGCTTTCAAACGGGGAGGGGCTTACCTGAGGATGTAATTGAACTATTAAATGATCCGTCCAGCCCCGCTTGCGCAATCCCATAGAAAATCTTAGTGAAAACGGACGTGTGCAGGGCTGGACGGGTTGACGTGAGCCGGTCCGGAAAAACCCGTCCTGCCTCGGTGCACTTGTACGGCGAAATTTTTTGTTGCGGTTGCCGAAAAATGAGTGACAGCGGTGAAAAAAAGATGAAAAAATGTCAGTTTTCTTTCGATAAAATGTGAGTTTCATGTTTTGACTCGGAAAAAAAAGGAAAAGTAAAATTACAGAATCTTTTTTGTGGTTTTCCCGCGCGAGCCAATCTATTGCGTTATTTGTTTTTTTTTGTTTTTTTTTTATCAGATGCAATTCCACCCTTGGAGATCACAGCCGATATGATATTCCTGGTAGATTCGTCTTCAGGTATACCTAGAGCAACGTATGGGGACCAACTGAAGTTTTTGCAAACAATTGTCAACCAATTTAGGATATCACCTCGTTACGTTCGAGCAAGTGTCATCCCATATGGAAACACGGCACGGCTGTCCATACCATTTGGGAGGCAAACAACTAACGCGGCAATGAATCAGTCAATCGATTCACTTCCTTACGTTGGAGGCCAAAAACGAATAGATAGAGCACTGTGGCTGGCTAACCAAACGTTTTTGCAGGCTAGACCCCTTGTCCCCAAGATTCTGCTCATTCTCGCCCATGGTGGACAAATGGCAGATGTTGGCACCAACCTAAGGCTCCCTGTCAAGGCTCTTCGTGACCAAGGCGTCAGCATCTTCACAATCGCTATTGGCGATCGAGTAGATTTTTCAACGTTAAGATACATTGTTGAAAATGATAATCTCATCGTTGACAAGTCTTACAAAAGCTTGGAGCCGTACCTTCCACCTGCAGCTAGTTACATTAGAGTGAAATCAGGTGAGGCTGAAAAAAGCTGTTAGTCAGTTACTCGTCAACACTTCGTATACACAAAATAGACAGGATTTTGAAATCTTAGCCTGGGTAGAAAATTTAATCGATATACCAGGCAATGAATGAACAATTCGAATCACTTGAAAATCAGGATAGGTCATTATGATTAGTCTAGTTGCAAACTGACCGGCTTTTCGTGAGCCGACAGGAGGTTTTCTCCCCGCCCGTAATAACGGTAATAACGGGGAACAACGTTCGAAATGTAAATTTGCGCTTTAACTATTCATACAGCCCTTAAGTGCTAAATAAATTTAGATTTTTCATCCTTATTGCTGACAAGAGAATGAACCTCATAATTAGGGTTCATTACGTTCCTCACAAACCATTTTCCGATTAATTTTGCAGACTTCTCGACTCCGCTGAGTAAAGATGCTGCTGTTGTCTTCCTTATGGACTCTTCTGAAGAAGTAGAATCGAATGATTTCAAGCGACAGAGAGAGTTTGTGATTTCCTTGGCAAAGGCCTTCAAAGTTTCTGAAAGGGGGGTACGCGCAAGTGTGGTAACCTACGGCAACTTCAGTCGTCCAACTGTGCAATTTAAGGACTCTACAGATGTCAACAATTTTATAAATGCAATGATCAGAACCAGTCAAATAAAAGGAAAACGATTGATGGACAAGGCCTTGTTGATGGCAGTCCGCATGTTTAAAAATCATAACGAGGTGGCACCCAGGGCGGTGATACTATTTACTTCAGGCCCTCATTCGGGTACACTTGACCAGTTGAAAAGCGCCAGCAAAAGGGTTAAAATGATAGGTGCGCGAATATACGTTGTTGCCATTGGTTCCTCAGTGGACGATAGCCAAATCGGGGGACTGGTGAACAGTTCTGGTGACATCAGAGAGTTACCTTCGTTCATGGATTTACAATCTGAAATTCATTTTGTTGGGAGACACGTGAGCCTTTTACAAGGTTAGAAACACAAATAACCTTAAAATTTATATCATCGATACGCGATACCTCAGTATCACCAAGCGTTATTAAGAAGTAGTCGCTATTGAGTGAGCTGGGGCCTAACAACCAGTCTGTCATGATGACTTAAGGGAATTTAGTACATTAAACATCATTATCGCACTCTCAGTATTACGGTTAGGTAAAATATATTGTTTTCAATCTAAGCATCTTATGGGAATATCCTCTTTCCCTAAAGAATGGTATCCCATCTTAATTAAAATGTTCGCCGTACCCTATCGAAGCACCATCTTCATCTTTCCCATTGCCTCTACTGACTTCAGAGAGAAAGAAAATAGGAAAGTAAAGAACGCCCTCGACTTCCAGTAGCAGATTACACTTACAGCTCGCAAACACAGTCCATTTGGAAAAGTGGGATCATTAGTATGGTACTCTTACAGTACATGGTTTAGGAGAAAGTGCTTCTCTTGTGGCATTCAGTCATGTAATTCTCCTTGAATAACGTCTGAGATCCGCCCTGGCAACTTGAGGAAACAAAATATATATCATGTGTGAACTAACTATGTATCAACTGAACTTGGATAACCTAGTGTTTCTTTATTAAGTTTCAGGACCCAGTTTTATAGCAGATGTTGTTTTCCTTGTTGATGCGTCCTCTAGTGTGGGTGTCGTAAACTTCCGCAGGCAAAAGGAATTTGTTAAAGCGGTAGCCCAGGCTTTGAACTTCGGAGAACGAGCCACGAGGGCCAGTTTAGTGGTATACAGTGGCACAACGACGCGGGTTACGAACTTCGACAGTCACAAGACACTGGGACAGTTCAAAAACGTAGTAGATACGGCGCAGTATTTGCGCGGTGGACGGCGAGTCGATAGGGCACTGACAGATGCAGCTCGGCTGCTTTCCAGGGCACGACCAGCCATTCCTAAGGTAACGGTACTAATTACCTCCGGGAGGCGAGATTCAGGCACACCCCTTAGAGAAGTAAGTAGACAACTGGAACGTTACGGGGTGAGGTCATTCGTGGTTACCATTGGTGTTTTGCCAGACTTAAAAGACTATTTGGTTCTTAGCAAGGAACCAGACATCTTCGAAATACAGTCATTCGTCGATCTTCCCGGAATACAGAAGTCATTTTCGCAACATATAATTTCTTCTTTTGGTAAGTGGTTTTGTCCATTATATTCAACCATAACTCGCAATATGATTGGTTTGTGAATCGTTTTGGTATACGAAATGCTCTAAATCACGAAACGAGTGATTCCTCTAACTTTTTTGCTCATTTTACTCGAGTTGAGGCAACGAAATGCTTATTGAAGGTTAGCACTGTGCAAACACAATCGAATTTTAACAGAGCCGGACAAACTTTGTAAACTTTGTAATGACCTTGGGTATAGAGATTAAAAGATTCAAAGATCAACAAAGTTTGAACCGTTTTCTCTTTCCAAATAAGGACATGATAGACAAGGAACTAAATCAGTTACGCGAACAGAACCAAAGAGTGTAAGGATAAAATGCTCTAGTCAATAGCTATAAAGGCAAATTAGTAGCATTGAACCTTGGTGCGATCAACATTTTAACTGACTTCGAAACGTACAAGTGATCAGAATAAACAACTTCCCCAGCAGTAATATTGCCACGTTATAATGTTACCAATAGGATAGCATACTATGCATTTGTGTTTTTGTAATACGAGGGTTTTTATTGCAAAATAAGGGTAAAACTAATTTTAACGCGTTTTATGATAATTTCATACTTCTTTCTTACAGATGTAGAGGAGCCAACTCCTACACCAATTCTGAATGTCATAGCAGATGTAATTTTCATTATGGATTCCTCTTCTTCTGTGTCTTCACAAAACTATAGAAAAGAGAAAGATTTTGTCAAGTATCTGGCAACGTACCTTAATGTTTCGCCAAACAACTCGCGCGCAGCCCTCATAACTTACGGCAATGCAGCGTCTGAGGTAGTCGACTTTGACATCAAACGACCGCGAGCAGACTTTGAAAGCGCAGTGGAAAAAGCGCCTTTTGTCGGACGCAACAGACGAATAGACCAAGCTCTTGACAAAGCATCCCAGATGATGGCCAACGCCAGGCCAGAGGTTAGGAAGATAGTTGTATTGTTGACCTCCGGAAAGCAAGTTCAGGAGTCTGGCAGCAAAACACCCGGTGAAGCAGCAATTCCTCTTCTAGACAGAGGAGTTTACAATTATGTTGTGGCGATAGGCCGGGAGCCCAACATCTCTGAGCTACGGCCTGTGGTACAGCAGCCTGCACAAATTTTCCGGATGACGTCCTTTGACGACTTGGTGCCTCGGCAAGCGACGGTTGGACAGATTATCGTGGAAACGTCAAGTGAGTTATGTAAATGTATTTGGCTACTGGCTAATTTTGTCTTACCTCCTTATCTATATGCCTGTTTCTTTGTATTCCGCTCTCAGGTCTACCTATGCTGTTGCAAGGTCCTTCAGTAATAATGAATAAAGGCTGATAGTTTCGAAAGAAACTGTTTGGGGCTGCGTCGGTGGGGGTAACGAAATAATTTGGATATATCAACAAAGTTGAAATGGTAAATTGGCCACCGTAACGATTACAAAAGCTGACCTTTCGAGCGTTAGCCCTTCGTCAGTAATAAGCCTCCCTCGACTTCTTAGTTTGAATTCAGTTGAGACAGACCATCCACAAATGTGGCACTGATAAACAGTGGTAAACGCAGCAACTTAAATGTTTGTCTTTGGCTTTTTCAATCCTATAACGGTGATACTTCTGAATTATTTTATGTCAGGATGAGCTCAAGAGAGATAATTCTCTCTTGTGGATTTTTAGAGGGGATATCGTGATATGTGAAGAACACTCGTGGTTCTTCTTAAAAAAAAAACTGCACATGCCGAAAAAGCATGCAATAAATTGCGTACAATAATTCACTTCTGTACCTTTTTTTTGAGAGCAATTCAGAATTCCAGATTGGCTAAAGAAGTATGTACTACTAATTTCAGCTGGATCAGTTACAGACATTATTTCTGATATTGTCTTCATCTTGGACTCATCCAACGACGTCACACGGGATGAATACACTGACGAAAAATCCTTCGTCAAGGAGTTTGCCAGATACTTGAATGTCGCGCGTGGAAAGTCGCGTGCTGCGGTCATAACTTACGGTCAAAGATCTAACGTCTTATTCAAATATGACGGCTACGACTCGCTGAAAGTCTTCGACGACGTCATCAACAAAGCATCGTACGTGGGAGGGACTAAGAGAATGGACCTCGCTTTAGACGATGCAGGCCATTTGTTAAGCGAAGCAAAGCGTTGTATCCCTCGATGGGTCATTTTGTTAACAGCAGGAAGACAGCCTGATGACCCGAGGGTAAAATCTCTACTGGATGCGTCAAAAGCCGTGAGAGACCTGAGTGACAAGGTTTATGTCGTTGCTATAGGCAATAACCCAGATCCAAAGGAACTTAGAGATATAGTTGAAGACCCCAAAGACATATTTGCAGCTAGCTCTTTCCAGAGTTTGAAGCCTAAAGCTAGAACAATTGCCACAGCAGTTGTAGACAGAAATGGTGAATAGTTCATTTATCTGTAATCAGTTTGAAGTTTTCTTTTCTTCACCCCCACTAACTTGATCTCATTTTTCCACGTTTCAAGTGCCCTAAGGTAACCCATAATAACTCCGTCGAGGTATAAATCAGCTTTCCTTGTAAAAGGAAAACTATAAAACCTGCATTCTGAACTAGGCTTGTCTTTAAGTGTTTGGCACAAGGTTTCTCTGACTTCATTCTTTTTCTTGCAAAAAATGTGAAGTTTCCACAGAGTGTTTACCTGTTTTTTGTCTTGTGACTGTTTTGTTTCATTTAATGGTCCTTTTCCCCGTCATAGACCCTTTTTTGAGTACCATCTCCTTCAAAGTTTATGCTTTATCAGAAATGTACCGTATAATTAAAGCCAACGGTTGCCTTTTACTCAACAATTTTTCAAGACGCTGATCTCTGCGTGATCAAGACGTTCCAAGCCACCGTAGTCTTCCTCGTGGACACGACATCATTGATCGGAAGCTTGGATTTCAGAAGCCAAAAGGAATTTGTGAAATCTGTGGCTAAATCTCTTAACGTTTGTCAAGACAGCTCTCAAGCGGCGATCATCACATATGGCTCATTTCCATCGCAGCAGCGGTCCACCGATATTTACAAAGATTTGTCCTCATTTGAGCAAGCAGTGGATAAGTCGCAATACTTTGGTGGACGTCGAAGGTTACACCTAGCAATCGACGTTGCAGAACAATTATTAAAAACAGTTGCACCTAGCTTTAAAAGGATTGTTGTTATTTTGACAGGGGGACAGCCTCTAATACAGGATGCCTCTTCGTTGAAGCAATCCCTCAAGACACTACGTAATGCTGGAAATGAAGCGTTTGTCGTAGCCATAGGTAAAAACTATGATAAGGAAGAATTTCTCCCTGCTGTTCATAGGCCGGAGGACATTTTCAGCGTTTCTTCGTTTGATAATCTTGTGCCACGGGCCTGTTCAATTTCGAAAGCGATTGCTGAGAGAACAGGTAAATAAAAAAGGTTTGTTTTCTATTGATAGCGAAATTGCATCATCCCTAATTCTACCATATAATAATCTAGAGATAGTTGTAGTACTCAATCGAGAAAGCTAACCTTCTAGTCCCAATGGAAAAAATGGAAAAACCCAAACGTGACTATGATGGGTCTCTTTTGCTGTTGTTGCTTTCTCGTCTTTGTTGTTGTTTTATTTATTTAGTATTATTATTATTATTATTGTTATTATTTAACGTAAAAACTTAGTCAACAACAACAACAAACAACAAATTTTATTTTTATTCTGATTACAGACATATTTTTGCGAAATTTTGATTGTCGAAGCTAAGAAAGTATCATTCATTATCATATTGATAATTTAATGAGGTTTTGTTTTCAATATGATGATTACAGACATACATAATTGAAAATTCTTATTCAAAAATACATGATTAAAATGGTTTGCCCCGCAAATAGCTAAGAAGCTAGTCGCGGCGAAGCAAAACAAGAACGTGATTAAAATAACAAGTTATGGAAGAATAATAATAAATAAGGCAAACCTATGTTAATAGAAAAAAACCTTGTAGATTGCAACTAGAGATAAATAAAACACAGAAATTGGGAGATCAAATTAACACAGCACTTACGGACGAACAATGTATAAAGACAAGGAGTTGTAAAAGGAAAACAGACGTAAAATGGGACCCTCAGCACGCGTTTCTATGATCCTACTTTTTTAATAATCATGGGGATTTCAATATATTCATCCTCCTTTACTAATATATCAAGTAACAATTTGCGGAGATCTTTTTTGAAAGCTTTCTCTGGGAGATTGGTTATGTAGCTTGGTATCCCATTCCACACTTTAACTCCGAGCCGAGAAAAAGAATTGTTTTGCATTTCAAGTCTAGAATATTTAACATAAAACTTGCCAGACGTAGAAGATCGTGTATGGTATGAGTGGATATTAGACGCTTTCTGAAATAAATTTAACATGTTTGCTGGGGCTTTACCATTATTGATATCGTGCATTAAGGTTGATACGGACTCATAGTAAAAGAAAAGTTATTGGAAGCGCATTAGCTTCGAAAAAAAAGAGGAATTGCATGGTCATGCCATTCGGCAAAGTATGATAAACGAAGCACTCTTTTCTGAAGATTTAGTATTTTGTTAAGATAAGTCTTGTATGCCTAACCCCAGGCAGCAAGACCATAAGTTAAAAAAGGAGGAATTAATGACTTATAGATGTTCAATAGTACAAGTCGGGGTACAAAATGGCGTAACTTTGCAATTAACCCGATAATCTTACTAATTTTTGTTACAATGGAATCAATGTGATATTTCAACAGTGGTTTTAAATTAATGACGTACCTTTACCTTACCGTGATTGTTAAACCTGAATTATGTAAAGCACCTCCAATTACTCGATAAACGTTGCTCATTCGATGAAGTTCTATCGCCATTTTATCAACCGTTTCCAAACGCTTTACCGAAACGATATATAAATACATGTTTGATATAAACTACAGAGGGGAGCGTTCACACTCGTTCTTTATCACTTCAGATCCACATATTCCACGTGACTTTATGGCTGACGTACTCTTTATAATGGACTCCTCCGCCGATGTTTCGCGTGCAGACTACGAGAAAGAAAAAGATTTTGTCGAGTCCTTGGCAAGTTACTTGAGATTATCCACAGGTGGAACGCGAGCAGCAGTTCTGACCTACGGTTACACTACGACCCTTATAGCTGAGTACGACAGTTATGAAACACTACAAACTTTCAACCGTGCTGTGGATAGCGCTTCTTATATTGGCGGTAAGATAGTTTTGCCTAACGAAACTGATTTTTCGTACCTTTAAGCTGTCTCATAAACACATTGACATCTATTTGTTATTCCTTACGAAGCCACAGTATGTGACTGATCTGGGTCTGTTGTTACGGAAAATCGTTTCTTTGGACTCCTGTTCTTTGAAATCTGGCAGTGAATGAATTTTTCAGGGACAGATAAAAGCTATTGAATTTTTATCTTGACATCTCAAAGGTGGCGATGATATGACCAAATATTCTAAAATGACTATAAGGGCTCGTTAAGTGAGGCCTGTAAAACTAGTCTGGATCAATCTCAGTAAAATCTGCCGCGGGACAGCTCATCTCGTCAGGTACGAGCTGAGTACATAAAACCTCTCACCATTGTGCTGGTACGTCCGTTTTACAAAAAGTCATTTAGCCTCTACTTTTAACGAGGATTACGAAAACTTAATATTCTATTATGACAGGGTCTGGACGTATTGACTATGCCCTGGACTACGCTTCCAGGCAGCTGAAAGACACCAGGCAATTAGTTCCAAAAATCGTGGTACTTCTTACAGCAGGTCGTCTGTCACCAGACCAGTCCCTGAGATTGGCAGCCCAACCACTACATGACCATGGTTTTAAGGTGTACGTTGTCACCATAGGAAACAAACCAGATACAATTCAGCTTCTACCGATTGTGAAAAACGAGACTTTTCTTATATCAGTTCCCTCTTTCGACGATCTCTCGCAAAGAGCGTTGCCTGTGGCTCAAACCCTCAGCAAACATTCAGGTAGATAAGATAACTAAGGGAATGGAGTGCCTTGCCTCACTAGAAAGCAAAAAACTCTCGGTCAAAAATTTAACCAGCACCCAACCTCATCGTTCTGAAATTATATGTATTCGAAAAAGGGTCCTTAGTGCCTCTCCGAGCACACAGCAATCTATTTCAAACTTTGTGTTGATTTTCTGTTTAAGTAGATATCAATTGATGGCTCAGTGTCAGACCCAACCACATCTACATCAAGTTTTGTGTGTACTTGCAAAATCATCTTGTTGCGAGGGACAACTAATCTTGCTGAGTTATTGCTTTTAATACCTTTTCGGCTATGAGAATCCTCATTTCTGTTCTTGAATAAATGTTTCATAGTTTTTTTTTTTTTCTCGCTTGCTCAGTTAAATTTTGCGAAGGTTTTTTTATGGATATGTTTTGCCAGACTCAGAACTACCAGCTGACTTCCCAGGGGCGGATGTACTTTTCATGGTGGATTCGTCATCAGACATTTCAAACAACAACTATGAAAAACAGAAAGACCTTGTGAAAAATTTGATCAAAACTATGGATTCTTTTTCATCCAAATCTCGCATATCCTTTCTAACTTATGGCAATAGACCTCGGGTGTTGTACGGGCTTGATAACAACATGAATAGCGAAGCACAGCTAAGAGAAATAGACTCAGTACAACCAATGAGAGGAGGAAGGAGATTGGACCGCGCCCTTCAAGAAGCAGTTCGGATCATGCAAAATTCTAGGCCGACTGTTCCTAAAATCATTCTTCTTGTTGCTGCCGGAAAACAGATTGAGGTAAATAAATAACGAATGTTGTTATGTGGCATGGAAGTCTCGCAATGAAACAGAGTTCTCAGTTTCCCTCTTCTCGGTCAAACGAGCTGTCTAGAGTCATGAACTGTTTGTTTACGCAAACCGACAAATCAGTCTAAAATTTTACGACTAGAGCTGCGGAGCTAAAACGTAAAGATGTTCTAATCATTCGCAAAGACACCACCCAAAATATTGATATCCTACAGAACTTACAAGCTAAAAGAGGTTACTAGTGAGAACTGGTCCGTGCTATGTTGCGCTGTTGCTCTCCAGGAGTTCAATGAGTATAAAACTGCGATGCTTTCTGTGGGTAAACTAATACTTTAATGAGGCAACTCAGCTTCATTCAATTGACATTTACCTGAAACAGAGAAAAAAATCTAGAAAAATCTCACCGATCTGAGACCCTTCCACCCCTTTTCAAACCCCTATGTCACCCTAAGCTTTCTGCAAGTGATCCGTAAAGGGTGACGTTCAAATCTTGATGAGATTAAATCATTTAATCGTTAAGGCGTACGTGGCTGAGTGGTTAGGGTGTTGGACTTGTAATCCAGTGGCCTGGGTTCAAGTCCTCCACCCTGCCACTCACTGAATTTGTTCTCGGTCGCCCCTGGTTCAACTCCTCGGCTGCGCTCTGTAAATAGCCCATTGGTCTGCTTCCTACCAGTGGGGATTTTTAAGCACTTAGTTAGTTTACATTGTGGCTGAAAAGCCCCTAAGGGGGAGCTTCAATTTAAGTATTTATATTTATATCTTTTTTTAATGCAACGACCAGGGAAAATGTTGCTATTTCTTTCCACTTTCACATTTCATCTGTAATAGTGCTCGTATTGACCTAAAAACGACATAATTTATTGATTTGCGTCATTTATTATCAGGAAACTGGAGTACGACCTCTTGATTCGTACGGTAAAACCCTTCAAAGGCTCGGTGTAGATGCTTTTGTGTTAGGAATCGGTAAAGATGTCGTACCACTAGATCTAAAACAAATTGTTCAAGACGCAAAGAATGTATTCCTCGTGCAAATGTTCCAGAGTCTGACGTCGATTGACCGGCAACTGGCGTATCAAATCGTCAAACGAACCATCGGTAAGTCACACGGCTCTAGCTGGTATTACCTTAGAGAGCTTTAGATTCGTGTACTAGAACGAGCACGAGTACGAGTTTACTAGCGTGCTCACATTGCGCATGCGTAGCTCTCCGTGACACTGTCATGGGAGCAGGAAACTCGTCGTCCGCCGCTCGTCGACAACGAGATTTTGACCAGAAGTCGTCCTCCAGAGAACGAGTTTCGAAAGGTGAGTATTTTGTATTTTAAACTTACCCTAGTCTTTTTCTAAGTCAGCAAAAGCAAACTTAAAGCCGTAGACAGAGGTTTTATCGAATTTCAAACCCTGATTCCATTCGTTTTTGATACTTCTTGGTCGACCTATTTTCACGAAATTCTGAGGTCTACACACGTAAAC
This sequence comes from Stylophora pistillata, assembly GCF_964205215.1. Classification (NCBI taxonomy): domain Eukaryota; kingdom Metazoa; phylum Cnidaria; class Anthozoa; order Scleractinia; family Pocilloporidae; genus Stylophora; species Stylophora pistillata. The sequence continues at coordinate 8,823,542 of NC_142530.1, forward strand.
AACATAATGCCAGGGCCTTAAAAAGCACTTTCACCCTTTGAATTTTAACCATGCATGAGAGATATAAACAGTGAATTGTTGTGATGTGGTTTCCTTTCCAAATAAAAAGTTCTCGTTTCGCCATCGCTACGAATTGAGGAAAGTCAGGAAAGTGTCAACCACGTCAAAAACATCGTCAATCCTTTCATACTGCTTGTAAGGATCTTGCCTTCTCATCGTTGTGATTTCATAAATCGCCAAGGAGGTAAACGGATGCTTCTAGGATAAACGGATGCTTCTTTTGGCTAAACATAGCGAGATTGTTACAGTAAAACCCTCGCACTCGGATCGATACATTTGTTTATAATCTAAAGTTACAATTTTCGTCAGCACGACTACGAGTACGAGATACTAGTGCCAGATCTCGCGCGGCTAAAACTCGTACTCGTACTCGTTCTCGCACTCGAATCTAAAGCTCTCTAATGATGAAACAGGCTGCCATTAAAGTGATGAAATATCTTCTGGTGAGAAAATTCTTGAAACAAGAACTGAAAATAATTTGTTGGAACCCATAACCCAAAACAGGAAATGCATGGTACAATGGATACAAATTTTTATTAGGCCAACCACTGACGCCCGCATATTTTCCATGAAGAATTGAGACAGACGAAAAACTGTTAAACACAGTATTTTTCGATTGTAACCGAATTTATTTTATGTTCACGAAGTTTTCATGGCAAATGTTGTAATATCATTCAATCACGCATAAACTCGACAACTATTAACGAGCTTTTTTAACATGCCCGCCAACTCCCAAGTTCAACAACACAACGCACATGGTTACCCGTTTTCGGAGTGCCCGTGCAAGTCACTCAGGGGTCTCTAAGGGGATCCCCAAAGGTTTCAATATTACAACAGCAAATGACTGAAATTCAGACTTTCTTTATCAGAGCTTTTATAAGTATTTTTTATTCACCGGTCTTGGTCATACTCAGTGTCTTAGGTGCTCTTTTTTCCTTTACTACAGATGGCATGATTGAAACAGATGTTGTATTCGTCATGGACTCGTCTTCTGAGGTGGCACAGAGCGACTACCAGTACGAAAAGGAAGCTGTCAAAACCATGGCACGCTCCCTGAAAGTTCCTTCGGGTCAATCTAGAGCTTCTGTCATAACATATGGATATATTCCATCACGTGTGATCAAGTTCGATGGCTACAAGTCATTTTCCTCTTTTGAAAACCTCGTCAACCGTGCCCAACGCATTGGTGGGCGACGCCGAATAGATTTAGCTTTAGAAGATGCTGGTAAACTGCTGTCAGAGGCAAGGCCTTCTGTCCGTCGAAATGTCATCTTGTTGACTTCTGGAAGGACACACCCTTCATCAAGAGACTTGTACGTCTCAGCGAAACGTATTTTCGAGAACAATGCAGACTTACTTGTCATTGCTGTAGGTAGAAGACCAAATTTCAATAAACTAACTGCGATTGTAAAGGAGCCAAAATATGTCTACAATGCATCGTCATTTTCCGACCTGCGCAGAAAATCGGATGAAATAACGAAGATCGTCTCTCAAAAGCCAGAAAGTAAGTATAAAAAGGTCGTCCGTATTTCCAAATCAGTTACGGTGGTAATCTTTATCAATGGCAATGAATTAGGTCTCCCACCTGCACACGTGCTATGAGAGAAATTAACAACCAACATATTAATCAACACTTGAATAAGCACAAAGTCATTCAAGCTACACGTTTCTGCAAATCGAAATGCTCGTCTGAAATGAAAGTTTACAAATTCAATGCGGTAAAAACTTAAGTAGTAATAATGATAAAACTCGATATAAAAAGATCTATTGGTTGAACTCCCGTCTGTCCAACTAAAAGTAGAAAATGACACCGGTGAGAAGGAACTTTAAGTAGTATTATTAGGACTGCTCAAAAGGCTTCTCAGCTGAACAGGCAAAAGATATATAGATACTATACGCGGACCCAAAGAACTCTTACTTTGTCAAAATACTTTTTTTTCTGATCTAAACATGATCTGAGAAAATGCCACAAGGAGTTGCCATTATGTTTTCATACGCTTTTCCTTTTCAGAACCTGTAATTTACAATAACTTCGTCGCAGACATCGTTTTCTCAATGGACTCCTCCTTGACTGTTGATCAAAATGTTTATGACAGACAGAAAAACTTCATCAAATCCATGGTGGAATCGCTCAACTTGTCCACTGATAAATCGCGAGTTGCTGTTGTCAGTTACGGAGACACTCCCGTAGAAGTTGTTCGATTCTCGTCGCCGCAAGATGAGGCTGCTATCGCAACAAGAGTAGGCAATGCACGAAGGGTAAATGGTAGGAGGGATATTGCTAGGGCTTTGCAGTTTTCTGCCTCTCTTCTAGAAAACTCCAGACCCGACGTCTCCAAAGTGATCATCTTCCTAACTTCTGGGAGTGAGCTCTATCTTACGTCACCATCCCAGGCGCTCAGGGACTATGGTACCGATAGATACGTGATCGCTATTGGATCAAATGTAGATGAAGAAGAGTTAACTCCCATCATAGACGAACCACGTGACATGTTTACCATACGAACTCCACCGGAACTCACGTGGAAGACTGATTACATCGTTGATGAAATTGTCAAAAGAACAGGTAAGCTGTTTTTGTCTGCAAATAAGCCGTTAACTCCGGTTTCCATGGCATAAAACGACTAAAGTATTGTAATTCCTCTTGGCTGCGATACCTTTCGAATGCTTAGTGCCGCGAAAATTGTATTTTGCACACTTCTGCTCGTAACATGTAACAGAGCCCCAAGTCAAATCATAGTAGTAACAAAAGGGTTACGTGCAACTCAAAAGTCCGAGTACAGTCGAACAGATAATGAGCGGTCACCCGCGGCGAGTGGCGGTTAATACCGGTTAATACCGCTTAATACAGGTTGACCGCTTCCACAGAATAGGGGTATTGCAAAAAAAAGGTTAAAAAACCGCCAATTTATGCCGTAATTGACCAATTAATGTACAAAAACTCGCTCAAAAATATTACCAGCATTGATTTTGGGAGAGAGATATGGATTAAATATACTTGAAAGCTTAGTTTTATCTGAGTGGTTCCGCATTAAGTGACGGAAGTGACGGTGCGATACTGGCGCGGGACAGAAGAACCAGGCCGTTGGGACTCGGTAAAGAGTGACTAAGACCGTTTAACAGGGGTGAAAATTACTGTATTCAAGGGAAAGAATTCCGGGACTTTCACAACTGACCGTTTGATCAGGATGACCGCCCAATAAGGTGCGCTTAATACAGGTTCGACTTTATATGTAGTTTCTTCGTGTACAACAAATGTTTCATTCGAAGTGTCTCTTATTTCAAATTTTTTTTTTTTATTCAGTGGCCAAGAGAACCGTTTTACCTCTTGACTTTGACGCTGACGTTTTGTTTCTGGTTGATTCATCTTCCGACATGGACCAAGAAAATTACAACAAAGAGAAAAACTTTGTTAAATCACTGGCCTATATTCTTAATCTAAGACCTGGACAAACACGTGCTGCAGTTGTAATATATGGCAACTCTGCGCGTTCTGTGATCGGATTCACAGACCACACCTCCCCTTCATCTTTCTTTAGCAGAGTCGATGCACTGCCTTTCCTTCGAGGTAGAAGACGTCTGGACAGAGCTCTAATCGAGGGAGGATCTCTCTTAAACACAGCTCGACCGTTGGCTGATAAAGTCGTTATACTTCTTACTTCGGGTCGACAGACGCAAGAGGTAGGAGCTCTACCTTTGAATCAGGCAATGGAATCGATACGATCACATGATGCAAAAGTATTCGTGGTTGCTATCGGTCAGCGAGTGGATGAAGCGGAGCTTAGACTATTGAAAAGTGAGCTTTTCTTTGTACCTGGATTCAACGTTTTGATACGGAATTCAACTGGTATTGCCAAGGATATAAAGAATATAACAGGTATGCTGGTACTTGCACTCATCGCTAGGTTATTAGATCTCACACACCTTAATTTGCATGGATAGCTTAGGAACGATTCTAGTGCACCTACCTGTGAATGCAAGTGTAACCGTTTCGATCTCCTATGTTAAAACTATGCGATTCGCTATAGCTCACCCAGCTTTGTCTGGAACCTATCAAAGCATTTAGTTATATTCATTTAGCTCTCCAAGCTAATTTATTTCCCACAATAAAGGGTTTGTTTGTTTGTTTGTTTGTTTATTATTATTAGAACATTACAAGCAAATTTACACAACCCGCATATAGCATTAGTTAGTCTTGGCGGGTATTAGTGAATAAGTAAGAGAAATGAGTATAATCATTCGAACCAGAGAGCTAACGTTTGTATCTGAAGGCGATTATTACGAATCACTATATATACGCAGATAAATCATGTAAAGCAATGTAATAAATGTAATGTCATTAACAATTATTGGACGAGGTTGAGCAAAATATCGTGATTTGTCCGTGGCGAGCAGATCAATTATTTGCCGAAGCCAAAGGCTGAGGCAAATAATTGATCTGCGAGACACTGACAAATCACGATATTTTGCGATAACCGAGTTCAGTAATTGTTTTATCGTTCGATAACCGAGTTCAGTAATTGTTTTATCATTCGATCACCGAGTTTGTTTTTAATTTTTTGGGGGAAGCGGCAAACGCGCACTGCTGCCAGAAATCAAATGGTTTCCTTCTCAGTTAAATAATTTATTCTGTCGACTTTAAATTGTACGTACAGTCAACTCAGTGTTAATTAACAAAATGTATGCCTTCAAATGGCTGAAACTTCCAGGAACAAGTTCACAGTCTTCAAGGATTTGAAATCCGAAAAAAAAAGGGAAAATGTATTCATTGATGAATTATTGTATTATTATAGTATTGATGAATTAGCTTTAACACAATCTCTGAAATTTCACTTTAAAAGTTGAAAGTACAGTCGTAAAAATTATTAACTGTCTACTGCGTGTTAGATTGCTCGATACTTAGCTCATTTAGAATATGCTCTTCCTGAGAGGCTGTGAGAAGTGGTTGAGGTGCACTCTCAGCTACAGGAATCGAAGAGGTTGCCGTAATGTTTGGTACGGTCTTCTTGCTGTTCAACGATTCTGATAATGTTTACACACAAGAGCGACCACAAGAGCGACCACAAGAGCGACCACAAGAGCGTGGTTATTACTGCGCATGAGCAGAATATTATTTACACCAAAAACAGAGTTAGACGGTAGTACGCATGAGCAGACCATTATTTGTAGGCAGTTATTTGCAGGTCACTTGGTGGGCTCCCAGCCAATGAAAATGGGAGAAAAAACCATCAAATGACAATTTAAAAATATTTGCAAGTTTAGGTAAATAATTATTTTGAGTTGTTTCACATAACTATTCCAGTAATCAATGTATGCAAACATTTAACTTAAAAAAAAAGCGAAAATATCGATTTCCATTCTGAGCTGGACCAAAATGAGAACATTTCATCCATAACATCTGCATGGTTACACTATACGAAAGACACACATTATGATGGGATTGTTTCTGCAATATAACGAGAAATAAGTGAAAGATATCAATACTGTTCCATTGACTTTCTTCCTTTAACATTCCTCGGCAGATCAAACAACAGAAAGTTCAGGTGCGGATATAGTTTTTCTGGTAGACTCCTCTAGTGGCGTCACCGAAGACAACTACAGGAAAGTAAAGGCTTTTGTGACTTCCTTAGCGCAACAGCTCAAATTCGGGTTAGACAAGACGCGTGTGGGAGTGATCCTTTACGGTGACTACGCGAGACTAGCAGCCCGCTTCAATGTCGTTAAGAACGCAGAAAACCTTCGAAGGTTACTTGATGGTATTGCACGACTTCAAGGGGGTAGAAGAATTGATAGGGCGCTAGTAAGGGCAGCTCAGCTATTCGGAGAGAGTAGACCGAATGTTCGTCGAATACTAGTGCTACTAACAAGTGGAAGACATACATCTAACTCCGAAAATCCTTTCCGAGATGCCGTGCAACGGCTGGAGACGAAAGGTGTCGACAGGTTCGTTGCCGCCATTGGACCAAATCCAGATCCGGAGCTGACTGTAGTTGCGGAAAGAGAAGATGTTATCCGTGTACGTTCCTTCGACAGCTTGCAGTGGCAGGTCAGACAAATTGCAAAGCACATTCTCAAAGGTTGGTTGTATCACTTAAATAACCTGAAGCCATGTGTATCAAATTGTAATTCAACGAGCCATAATGCATGCGTCGTCTCTGTGTATGTTCTCTGAAATTATTTACCAGCCCAGGATTGCACGTTGCCAATATTTCATGCTAATCAAGTTTAGAAATTAAATTGAAGCTTCGTTTTTTAACTATGAAATATACATTTCAAGAAAATCTCAGACTTCTGCAGAAAGACTTTCTGTTATTCAATTCGAGAAATGGTTATTTTCAAAGTAATTGGTTACTCTAAATAAAAAAAATAGTCGTATAGAAAACGGTGCTTTAGCCAGATCATTATCCATATCCAAGACTTAACCATGTCTTTGTTTGCTATGTAGAAGTAACACCAACACCGACAACAACCCCGACAACAACCCCGACAACAACCCCTTCAACTGTAACGATGAGCACAACGCCGACACCAACGATAACACCCGGCTTCAAGGCTGACATAATTTTCCTGATCGATTCGGCGTTTGACGTCACCACTAATAACTTCAATACAGAGAAAGAGTTCGTTAAGGATCTTTCAGCTGCTCTCAATCTCTCACCAAGTGGTTCTCGCGTGGCCATAATTATTTACGCCTCCTCTCCTAGTCTAAAAATAGAGCTTGGAGCACAGAAAACGCCTGAGTCCTTGAGCCGTGGTCTCGACAGACTCACGCGTCTCACGGGAATGCGAAGAATGGACCGTGCCTTGGAATTTGCATCCGTTAACTTTGACAACAACCTTCCCAAAGCGGTGAGGAAAATCGTCGTCCTTTTTGCGTCTGGTAAACAAACTGGAGGAGGTAAACCCTTAAGTGAGGCCGTGAAAAGTTTGCAGAAAATCAACGCAGAAAGATATGTTGTAGCCATCGGCTCTCAAGTCAGTGAATCCGAGTTACGCCCAGTTGTTTCTAGGAGGAACGACATCATTCTAGTGCCTTCCTTTGATTTGCTCACCTCCAAAGTGAAGACTGTTACTGAACAAATTATAAATGGTATGTTCTGATTGTGTTTCTTTAATACTCCCATGCACTCGAGAATTTGCAATAAGAAGAGGTTTGTATTCTACAGACTATGTCGTGAGATCATGGAATATTTACGTCTGACATCAACGGTGGAACTTGATTTACTTCACAAATGATGGCCATTTCGTATAACTTTAGTCAGCCACACACTGAATTTCTTACATTAAGCCATTAACAACATTTCTTACATTAAGCCATTAACAACAGCCTTGAAGTAGAATGCTCCTAATAAAAATGACACTCGTTCGGATGTAATGTCTCAGATATTGAAATAGAACTTATTATCTGCTTACTTAGGCTCAAGATCGTATTGTTAAAAAACGTCCTCATTTCCTTTACAAACTAAAAGTTTTGATAAGTAATCACAGCATTGAGTGTGGCTTTTCCAGCTAAAAAACAGGGGATTTTCTTTTAACGTACAAAAACATGTTTGAGAATCAAGATCTGATACGGTCAGATACTGTGGAAACATTAAGCCATTAACAACAGCCTTGAAGTAGAATGCTCCTAATAAAAATGACACTCGTTCGGATGTAATGTCTCAGATATTGAAATAGAACTTATTATCTGCTTACTTAGGCTCAAGATCGTCGATTCCATCTGAATTTAAATCTGACATTCTTTTCATTATGGATTCGTCATCCCCTGTCAACCGGGACGACTTCCAGAGACAAAAAGAAGTTGTCAAGTCGATTATGAAATCATTCCACGTCACACGCGGACAATCTCGAGCCGCTGTTATCACGTACGGTCAGTATTCGGAGAAGCTGTTACGTTTTAACAGCTATCTGTCCCTGAATCACATGGAGAGTGTCGTAGACACAGCAACGAGTATCGGAGGCTCGCCCCGTATTGACGAAGTGCTAGTTGATGCCGCTGATGTCTTAAGAGATGCCAATCAATCAATACCCAGAATTGTCATTATGTTTACAACTGTTCGCGACCTCACTGATTCACACAAGAAAGCTATTGACAAAGCTTCGGAGGTGATTCACGACACGGGAGCCAGAGTGTACATTATAGCTGTTGGAAAGGATATTGATATTGGGAGTTTGAAAAAGGTGGCTGATTCTCCAGTAGACGTCTTTAAAGTACAGACGTTTAAAGATCTAAATGATTCAATGGCTGAGATGATTTACCAGAGAGTGGGTAAGTTTCTTATTTTCCGCGCATACTGTATTAGGAAAAAGGAAACAAATCATTCAAGTTTTAAATTCATACTATCTTTTCTCAGGCTAGAAGTTAAGCTATTTTTTTCGAAAATGAGACAGAAATGAGAAAACATCGCTAATACCTTATATTTGAACTCAATAACGTTGCTCGTTTCATTTTTCTGTAAGCCACTGTTGCAATATCCAATGCGAAAGACGGAAACCATAAAATCGATCATTTTCTTCTATCTACTTTTTCTTATCATTTTGTCTTGTTAAATCGAGTTCTGATTTCTGCTTTGAAGAATGAATGCCTATGTCTTTGCGAGTATCAGTTCAAATGATTTACACTGAGATCTTTGGCGATTTGTGCAGTAAAAGTAATACACATAAAAGTTTATTATTGCTCTGCTGTTTCTCTAATGCATCAATTTACCAGCTAATAGCTACGAGAGGAGCATGAGAAAACACTTTTTTTTCTCCCATCTTGAATTGTAGAATTACCTAAACCAGTGGTACCGATGGATTTTACGGGTGATGTTATCTTTCTTGTGGACTCTTCCTCCGAAGTAAGTCGAGAGCAATTCAAAAAAGAGAAATATTTCGTTGCGTCTTTGGCCAAAGTTCTTAACCTCGGCCCTGCAAAAACCCGAGGATCTGCGATAACCTATGGTAGATATGCGTTGGTTGGAATCGAATTCGACGACCATCCAAACCCAACAGCATTTGAGCAAGCAGTCGATGAACTCCCCCAAATTTCTTTCCACCGTAGAATGGACAAGGCTTTGCGAAGAAGTGCGGATATAGTAAAAGTTGCCCGTGCTGACGTCCCTAAAGTCGTCCTCCTCTTGACAGCCGGACGTCAGAGCCCTCCAAGGAATACTTTGCTTCCATCCGTTAAATCGCTGAAAGACCTTGGTACCAGTGTCTTTGTCATTGGAATAGGCTCACGGCCAGATGGTCAAGAGTTACGCTCTATTGTTGAGGAGCCTGGAGACGTGCTGAGGGTATCGACATTTGATGACTTCTCTCCATCGAGGACGAGACAAATCGCGAGGCACATAGTGAACAGAACAGGTAAAAACAATATTTTGATTATGTGCGCTAAATAACAATTCCCACCCTAACAAAGAGATGAAAATCACATGTGTTTATTTTGTATTGGGCCACTTATTCACTGAGGAATCTCTCATCACACATCCACCAAATGAAATAAAAGTTCAGGAAATCATCGATGAACTTGTTGACTGAATACTTCTGAAAATTGTGAAAAACGAAAGAATGATAAATCTTGGTCCGAGCAAAGCTCTTCGAAATTGTTCTTGAGCTTACACCTGGCTTTAATGAAACGCGATCGTTACTGCCTTCTTTTCGTAACCGTTTCAGTCAATAAGTTTCCTGTGTTGTACGGTTAAAAAAAAATACGATATTGCATACCATAAAAGTAATGAAATATTATTCATGATTAATACTCTCCCACAAGCTAAAAACTATCATTAGAATTACAGAAATAATCTGATGAAGTAGTAAACACGAATGATGAGCAAAAAGGTTAATTTGCATAGGTATAGTGCAACGAATATTTTTTGACATGTTGAAAAATCTAACAAGGTCTTCGTACGTAATATGTCTGGTTCGCTTAGATATTCCTCCAATGCCCCCATGCTGGCACACTATGGGGACATCGGTTAACGCTCCTCACCGAGCAACATTGTCATAAATTCATTTTTTTATAATACAGATTATCGGACGCTAGACATTGATGCTGACATCGTTTTCCTGTTGGACACCTCCGGTTTTGGGGCTCAAGGAAACTTCGTGAAAGAGAAGGACTTTGTCAAATCCATGGCTAAAGTCTTAAATGTTGCTCCTGAATTTTCAAGAGCCGCTGTAATACTTTTTGGCACTTTTCCGGATACGAAAGTAAAGTTTGATGGGTACCGCACTTTGAGTGACTTCAATGGGCTTGTAGATAAGGCGCAGCCTTCTCGAGGTTCAAGGCGAATCGATCGCTCGCTAGAGGAGGCATCAAAAGTACTAGTCGACAGAAGGCGAGGTGTACCATATATTGTTGTACTCGTGACCAGTGGAAGACAATCACAGAGTGGAAATAGTATTTCTTTTGAAGATGCCGTTAAACCATTGGACAAAATTGGAGCTCACACGTTTGTCGTTGCGATTGGCCATGATCCAGATACATCGAAAAACGTTTTACCCGTACCCTCCTTCAACGACCTTCACTCTCGTGTTTATAAAATGGCAAGACAGATCAAGACCGCTAGTGGTAATTACTCTTATGAAGGAGGTTTCCTCCGCAATTTATCGAGGCTCCTGTCGAACGATTTTAAAAAGCTCACATTACCAAACAGTACATTTTAAGTTTTGAAATTGGAGTAGTATTGTTTATTTTTGAAACCAGTATCAATCACTCTCTCAAAATATCATCATCCAAAACTCCATTTTTGTACTTAAAAGAGTTACGGTACCCCTTTGGGATATCATAGATACAAAATATTTTAAATTTTCGAACGTCAAGCCTAGAAGGTTATGAATGCTTACTAATCTTCTTGCTCCATAAGTTTAGATTCACCAGTAAAAAAGTTATCAAAAACTATTGAGGTATATTAAGCCCATAATAGCAGTTACTGCTATTCCTGTATGTGAATACAAGATCTCTGTTATAGAGAAACATAACTGATATACTGACTCTCTCTTGTATTCTTCATGACTAATATTGCATATTGCATTTTCTCTCTCTTATTTCAGAGCCAAAACCAGCAAATATCTCCGCAGATATCATTTTCCTTATGGACTCTTCAACCTCTGTTGGTCGAGAAGGCTTCGATAAACAAAAGAGCTTTGTCAAATCCTTAGCAAAGTACTTCAATGTCTCACCAGGAAAATCCAGAGCGACTGTTATCGCCTACAATAACACCGCTCGCACCGTTGTCAAGTTCACTGATTATCAGTCGGAAACAAACTTTAACGAAAGGCTTGATAGGCAGCCGTGGGTTGGTGGTGACCGACGTATCGACCGCGCTCTGAGGACAGCGGAATCCCAAATGCGACAGACACGTTCGGGAGTTCCAAAAATCCTTATCCTTCTCACAGCAGGCAGGCAGCCGAGAAGTCCTGATGTTGTGCCAATAGGAACTGCTTCCCAGCCATTGAGAGATATGGGAATCAAGAACATTGTTGTTACGGTTGGAAACGAAGTAGATCGCAAAGATCTGGTTGGTATGGTTCAAAGTTCAGACGACATATTCAGTGTGGCACTGTTTGATGACCTTCGCTATGAGGTGCAGCCAGTCGTGAAATACACTGTTAATTTTTTCGGTGAGTAATCAACTCAATTGATGGGAGCAAAATCATCATAATTTTTTCTTAGCTTGAACAATGACTCAAAGTTGTCGTGAAGCATCCTTGCTGTTCGGCTTACATAACTCAGAATTTAGTCATTTCAAAGATTCATCTATTATTTTTTTTTGCAAAGTAATTTGATGAAAATTTCATGCTGCACCTATAGGTACTAAAAACCTTACTATGAGGGGCTTTAGTCGGAACTCCAAAATTTGTTACCCGCGTAGTGGCCATCTTTTGAACTCTTCTCATCCAAATGGTATAAGAAGTAATATTTTAATAATTTTGGTTTGTATTAAAAGAAACACAAGCTTTCTAAGGGCACTTTACTTTACCTTTTGATCAGCTTCTCGAGACCCAGAGCTTGAAAAAACCACAAAAGAGATGGAACACCCATCGACTAAGTTTTCAAAATTCTTTGCACTTATTTTTTTATTTTTTTATTTATTCACCCTCTCTTTTACTCCATCAGAATTGCCCATTTATGATATAAAGGCAGAAGTGCTCTTCCTATTAGACGCCTCTAAACAGACTGGGCGAGAAAACTTTGACAAACAAAAGGCGTTTATCAAACTACTGGCTCGATCTCTTAACGTTTCTCCCGGAAAATCCACTGCGGCTGTGATAGCATACTCCTCAGATGCAATTATTAACATAGCGCTGGGTAATTACGATACCGTTCAAGAATTTGAACGCAACGTGGATAGCATACCTTTCTTTGGAGACTCTAGAAAACTGTATAGAGCATTGGAAGAGGCCGCTCACTTGTTTCAAAATGCTACATATTCTGATGTTGACAGAAAGGTCATCTTGATAACTGGAGGGAGACAGACACCAGACGAAGATGAGGAGCCACTAGATAAATTTAAGAAGTTGCTCCTTGATTTTGGTGCCCTCCCATTCATTGTTGCTGTAGGGAACGACCATGACAACCAAACACTTAGAACTGCTGTCGCAGATCCCGGCGACATTTTCAGAATTCCAACTTTCATTGAGTTGTTATCTTCTGTATCTTCCACTGCTGCCAGAATAGCCAACAGGAAAGGTCAGTCACATCCCTTTGTGCCATTCAAAGTATTGCCCCTTCCTTTAACTCCAGAACATACCAAGTGACCCGCAAACGACTGCATGGAAATAATCGTCAATACCGTCTAAGAGCGTTTTTTTTTTTTTTCAAAATCGCATTCTTGCTCAATACAATAGTGGATCATAAGGGTGTCAGATAATAATTTTTACTGAAAATCGACAAGAAAAACAAACGGTTATCTAAGGAAAAAACAACTATGGATAGGCATTTGTCTTGTTAACGAGCAAAGATATCGAAAATGTTATTTAATTGTAAGCAATTCTCTGGTGGTAAGTTTGTGAACTCACATAATACAGGAATGTTACTTGTTCCTAACTTGCATACAGTGTAATAAAGACACTAAGTTGATTTAAACGTGTAGTTCAGTTTTGACACAAATCTTTCCTTTATCAAATTAGCGCCTCCGATGAAACAAGACGAATACATTATCTTTCTCTTGGACTCTTCGTCTACCGTGCAACAAGGACAGTTCCAAAGACAAAAGGACTTCATTAAGTCTTTGGCAGAATACTTGCAAATTGGAAGCTCTGATAAAACCAAGGCTGCCGTCATCAATTACGGAAGTGTGCCTTCAGCAAGAATTAAATTTGATGATTACACGAACCTTAAAGGCTTTGAAAGTGGTATTGATAGGATCACTCCGGTTCGAGGAAGCAGACGAATCGATCAAGCCCTCGGTGAGGCGGCTGTCATTCTGAGAGATATTGATCAATCGTCCAAAAAAATTCTTCTCCTTCTGACGGCTGGGCAACAGGCTAAAGAATCTGATGTCACCCCTCTCGATGTAGCTATCGGACCAATGCGAGACATGAGATCCCACATGTACGTGGTCGCTCTTGGTAATGAGCCGAGCACACAAGAGCTTCGTCCGTTAGTGACAAAGCTGGAGGATATGTTCCGTGTACCATTTAATTTCATGGAACGTATAGTACCAAGTATTGTTGACCACATACGTAAAGGTATTTGATGGCTGAGTTTCTCTACAGCTTAACATAAAGAACGAAAATATCTGAAAAGTACATGACAGCTTCGAACCCTTTTAAGCATTTCATATCAGCTGACAGTGTTTATTCACTTATTTTGTTTCTGACCTCGGCGAAGGGAAGGTGACAAACATCTTGACCAGCTTAATTCTGGTCAATAGCTAAGTCAAGTGAAGAGCTATTTGTTGGCCGAATAGTACAATTGAGGAGAGCAGCTTCTGTCGATTAAGATTGGTCAATCTTCAATTTTTTCATATCATGAATTTAGGTCGTCTGTTGGTTGCGTTGGTTATGTTAGTTTATTACATCCATTTTGAAATACTGATGATACTTGTAATCGGATTGGCTCTCATTGGTGTGATTTTTTAACAAATTGCACCTATTTTCTCATCTTTTTCCCAGCTAATGAGGTAGCTTTACTAAAATACAACAGGCAATCACATTTCAATGCTTGGAAGGAACTGTAGGAAAATTAGAACAACTTTTGCAACTTTCTAAGAACCTGCTCACTCCTGGATCAACAAAATATTTGTACAGACTTTCCAATCTCGTATTTGAGTGACTGAAGTTTGTGATTTCAAAATGGATGTAGTTCAATTATCAACATCGCCAGCGTCCCTCAAATGAAACATTTATATGTCCTAGTTCCTCTGTTTACGTAAATCGTTTTTGTCAGTCGTATCATATCAAGGGAAATCAAGTCTAGATCGCGGGAAACTTCTGTTCCATTTTAGTACAATCATAGACACTACGTTAAAGGAATTTAAAGCTCAGATTGATGTCTTTTACCTGTATGTTTCAGAAAATCCATACCCGGGGCCCACACACGATGTCTTGTTTCTAATGGACTCATCCGATGTTGGTAGGTCCGATTTCTATCAAGAAATCCGCTTTGTGAGAGTTTTAGCCAGAGAATTGAGCGTAACTCCAGCTGAATTCCAAATGGCGGTTGTCACTTACGGAAACAGATTTTCCTCAGTAGTACGTTTCGGCAGTTACGATTCTCTACGAGAATTCGACACTGCAGTCAGCGCCAGTGTCTATCAAGGTGGAGCAAGAAGAATGGATAGAGCATTTGAAGCGGCGTCAACGATTTTGTCATCAAGAAACCCAGCATCCAAGAAAACAGTAGTTCTCCTGACTGGCGGTAGGAACTCCAGGGATGCTGATCCGAACTCTCTTTTACGTTCAGTTCAGCCTCTGTTCAAAATGGAAGCAACAGTTATAGCTATGGCATTTGGCGATAGATACGATGAGCAAGAGCTTCTCCCAACTGTGAAAAAGCCGCAAGATATCCGCTCAGTGCCACAGGCTTATGATCTCGTCCGATACGTTAGCGAAATTTCAAGACGCATCATCAACGGTCCAGTTGGTAAGTAGTATAAAATGTCTTACCCTGCATGCACAATTTGTATCAGCATAGGGAATGGTGCAAGAATCAACCATGTAGCGATATCGTACGAATGAGTAAAGCCCTGCAAATAACTACTTTCATTGCCCGTCACTAGAGTGATCCCATCGGTCTTCTTTGGACTCCCTTAAACAAGATGATTCAGGACATTCCATAAAAATACATTACAGTAGAATATAATTCAACAAAGAATTCAATAAAGGTGAAAGGCATTTTTTAAAAACCAAAATTGACAAAAATCATGCTGAGGACCATACTCGTCGAGGAATTATGCTACACGATCGGCAGTTTTTCATTTGTCTTCATAAAAAAAAATTAATTAAACAAAGTAAGAATCAGCATCTATGTCCTCTAAGAGGGTGTTGGATTTAACGGATGATTAAAGACCAACGGTGTCTAAACTGGGCCAGTGTTAAACCGGGGCCTGGTAATATTTTTGTTTTTTGTTGTTGTTTTTCTTTGTTGTTTTCAGGCTCACTTTTAATTACACATCCTTGGAGACCGAGGGGTAGCTTTTGAAGATCGCAACCTTTTCCCCCTCCATCTAGACAAATTGGAATATTTTCATGTAAAACAATTGAAGAATTAACACGGCTGTGTGTTCCAGCAGTGCCAACCAATCGAATGGAACATATCTATTAGATGTGCACCAAACTACTCCATTCAAGGATGCGGAATACAATTTTAACTTCATCTACATGCAGCAAATTGCATTTGGGAAAAACATAGAAATGTAATCAATTGCTCAAACATGTTTTAGTGTGTGATAAGTTTTCTTCTATTTGAATATGTCCTTCGTCTTCGAAAATTAGCGATACATATAATCCAGAAAAATTTTCTTTGCTGTTTATAAACGATGTTCATGTACTCTCTTATAATGTAAATCTGTTCTAGAGCCAAAGACACCAAAATTGGATGCCGATGTCCTATTCGTTATGGATTCTTCTTACGAAGTCAATCAAGAAGAGTACAAGTCTGAGAAAGACTTCATCAAGTCTCTTATTCGAAGTCTGAACGTGTCGACAGATACATCCCGTGCGGCCCTGATTTCCTACGGTGATCTGGGTTCACTGAGTTCCCGTTTCATTGGCCTTAAAAGAGTTACTGATTTTGACAAGGTAGTTGACAATGCTTCTTACGTTGGTGGAGAAAGAAGGATTGACAGAGCCCTGGAAACTGTGACACAAATTCTGAAGGAAGCAAGAGCTGGATCTTCCAAAGTTGTGATATTCCTCACGGGTGGAAGGCAAGCAAGTAGCGGAAGGCGTCTTGACGAAGTGGTGGGAACGCTTCGCGAAAATGGTGCCAAAACGTATGTCATTGCCATTGGAACGAAATCAGATGCGCAGGAATTCAGACCGCTCGTTGCTTCACCGGAAGATTTGGTTACATTACTTTCGTTTAAGGAGTTAAATTCTCAGATATCAAAGGTTGCAAGTCACATCAGTGAGAAAGCAGGTAATAAACAGGAAAATCATTAATTCTGTAACACAGACTGTACTTTCTGTATAGGTTTGGATACACTTTTTCCGCTATCTTAAGTGGTACTGAGATAAAATGAACAATCCAAAAGAATAATTTAATAACGTAAGTTTATACCTTTTTTTCTATAGAGAAAAGAAAGTGAGAAAAAAAGAACCATGCAATTGTTGATAGAAATGATTTTACATCTTTCAGTTTCATAGAGTTTCTGCTCTTTTCTGTTTCAGTGTAATTGGGATAAATTCGTGAAACTCGCTGACATGTGACAGAACTTGAAAAGTGATAGACGAAACGAGTTACTACACTTGTTGCAGAGCGTAACCATCGATTCCTTCATATAGTGAACACTCACATCCTCTTGGGGCAATTGATTAAGAGAAGCGGAATTAACATTCATGAGCTTGTGATAACAACGCTAAAATGCTGCACCAAACTACTGGTACAGTAATAATTTGAATATATCAACAAAGTTGAAATGGTAAATTGGCCACCGTTACGATTATAAAAGCTGACGTTTCGAGCGTTAGCCCTTCGTCGGAGCGAATAGAGGTATTGTGGGTTGTGTGTGCTTTCAAAGGCAGAAAATGGAGCTACGTTATTGGTGGGAACATGGCAACGAGAAAAACACGAATAAATTTGTGGAATGAAAAGCGTTCGTTCGTTGCCATGTTCCCACCAATAACGTAGCTCCATTTTCTGCCTTTGAAAGCACAGACAACCCACAATTCCTCTATTCGCTCCGACGAAGGGCTAACGCTCGAAACGTCAGCTTTTATAATCGTAACGGTGGCCAATTTACCATTTCAACTTTGTTGATGTATTCAAATTATTTCGTTATCCCCACCGACGCAGCCCCAAACAGTTTCTTTAGAAACTATCAGCCTTTACTAGTACAGTAGATCTTATATTTCGACTAATAATAATTCACATTCGTTATGTCTCCTTTTTTCAATTTCAGTTTGCTTGAGACCAGATTATATCTTAGACGTCGTTTTCCTTGTGGACACATCAACTGGGGTCGACGCTCTGCGCTTAAACGAGAAAAAGACATTTGTCAAGTTGCTGGCTAAGTGTTTTAATGTCTCACCTGGGAAGTCTCGGGCTTCTGTGATCACATTTGGTACTACCACTTCTCGTGAAATCGATTTTAACAGTTATGAGAGCACACAAGCATTTGAAGCGTTGGTAGACGGCATGTCATCAATAGGCGGAGAACGCAGGATAGATAAGGCCCTAGAAGCTGCAGCAGAGGTCTTTAAAAACTCACTTCCCTCCGTCCCCAAATTGGTTGTTCTTTTGACAAGTGGCCGACAACCCGCGAATGCGCTGTCTTTCTCCGAGGCTGCAAAACCTCTGCACTCAATGGGCGCTATATTTTATGTTATTTCCATTGCCAATAATCTCGATAAGAAGTATTTCGAAGCACTAGTGGACCACCCATCGCAGGTATCCCAGGCGTTCTCTTTTGGATCGCTGAACTATGTTTTACCACAAGTGACACAAGGGGTGGAACAGGGTACGTTACACTTTTTCTTAACGTTTGACGTGAATGTATCAAGTTTAGCACCAAGTTATATTTTCGATTTACATTCCCTTACGTTACTATTTTTTTAGTGGAGCAATATACTCCAAAAGTGCCTCATAAAGTTGGTAAAATTTAACTTTTCGGTGAAACAACACTTAAATGCGTATTTTCTATGAATAGAGGTTTTGCACAGCAGCCATGTTGGATGACAGGAACAATAGATTATTTTACCCATGGGAAAAAATTTCTTTCTTATGCAAAATATTTTCATTGTTCCTGCCATCCAACATGGCTGCTGTGCAAAACTTCTATACAAATGACTGTATCGCGTGCTCCGAGTGTATTTGGAAGCGTTGAAGCCTTAATTGCCGCAGACTTTTCAAATGATCCATAACATACCGTTCTACTGAAAACAAGGCTTTTTTTTGCTGAAGGTGTTACTAGCCGAATGCAGTTGAATGCTGACGTTATATTTCTGATGGACGCCTCCACGGCAGAGAACGCAAGATATTTCCGAAGTCAAAAGGACCTCATAAAATCAATCGTGAGGAGTATTGGAAGTTCACCTGATAAACTGCGTGCAAGCTTGGTCATATACAGTTCTTCTGCAACTGTGTTAGCAAGTCTGAATTCTTACACTAACCTTCAGAGCTTTGAAGTAGATGTTGACAGGGCACCATATCTCACAGGTATGTTGTGCCTTGTGTATGAAATTTACGAGCAATAATAAACATCTCAAATAATGCGACACGTGAATGAACGTCTGATGGACTGACTTATAGGTCGACATGCATACTGACTGACGTACAGATGATTGACTGACTAACTGGATAATTTGTTTCTATCAACTGAGTTTGTAATGTAAATTGGCCGCCGTAAAGAAATTTTAAGCTGATGTTTCGAGCTTTAGCCTTTCATCTTTTCGCTCTGACGAAGGACTAACGCTCGTAATGTCAGCTTTAGGCAATTTTTACGGTGGCCGATTTACTTAAAATAAATATATCTTATTAGACGTTTTGTTGTGTAGTATCGCTGAGTATTTTTACGAGTTGTGCCGTATTTTGACGATCCCATAGGGCGAGTCAAAATACAAATAACGAGTAAAAATACTCAGCGATACTACACAACAAAACGTCTAATAAGTTATTTATTATTCAACACGCAAAATTGTTATTTTAGTGCAGGCGAATTTCGCAGATATTTATTTACGAGGAGTGCGTGACAGAAGTATGCGAAGCGGAACGGAATTGGCGCGTTGTCGTGTTGCTGTTTCTATTTTCTTCAATAAATAAGAAATTTTCTGGTCGTCTAGCTGTTTTTCTTCGTTCGATTCATCTAATAAACTTGTATCTATATTTGCCAGCCATTCTGACTCTTCGTCGTCAGAAATATGATTCAAATTGTCCCCCATTTTCTTTTTGTCGTAACTACAGTCCAATTCTTCGCTTGCTCGACGCGAGAAAACCTGTTCAACCGGCACTCTAGAGTACAACTACCGCGTGATATTTGTACTCGTCTGTGGCGTTATTTGTACTCTACGAAGTGTAGCTGGATAATAAAACAAATTATCGTGTTAAACCCCAACCGAAGCAGCAACCACATTTTCTTTAGAAGCTTAACCCGCTTTTTCATTAGGACTTTCTGACTGGCTGACTTACGGACTGACTGATTGATTGACTGACGGACTGATCGACTATCTAACTGACTGATTAGCTCACTGACTTACTGATTGACCAACTGACTGACTTACAAACTATAAAACCGACTAACTAACTATAAAACCGACTTACTAACTATAAAACCGACTAACTAACCATAAAACCGACTAACTAACTATAAAACCGACTTACTAACTACAAAACCGACTTATTAACCGCTATAAAATCGACTTATTAACTATAAAACCGACTGACTCATTATGATTTAAGTTTTGGTTAACTGACCATCTGACTTACTGATTTACTTACTGGCTGACCAATTATAAAAACTAAGATAGGTCAATTCATAAAGTCTGCATTTAAGTACCATGCTCTTTTATCTTTTTAAAAAAATCTGCACTCACGTATTTGCCAATCTATTAACGTTAAAACGCCTTTTACCTGATTGCTGTCTTTGTTTGTTTATTCTTTATTTCTTAGGTCGGAGGCGAATGGACTTGGCTCTTGCTGCCGCTGCCGGACAGCTGTCGCAATCGAGACCAAATGCTGCAAAGATTGTCATTTTGATCACCACCGGACTACAGGCTCAAGTGGTTGGCATGACGCCACTAGATGAAGCATCCAAACCCTTACACGATGCTAACGCTAACATATTTGTGATTGGCATTGGTAAAAAACCTGATCTCCGAGAGCTTACCATGGTCACGAAAAATCCTGTCGAAATCATTCCAACCCCAGACAACGTCATCGTTAACATACATTTGTGGTTAAGACAACTTAGACAGCAGGTCAATAAAGGTAGGACAGGACCAAATGAACCATATTAAATAGCTGATTATTTTATGAAGTCGGGTAGCTCCATAGATTGGTTCTTCTTCCACTGAACTCGGGGTCGATTGGGAATTTTTTGGCTGGTTTTTGTGTGTCGGTGTACTTGTATTTAATATTCTACAGACCCTCACACGCAATCTCATTGAATACACTTGCGAAAGCTGACGTGTATGCGGCCGGACATTTGAAGTGGACCGGAGCCTTCTTGCCCTACACTCGCACGGCTCTTTTTCACTTACCGGAAACATTGATTGAAACTTTGGACTTCGATCTGAAACAGAACAGATGAGAAAATGAGCCAGGCTTCTAGATGAAATATAAGTTTCTTGTTGTGACTCCGAAAAAAAGAAATTTTTCTTTTTCTGAGAACCTTTCAGTCGTCCTATGCGCGCCCTTCTAATGCATGCAGTACGTCCAGTCTGGGACAAAACAAAAGTTTCGAAATTTTCAACACTTACCACAATGGTAAAATGACGAAGTGCTTATTTCCTTCCTCGTAGAAAAAGAATCACCACTCATATACAAGGCAGATCTCATATTTCTTGTGGACTCGTCCAACGATGTTAACAGTGAAGTTTTCAAAGAACAGAAAGACTTCATCAAGTCAATCGTTGGAAAATTCCTTATCGCATCGAATCAAACCAGAGTGGCGGTGGTAAGGTATAGCTCTAGTGCTGCATCTGTCATTACTTTCAGTACCTTTGATAACCTTCTCGATCTGGTTAGAGGTATTGACCGCATTCGGTACGTTGGTGGTATACGGCGAATGGATGCAGCTCTCAAAGAAGCCAATAAACTTCGAGAAACAGCTCGATCAGACGTCCCGACCTATGTTATATTTCTGACAGCTGGGCGTCAAGCACTGACAGCAGTTTCTACTCCACTCGACAGGGCTGCTCAACCAATACTTGACTCCACCGCACGTATGTTTGTTGTAGGCATTGGCCCTCGTCCCGAAGAGATGGAATTGCGTTCCATGGTGGAACGTAGTAGAGATGTCTTTAGGTTCCCTTCAGAGAAATTGCAAGAAGAAGTTCCGTTGTTTGTGATATACATGGCATCCCAAACAGGTATGCACGGACTTTTGAACATGTGAGCATAATCTTTACCTGGTGTGATTATTTTTAGGTGCTCTTACCTTAGTGCATACTAAGGGATCGTGAACCCTCTGAATGAACAAATAATCGAAAAAGAAAATTTAAAATAGATTAAGAATTCAACCTCATTTTTCGATTGAACCTTTAAAAGGCTTTAAAGGTAGCGGTATATACTAAAACAGTGAGATAATATAGCACAGAAAGAACATTTTAACAAATTTATTCCAGCTATGACTACAACATATACGGGCGCAACAAATCCCGCACGAGTTTCTCGGATGTGAGTAGCAAAAGATATTCGCGGTTTGAGTTGCCAATTAGAGCGCGGCTTCAAGACTATCGGCTGATTTAGTATCTACTAAAGATGTATATAAATTATGATGTTGGCGCATTTCTAGAGTATCATGGGGTAGCTTTAGTTGTATCGAGAAATCAACGATGTAGTCGCTTCTATTTACAGGCGCACCAATGCTGAGAGGCTTTAAAGCTGATATTCTGTTCCTGGTAGACTCCTCCCAAACCATCAGCAAGAGGAAGTTCCTTAGAGAACTTGAATTTGTCAAGGCATTCGCTCGCAAGTTTGACATCTCTCCGGATAAATCACGCGTTGGCGTTATAACTTTTGGTAGCACACCGATTCCCAGCATTCGATTCGAAGAATACGGCAACATATTATCGTTTTCAGAAGGTGTTGACGTCGTTCCTTACCAGGGAGGACAGAAACGTCTAGACAAAGCGTTGATATTTGCTGCAAGAGTTCTCTCTAAGGCGCGGCCGAAAGCTATTAAACTCCTGGTATTACTAACAGATGGGCAGCAGCCACTTGGTTACGACCAAAAGGAGGTTTCCGTTGATCTGCTGCATCGATTAGGGGTGCACATCAATATCGTCGGAGCTGGAAGAAATGTTTCGATGCAAGAACTAAGAAAATTGACGTTAAGTCCTGATGACCTGTTTTACTCGAGGACGTTCGATACTTTGATTCTTCAGTCCCCAGTCGTTTTCAAACGCACAATGAACGGTAAGTGTACAGTTGAAACTGTTCAGCTGTAGAGCTTTCAATTGTTTTTGGAGCCTCTGTTTTATTACTCCCGATAAAAGAATTGACAAATAGAGCCGAAAATAAAGAAATTGTCGCCATGACTTGCATTCATTCCCGACAGTTAATCTCGAAGGTCGTGTAGCCATGAAATTAACAAATCATACTTTAACCCGCCTAAAAGGGGAAAAAATTACTCTTTTTAATGTAAATTTTACTCTTTTTGTTATATGCGGATCACTTCCGATTACGGCCCTAAGGAAAAAGTTTCAAAGCTTTTTTCGTTGAATTTGTAGAGTAAATTCTATTTCTTTATTGCCAAAGATATGGTTTTCTTTATCTTTCATATGTTTAATATTTATATTTTTTATATTTGACAGTTGTGCAATCGCACCACCAACTTCAACACGGCCTTTTCCTAGTCGATTCATCATTGTATCGCACTAGGGGGGAGTTTGAAAGCCAGATAAACTTCGTCAAGTCAATAGCTAAACGTCTTCATGTGTCCCCAACCGGAACACGCGCTGGAGTCATTCTGTATGGTAACGAACCCAAGCTGAGTGTAGGACTAAATGAGTATAGTACTCTTCCGGAACTGTACACTTTATTGGATAATCTCGCCCTTGAAAGCGGTGGTCGTCAACTCCATAAGGTAAATAACTAACTACCAGTAGGTTATACATCGTGTATTTGAAAAATGAACTGTAGTGGATATGAAATACTTAAAATCGTACGAGGTTTGAAAAATATGAAAAATAAGGGGAAACTCTTGGAAAGCTATTGACTCTAGGTTATTTAATGGACAAAATGGCGGACCCATGGCCAGGGAAAGGATTGAAATTGTGTCTCCGGTAGTCAATCTAAAGTTCATATGCGAAAAAATTGTCCAACCGGAGAGGGTTACCCTACCTGCCGAGCAGAGACATATCACCTAATCGATTTTCTCAGTCGCCGAGAGGAGTTCGAGATTCTAATTTAAACAAAAAATTAGCTTGGCCAGGGTAACTCGAAAGGAAGTGGTTTTCTTGGCTACTCGAGAGCATGTGAATGACCTCTGAAGCAAAGCCTTGAATTTGCAGTCTGCTATCTATTAGGTTACCAGTCATTTAAAATGGTGCTTAGGTCGAGGGAACTTGTGGCTATTTTAGTATATTTTAGTGCTGATAGAAATTTAACTTAACCATTTTTCTTTCTTACAAGGCGCTAATATTAGCCAGGGAAACTCTGCAGAAATCTCCTCAGGAAATACCTAAGTTCGTTGTTGTCATCTTAGAGGGTCAACAGTACTCTTCAGGCTCATTATCGTTACTACGTGATGCAGTCAGGCCTCTTCAAGCCCTCGGCGTCACTGTCTATGTTATTGGAATTGGAGAAAAGCTGAACAGACAAGAACTCTACACCATGGTACAGACCTCTCAATACATTATACGGGTGCCGCGTTTTACCGAACTGTTACGTCAGATGGAGTTCATCGCATATCGCATAGGTAAGACAAAGACGTCCAATAAATGGTAAATGAAGATCTTGGTCCTATCAAACTGAGTTCATAACGTAAATTGGCGCCTTAAAGAGTTTCTAAAGCTGTGTGAGTGTTGGTCCTTCGCTCTGACGACGCCAAGGGCTAACGCTCGAAACGGCCGCTTTAAAAACTCTTCCAATTACATTATTATCTCAGTTGATAAAACCAATGATCTTTTACACCCCTACCGAGGCGGCACTTCACTTTCTTTAGAAACTTACCCCTTGAACTGGTAAATCAAACGACCAATGGACCTCTTGTCTGATGAGAGGGACTGAGTCTAGAGGGAGGCCTTAAAGGTTTGCAGATTTAACGAACTTTTTTTTTAAAAAAAAGTAGAACTGAAAATGACGTCAATTTAGTATGGGCTGAAAATTTTTTCCCGTGTTACACCGAGATTCTTTCTATCTTTGAGTTAGGATTATAGAAAAGCATTGTCAATCTTCAGTCGGACTTGGTCGGCTTTTGCGGTTTTTGACTCGGAGAAAGTTGAGGAACCTCCCTGGAGACTCGGACGTTTTACGACTCCCTTTCTAATACAAAAACGCTACTTTTCACGGGAAATTCCTAGCAGGTACCTTATTGCAAGCCCATCCTTTATTATGTTATCCCAACCTGCTCCCTATCACGTGCCCGATCTACTTGACTCGATGTACCTACTTTATGAGAGTATAGGAGAAAAGAAGTCATAAAGGACATTCTCTAGAAATTCTAAATAAGTTTACCTTTTCATGAACTTCTACGGAAACTTAGTGAATTATTGTTGTTTTTTTCTCCAAAGAAACGACATTAATAGATCCATGTCACGAAACCCTTGATGTGGGATTTGTGATCGATGCTTCCGGTAGCGTGGGAATGGACAGGTTTTCAAGGGAGAAGAATTTCGTGAAGCTGGTCTCCAGGCGTTTTGCAGCAATATCTCCTGACACGAGACTAGGTCTTCTGGTGTTCAGTGATACGCCAAAGCTATCCGTCGACTTTGCTGACTATGAAGGTAAAACGATCGAACAATTTCAAGCAAACGTGGCAGAAGTTGAGTTCCAAGATGGAAGATCAAGAATAGACCTGGCCTTGAGGGCAGCATCACAAGATTTCTTCACCAATAGACGGAGCGGAGTTCCAAGGGTTAGTAAGAAAAAATGAAGGAGGTCTCTGGTATAACTCTTTTACCATATGAGTTGGGACTTGGATAATTGTTTCAATTAAACAAAGCTCTCAATATCAGAACGAGTCTTAAATGTTTCAGCCGTCTTTAATATTTCTTAACACGGTCTGATGCGTTCATTCCGATGCTATCATTATATCGTCTAGGTTTTAATCCTGGTCTCAGATGGACGTCTGTCAGAAGATCCGGGATATTACCCGTTAGCTACCGCTGTAAAACCTCTGCAGGCTCAACGAGTGAGAATCGTAGGTGTCGGTTTTGGAGACAGTGTAGACGTTGACAACTTAAAGGAGATCACCGGAAGCAAAGATCGTATTCTTTTAGATGAAGAGATCGACGACCTCGACAGACTTCAAATGGAACTCGTATCAAAAGCTTGCGAAGCCTAGAACAAGTAAGTAACCCAGCTGGTAAAGATCCAAACTTCCTTCTCAAAAAAAAAAGAAAACTATTGTAAACAGCCGAGCCACGCTAAAACAATCCGTCCTTATAAAAACATCTCAACGGACTTAGTTTTTTTTCACCAGATTATTGTTGTTGTTTCTTTTTTTTGAGTATGTCCGTTTGCGGAACTCTTGAGGGTATTACATGAGGAGACTATCCATCCTTTGATTTTGGTTTCATTTTGGAGTGCAAGACATGCCAACCAGTAGTATAGTAGAACAACAATTTCGCCAGCGTGCCATGGTGTTAATTGCTGTTAATATCATTAACATTTCAGAATAAAAAAAATATATCACAACCGCTCATCGCCCGTCTGTCTAAGAGACTCCATAATGCCTCAAATGTATGTCATGAGAAAGCAAGAAATTGCCTTAAAAAATTGATGACGTTTTCAAAACAAATAATAAACAAGTACTAACTGCCTCGTTAACAAATTAGCCATTTTCTAAACGAGCGGCGGTCTGGGTACGATTTGCCACCATAAAGGCTCTTGGGAACGTTTGGAGGGACAACGTGAAGGTAAAAAAATATGGTGCACTAACTGCTGTATTCCAGGCTGCACTAACAGTTACAGAAATGCACCTACCTTTACAAAGCTTACATTTCACCGCATTTTAACTATTGTTCCTCAGTTTGGCACTTTTGTGGGGCGCGGAATACGGATAAACTAGAGGCGCTGAATAAGAGAATGATTAGATTTATACTAAGGGATTACTTGTCGCCATATGATAGCCTTCTGACTAAGGTCAACACTAGTTCCTTATGTAATGGGCGTATCCAGAATTTCCTTATTTTATTGTACAAGGGCTTGTTTTTCACTCATTTCCCAGCTTATATGAGAGGTATGTTTTCACTTCGGTCCTCTTCTTAAAATCTTCGCGGTAATTACATACTGTCACTTAGAAAACCTAGAACAACTAATTATGGCCTTAATTCATTTTCATACTTCTCAGCTAAGCTATGGAATACACTGCCTGACTATATCCGCATGAGTGCATTTAAAGACTTTAGAAAGATAATCCAAGGCCGTATCTTTGTATAGTCGCTCCAGCTTATCTTCACTTTTCTGTTAATTTTTGCTGATATGTTACATAATTACATTTCTAAATACTGTGTATTTTAGTATATTTTAGTATAGTTAGTATTTTAGATCTTGTACAGATATATGTATGAATATATATAGATAATCTCCATTTTATGTTTTCTCGAAGATATTAGCTCCAACAAGCTACTCTAAAATTCGAGATGAAATAAAGTTTATGATGATAATGATGATGATGACCTAACCTTCAGTCAGTTGTAGAATTCCTAAAGACCCTGATACACGTAGAAAGTACGTGGTTCTTATGAGGAACGAGACGCTGAAATTAGATTCTACGAGTACGCAGATTTGTTCAGCTCATTTCGATGGAGGAGAAAAACTTAGCAGAACACGCTTGCCTTCAATTTTTCCATGGACAGAGAACTCAAGCGGGCCAGTTTCTATGATACGCAGAAAATGGAACAAACCAAAAAAAGAAAAACAACACTTGCTCAGTTACCACTGGAAGTGAACTTTAAATTTGAAGAACAGTCGGAAAATATGAATGTTAATGCTGACACCAGTACCAGTGGGGGAAATACAAACATTACTTACTGGTAACCAACTAAACAGTTTATATAACAGAATACAAACAAGTGAACAAGAAATTGTTAAGCTAAAGGGAGAGATCCAGCAGTTGGAGAAAGAAAACAACAACATAAAAGAAGTGAACAGCAAATTACAACAGTGGTAATTTGAGCAATTTGAGCAAGTATTGTTTTTCTTTTTTTGGTTTGCTCCATTTTCTGCGTATCTTTGAAACTGGCCCTCTTGAGTTCTCTACGTGGAGCTGTCGGTTTTGTCCTTGGAAAAACTGAAGGCAAGTGTGTTCTGCTAAGTTTTTCTCCTTCATCGAAATGAGCTGAGCAAATCCGCGTACTCGTAGTCTAATTTTAGTGTCTCGTTCCTCATAAGAACCACGTACTTTCTACGTATATCAGGGCCTTTAGGAATTCTATAATACTGAAGGTTAGGTGCATTTCTGTAACTATAAGTGCACCCTGGAATACAGCAGTTATAGTGCGTCATGTTTGTTTACCTTCACGCTGTCCCTCCAAACGATCCCAAGAGCCTTTATGGTCGCAAATCGAACTCAGACCGCTGCTCGTTTAGAAAATGGCGAATTAGGTCTTGTCGGGTTGGAGAGGCTTTCAACAAAGAATCTTCATAATCGATTTCCTCATGTTCCAGACATTTCTGTAAATATCATTAAGTTTGAAAGCATTTCCACCATGCACATCAGCGCATTCTGTTACCAGCTATTCAGCTGTTTGTTGGTTTTTTTTTTGTTTTTTTTTTGTTTTTTTTTTGTAATCGTAATACTGTTCATATCACAATGTGGTTTTAATCAAGATTTTTGCTTAACCTTTTTTCAAGATGCTCGAAGAAGAAGCTGAGTGAGAGAGACTGGAAGGCAATATATAGAGTTTTAAGTTTAGAAGAACCTCAACATTGTAATCTGCCTCTTACATAGCTTGCGCGACTTATTTAGAAGGCCATGTAGTGTCTTTACTACAGAAACAATTTCAATCCTAATTTACTTGGATGGAGACAGATCGTGAATTTCCGATAGGCTCAGAACTCTGTCTTTGTTTAAGCGCGATAAGTTTTTCTCTTGCTATTCTCCTCTTATAAAACGTTATTTTACTTTGCAAAGTTAGGAACCATAGCGAAAATCATCATTAAAGGCTTAAACGTGTCTCAGCTTGAAGAAGAATTAATTGATACTTATATTCGACGATTTTTTTTTTCTATGTAGCTTCGCGGATATGTTCAGCAGATTTTCTACCAAATTTCGAGAAATATGCTTTGACCATATCGTCAAAAAGGTTGTGCTCGTTCATTGAGGTAAAGTACAGTATTAATAAAAGGCTTATTTCTCGAACAACAATTTTCATGTGGGTGCCCAAGTTTACGTTTTTTACCGACCTTGCTGTTGACCTTTATTGGCGTTCTTGTTTTAGCTTTGGCACACTTGGATTTATTGTTGAATTAAAGGTATTTATTGCCTTCTTGTACACTATTGAGAGTCTCGTAAAAGCGCTCAGACTAGCGTTTGTTAACGAGGTTTTCAAAATCCTCCAAGTTCATTCGGCACGGATGCCCATCCATGTTCACCGAAAGAGTATCTGATAATAATGGTGGCTTGTCCTAGAGAAATTATCGTCCACTTGGTTGCTCAGACGAGACACATCTTTGGATAAGTATGGTAATACTCCCAAGAAGCAATCTCCCTTTTCAACTTAACAATATTTACTAAACCACAATCCCTACAGAGCCTTGTGTACAGCTTGGATTTTTATCGTATCGATATTACAGATGGAACTGAAATTAACGAAAATGTGTTTTCTTCAACTTGAAAGCAGCGAACGTATGTTTTGATGAGTCTTGTGGACTTTTAATCAGATCTAAAATTAATTTACCACAGAGGTCCATTTTCTAGGGGCTAGACGCTAGACCTGCAGAGTTGTTACGGTGCAAAGAGGTTCTTCCGTCAACCAAACTTGGATACTTACAATAGTAACGCTATAAAGTTGCGTTTCCCGAGTATCGAGGAAACCTCCATATAGCAATATCGGCACTGTCTCTAATCCACAGAAACGATGCTTGATACCAAATGACACTAAGAAGCCTTTTCAACACGCTGGGTGTAAGCAAAGAGTTTCGTTGGACACCTTTGTCGAATCGAATGATTTAAAATGGTCGCGACTGGTTAACCTTAATCAGTTAAGCTAGTACGATGTAAATTTCTGATAAGGGTAACATGTTATGACAACTTTGTTTGAACGGAAGACATGCAGGAAAGATATAAAATTGGCTCTCTAACTGCATTACTTCGCATCTCTCGTTCTAAAAACGGCCGTAATTTTTGAAACATTGATTCACCAGATTTGTCTTAAGGTATTTTTTATTGCCCGTCTTCGTTTCGGAAGTCATCGAGACATAATCCTTGAGAAGTGGTCTCATTACGAGTCGCGATCTAATTAAATTACCGTTAACGATAATGTTTTGGTAATGAATTCTGTCGTAAGGTATCATATGAAGGATCAATTAAATGGATACTAGAAAGTTCGAATAAAATGATGGGAAAAAAGTGAAGAAGATATAAACATAATTGCCGCAGCGATGGAGATGCAAACCAAGGATATCTCACTGATATAAGTGAGGGTAATATGACTGAGTCGCAAAGGGCACTAAGTTAAGCGTACAAGTTTTATAATCCGTCTTAGTATGCCGTCAAATTTATTTCATCAGTTGTCCACGCCAAGTCCGGCCCACTTTTCACTGTGGAACTTGAAGGAAACACTCTCCAGGGCAAATCTTCAAAGGTGCCGTGATCCTTCACAGAATTTTCAGCAAGCAAAAGAATTAGATATAAAATTTCACTCTGGTAAGAAGTCCATCAGTCAATTCAGTGAGCTTTACAGATTTATACACTGGTCATTTCACTTTTTTCCGTTGATATTAAAAGCATCGAAAAGGATGTCTCTGTGTGTTAGTGACAGGCGAGTCAAGCTAAACAAATTATAGGTAAAACCAACTTAACGCAACGATTCATTATGTGAATGCAAAATTGAACACCGTCGGCATTTTTCAGTCCTTTTCGGGATCTTTCAAGTTTGGAGGGTGGGAGTGAAAGCATCGGGAGATTTTGGCATTGATTCAGTTCCGACAGGCTCTCTTCCCCATGTTGAATAACAAGAGGGCATAGATCTAGATGTAGCAGAAACCTTGCCAGTTAGTTCAAGCTAAAGTCAGAAACATCCTTCTAAGAAGTTTCTAAAGGAACTTTCTCTCGAACATTCTAGAACATTCCCCACATGGCATTCTAAAGCTTCTACAAAATTAAAGACCTCTATCATATCGGATTTCTTAATTAAGACACCTCAACGAAATGAAGGTTTTATCGACAATTTGTCAATGAGCTGTCAGGTAGACGGTCACTAATGTATCCGAGGTAAATTGAAAGCAATTCATACTAAGCATTGTAAAAGGTGAGGGGAAAAAATGAATCATTGTGTCTCTCCTGAAAGCGAGCGACATTCCTGCATGGGGCTACCAAGAGTCATGCACCCAAACTCCACGATACTTACGTGCTCACGCGATACTAACTAAGGATGCCATCGACGTGTGATTGATGTTTATGTAAACAAGTTGTGTAAACTGATTTCCCAGTTGAATTGAGAAGTAATATTTCAGGATTACAGAGCAAATACCCTGTCAAAGTTTCCTGTTTCAGAAATTATCGTATTTGCTTGGTGGAGGAAAACCTCCCAGTTAACGAAATTGTTGTGAGTCTTTTAGAAACCGATGGTAAATATTTTACCTCCTGAACTCATTTAAGAGGAAAATAAGGGAAAGATAGTATTTGTTACCATCCTGGTCGAGATAGGACGAATCTCTAAAGGCCTCAATTTAGGTTATGACTGTTTCAATTGTTCCAACATTGATTGCAATTGCAATTGCATGAAGCTGATTGGAGATTATTCAGTCAAATTCAAAATATGTCTACGCGTTTTCCTCTCTGTGTTTTAATTACAGATATCCCAAGCTCTAGAAAATAACGCTCCCAAATATCGCTTTAATTTCGTCACATACCGCGTTACAAAATCAATCATTAAAAAAAATTAAAAATGAATTCAAGTTAACTACCGTGAGAGTCGCAACTTTCCTCTCGTTGACAGAAGCTGTGGCGCTAACGGAAAGGTAATGTTTCATCAAATATATTGAGCTGTGCCCTATGCCTTCAAAGCAATAGCTCCTTCACATTCACAGCTTACATTTCTCTCTCACAGTGCGTTACTCTTCACATTAAGGGTAATCAAAATGGAAAACTGTTAGAAAACCAACAGGAAATCACCAGGTCCACAAAGGCTGTGCGAAGTGGAAGTTAGGTCAATGCAACAACAAATTCCTGTATAATGGAAAGAACAGCTGTGTTTTTACCTCAACGGGTGCTGTACACTAAGAGTAAATTTTATGTCGCAAAATTAACAACCCAAAAATCCAAGGCTGACATGTTAGTTACACAAGTTTGTTTCGTCTCTTAACAAAGTTTCGAACGGTGAAATATATGAAATATATATGTGTCCTGCTGGTTGATACATTTTTTTTTTTTTAAAGGTGACTAAACGAAAACAAATATTTGTTGACGAATCAGATATCTAAGAACAAAATAACGTTTGCTATCAGCCATGGACTCATTCGTTTCTTTGCAATTACCGGGCGGTATAGATGATGATGACGATGACAGTGAACAATCAACAACTCACTGTTAGTATGTAGAGCACATGGCTCAGAGACGCATCACGTTTTTTCGCAGTTCCAATGGGACAGGTTGTCACCAATGATAAGTGCCAGTCATTGTTACTTTTGGTGACCCTCATAAATGTAAACTTGTATATCACAGATGCATTGTCACTTTGGGACAAAATAACCACAACATACCCCTCAGACCAATTTCTTGGTCTGCGATTCGAGGCCGTTGACAACGTTTTCAAGCTGAGTCAAAACAGAAAGTTGACCATATATAGCCACACCTGGATCTCGTGCTGAAACGTTTTTGGGTCGGCCTTTCTCAAGCTCCGATCTTTCAGTGCTTCTTTCAATACAAGTCGCAGTTTATCCCAACGGTTTATTCTCGGTCAATCCTACGATGTGATTCTATTCAAGATGAAGTGGAGTATTTGGACGTTTCTTCTCCGGGTGTTGACCTCGGTCTCCCTATTTTTCCAGTTTTCAGCAGCGCAAGGTTAGTAACGAGCGTTGTGTTGTCGATGGTCAGTTATTTGACAAGATCCCTCGAAATAATAGGAATTGCTTCCTCTTCACAATCGCTCTACATCTACGAGAATACGACATATTTCAGTTAAAGGCGTTTTCTTTGGTCTTTTGCGAACCATTTAATCTACCGATTCTACAGCAAACTTCGATGACGAAGCCACAAACCGTATCAAAGCACAATTGTCTCTCCAATAAGCTGAGATTGATCAAAGATACTAAAAAAAAAAAACAACAACCAAATGTGTCAAAACTTCATTTCCGAATCCTTTAGATCTCAAAGAATTAATTTTTCAAATAACTTTAGAAGTTGAATAGTAGTATTCATGCCGCCATCTTGAACTAGAGGTCAATTAGCAAGGGATATGGTGCTACCTAAATCCATAAAATGTGGTTTAGCCATATGTTTTGTTTCTCTACGACCGGAAGCGATCCTTCCTTCTTTATAGTTTCGATAGTCACGCAGTTTTGTATGCTATGTAAACAGTGTTTTTCATGACAACAACAGCTACAAACTGTTTCTACGCTTTTCTTATCGTTTGTCTATCTATTTCTTTGTTGTTGTTTTTTTCTCGTGCCTGTGACTATTTAGAATTAAGAGAGTATAAAAACCCTTCAACAAAGCTCGTGAGTTAGATTACTTAATTTTCTTTAGATATTTCGTTTATCAAACAAAGATGATTGCACGCAACCATGTCTTGAAGTGTTGACATTTGGCTGTAGCGAACGAAATGCTTATTGGAAGAGGGTGGACAATGTTTAGTGGACCAGACGCTAAGAAAACAAAATAAACTGGGAAAATCCAAGTGGTTGAAATATGTGATCGGTTTTGTTGTTGTTTGACTGTTTTTATGTTTGTCAGTTTTCATGTTTGATCGGTTGGTTTTTTCGCTTTTCTTCTTCTTTTCGTATTTGGTGTCTCCTTTCAGCAATATTCTATTAAATAATCTTTTGTCAGATGATTTAAGTGAGATGGGTTTGAAATTAAGTCATGTGGCAGGAAGTTCCATCTACGAGTTCATCGGTACACAGAAGATTGCCATACGGAAAACGGTTGTATTTAAAGACCGAGAACATTCAGGATTTCACTTAAAAGATAAAACTAATCATGGAGGATTTACGCTTTGTCGTACGTAAATGTACTGTATTATATTCAAAGAAGGTAGGAGTGAGACAGCTTTGATCGCAAGCATTCGACTCAAAAACTCCACCGGAGACAAAGAAACAGAAAACTAAGGGGAGGCCAACCTTTCTTTGTTCCATTTAAATCCCACATATTTTTCGGTGGTTCTGTATAGGGCTTTTTTGCCCGTAGAATTACTTGCATTTCTACTGTTCCGTTATTACCACATATGCCAAATGTACTTGTTCATCGAGCTTAGCCCACCCGCAATTGTTTTAGAAAAATTCTCACATTCACCACGTACGTATTACGGTGAATGTCTATTCACAGCCTTATTGAAAGTTCTTGACTCATTCTTATCCATCTTGATGTACAATGATTATCTGCCATATCAGGGCAAACAGGTCAAATATGCGTTTCCCTGGTAGACAACAAAAATAAACGGAATTCCTCGCTTTCCTCAAGTTATAAAAAACATCCTGCGGCTAATGAAATGCTTTAGGCGTATATATTTGACAAAATTCAAACAAGTAAATAGAATCGGTGTTTTGGGTAAGCTTCTTCCACGATTTAAGCCAGAATTGTCTTATTTTAAGTAATTTACACGATTGAAGAGTGGTAACTTTAGATCAGAGGGCAAGGATTTAGTTTGACTTGTCTTTACCTCGTGTAGGGTACAGAAATACCCCATAGAGAGGGAGATCTATGTTCTTTCACTCATGGTTCGCAAAGATACACGAGTGATTGCTTGTTTGGGGAGGCAGAGCTTAATGATCAAAATAAATGAAACATTTAAGCTCCATATCTCAATGATTCAATTATTTCCGTTATAAAAATGGAAAGGATTTTAATGAAATCTACACTCAACAGGACGTTTTGCAAGACAATAATTCAATTTCTCAGATCATAAGTTTTTTACGCTTTTGATTTGAAGACTGGCCAAGATTTATTTACCCCTTCAACCGGCAAACATTCAACACTTCGGCTATCTTGAAAGAAGTTTATTGAAGCCTTTTATTTTCCATAACATAATTCGACTTTTAACCTAGTAATTCTGACCATCTGTATGTTTAGATATCAAGGCGAAAACATTCCTGTTTATGGGGAGCTTCAACGATTAAAGTTTATTTATCTGACTTTCAAGACAAAATTTGTACGTAGTGTATCTGTAACCATGCCATATAGTTATTAGCAGCTTTGTTATTCCTGAATTGCTTTTGTAAAAATAGGACCTACAATTATTGAAATGGTTACTCATCTGAGCGTAAGAAATCCGATATAATTCTCGGAAAATCTTGTCAGGAAAGGTCGCTTACAAGAGAGCAATGTGGTTCTGCTCTCGTCACAGCCTCGTTTATTAATTTTTTTTTTA
Organism: Stylophora pistillata; assembly: GCF_964205215.1. Lineage (NCBI taxonomy): Eukaryota > Metazoa > Cnidaria > Anthozoa > Scleractinia > Pocilloporidae > Stylophora > Stylophora pistillata. The sequence continues at coordinate 8,858,831 of NC_142530.1, forward strand.
AATAGACTACAGTCAGTCATTGGAAGGGCATTGGTCAGTTTGCCAATAGATTTGAATGAAGCTGCCCACAAAAAAAATATTTATACAAAAGAAACGGAAACTGAAAAATCCTTTCTTGATCAGCTTCTCTCTGTTGACATGACATCTACTGAGATTCCTTACTAACCGCATATTGATTCAGTTAATCGGCTTAACTTTTTAAATCTCGGCGTGACTTGGACTTCACTGAAGCCAATTTGTCTGAACTAACAATCAAATATTGTGGAAATTCTTAACAAAATGATTCTTCAAACTCCCTCAAGATTTGAAAGCCTATAAAATTCCGTAAGATCCGTCCTCCGTTTTCCCTGGCATGGGCACAGTCTTCATCAGGGCAAGTAACACCGCCTGCAATCAACGCCACAGATTAAAGATTTTCGTTTGCGAAAGTGTGTATCCATGTTGAGTACGGCTCTCGCCAAAAGTTTTTCTGTTCCCCTCTTTCCTAGTTTGTGGATCCCAACTGCTACCAGGTAAAAGGGTTGCGAGAGTTCCACTTTCCGTGCAATTTTCCTAATTCTGCTCGAAAGCAGTCTGAAGCGGGGAAAGCGTTTTTTTATGAGAAGTCGGAAAAGGGAGTGAGTTTAAGACCGTAAATCCTATTACATTATCATTCTTGAATGTTTCCTAGAGTTTACCGTGGTGATAAGCGTATGATCTTTCATAGGACCATGCTGAAGCCGGCTTTATCTTCTTTTCTTTTTTTTAACACAAAAAATGTTTTGAACTGTATACATCCCATACCTGCCAACTTCAAGCTTGTTCAAGCTATGTGGTACTCGAAGAATTTACGTGGTCACGAGAAGTTATGTCATCCGACTAGGTATTAACTTCTGAAATATTTCAACAACTCTGGAAATATTCAGAGGAGCGGAAATATTGCCAAAGAATTCGAAGTTACCAGAAAGAACTCGTACATCGATTGTAATTTCATAGGTTTTAAGCTTAAACGTTGGAACCTCCTAAGCTAATGCTTGACAGATACTTTACATAAAGGTTCAACATAAAGGGAAAGATTATAAGGATGCATAGAAGGCTCCGATTATTATCTAGAGAGACCTAAACTTTAATTGGCAAAAGTGAAGCATATGATGACTCAAACATGAAGACATTTATTGATCTTTATCTATCTCATACTTGCCAACTTCAAGCTCGTTCACGCAGTGGCACTTTGGATGAGGTCATGAAGGAAGATCAAAGTCACGTGGGAAAAAGATCTTCCCTTTCTTTCATCGAAAAAACACTTCACTTCAAAGGCACATGTGGTATCTCTAAATAGATAATTAAATACATGAACAAAGTAATAGATTGACGAAAGGCTAGCGCTCGAAACTCTGGCTTTAAAAAATCTTTATGGGGGCCTATTTAGACTGGCACCTCATTTTATAAAATCAACTTCGCAGCTTTGCGAATTGACAAGGAATTAGTTTTAAGCAGTTTCAAGAGATGTGGGAAACTCTTTTTACATGCTAAAGAGTAACGTGAAAAATCACTGAAAAAGAGTGTATCCAAAAATAGGAACGATTGGTTCAAAGGCCAGATTGACCACTCAACAACTGTTTATCTAAGAAGTCTGCCTTCAGTTATGAGTTTGAGATGGAGAGATATTTAGACTGGCACCTCATTTTATAAAACCAACTTCGCAGCTTTGCGAATTGACAAGCAATTAGTTTTAAGCAGTTTCAAGAGCTGTGGGAAACTCTTTTTACATGCTAAAGAGTAACGTGAAAAATCATTGAAAAAGAGTGTATCCAAAAATAGGAACGATTGGTTCAAAGGCCAGATTGACCCCTCAACGACTGTTTATCTAAGAAGTCTGCCGTCAGTTATGAGTTTGAGATAGAACTGCTAAACCTATTGACCTCAGTTAAGATGCTGATACTTACATACTATGACATCTCGATTATATCTCGGTTGTGTACTCAAGATAGTGATCAGTTTGTCAAAAGCGTAAACTTAACTCCTGTGGAGTTCTCAGAGGAGATTTTCCTCAGATATTCGAAAATGTTGCCGGGAATTGCCTTCTTCATTCTAAATGAACTGAACTGTAACAAAAACATTTATTCGAAGATTGGGAAATAAACGACGCATTAAATCATTGGATCTTAAGTGATGCTAGCTCCACCTTCAACAACCCCCGACCTTAAATTTGATAACAGACAACGAAAAAATACTATAACACCTATCTAAATCTCAAACATATGGTGCATAAGACTGAATTGTCCCAATAGTTTGTGACACCAAATCCATACGTACCAGCCCAAGGCGATTTCGGTTAATTCTTCGAATTCTAGGAACACATCTGGCAGCAAAATATTTGATCACCAGTCAAAGAGTGTTAATAGATGAAGGTGTAGTCTGTGGTATATTCTAGAAGCTGTTGCACCAAATTGAAGTCCTCATTATCACATTCCATCTCTGACTTTTCCCAAAGTTTTTTTAGAGTTTAATGTCTTTCATCATAGAATACTAAACTATAATATATGTTGCCATCCTGGACAGAAACCGTAACAAAATCTTCGTTTGCATGTTCAACAACAAAAATTTGGCACTCTGAACAAAAAACGTTAAAACAAATATTCTTGAGTGAGTTCATATGTGAGTTATTTGGGTTGCTTCACTTATGGTGACCACTCAGTTTTTTTTTAGTTGGCTCCTTTTCCTATTGTTATTTTGTTTTGGTTTTTGCTTTCGGGAGGTACGCCTAATGGATTTCCCGCTCGCTAATCAGTCGTTGAGGAAAATCCTTGGCATATGTTTTTAATCTAATTTCTTTGCGTTTCACCTCAGCGCATCGGACGTGCAGTTATCTGAGATTTCCAAAGGATCGGCTTTATGCCTTTTGTCTCTTGGCAAAGATATCAATTGCAAAAGCATGCCCGCAAGGCCTTTTGAAACAACACGTTCAGGCTAGGTTACACACCCCCTTCACACCTCAATAAAACAATTTTACCCTCTTTGCATTTTTAAATTTTTTTTTTAACATTTCTAAGAACTAATATGAGATGAAATGGTCCAGCCCACATGATTTGCTTAGACGTTCTTCAACTTATTCGAGAGGAGAATAGTGAAAACTACAATATGTAGTACCGAAAGTAAAAGAAAAATCCCAAGGACATCAACCGCTGAGTCCTAATTTTGCATATGAATTCCTTCATCACAAAAGTCTGGATTTCATAGGTCTTGCATTGGATGCCAAGAAATTCTTTTATGCTTTTTTTCTTAGTCTTTATGTCACCCTGTCACCATCTCCTTTTTCTGACTGATTTTTGCCATACCTTTATTAATTAATGCTAGTGGTATCATTCCTGAAACTTAAGGTGATACTTTGATTGCCTTTAGAGCTTCGTCTTGATCTTGGAATGAATCATTAGAATGTCGAAAATATCAAAAGCAATGAACGTCTCCCTTAATATCTGAAAGGGGTAGTAGGGTTCGTGTTTGTACCAATGTGTACTATTTATTTCCCAAGGACTAGTGTAGGTTTTATTTATTTCAGCAACGTTCAAGCGAACGCTCGAAACGGCATGAAAACCTAGTGCTTTACTTGTCTCATTTTCAGGCCCTATAGCTAAGATAACTTGGCAATCTCGAATGAACAGGAACTCAGTTTTATTGAAGCAACCATTAGATCCTATCAGACACATCATGATAGCCGGTATATACCTCAACTAGTAACATGCCTACCCCTCTACATATCCCAAAACCTGAAAGAATAGTACTCTCCCGAGCGAGGAATTCGCGTATTTCGATGAAGGAGCTTCCTTTCCTAATTCATTTTTTAAAGAAATTTGCTTTCAGAATTACGTTTGATACCCAGATATCTACAAATAGATTGTGATTAACATGTAAACCATTTTTCTGCATTATCTGTCACAGAAAGATGTAATCCTAATGCGGACGTTGCCTTCTTGGTGGATTCCTCGGGAAGCATCTCCAGCACAAACTACAGAAAAGTGAAAACATTCGTTGCAACCCTTGCAGCAAGCTTCAACATTTCTCCGGGGGGATCGCGCGTGGCTGTTGTCCTCTACAGCACAGGGGCAACAACAGCAATCAAGTTTGATGACTTCACTAGCGCAGACTCGTTCGAAAGAGCTGTGCAACTCCTGAAACATGAGCGTGGATACACAAGGATAGATCTTGCTCTTCAAAGGGCCTATTACGACTTGTTCAGCAGAAGAGGCAGTGCTCGGTATGACGTACCAAGAATTGTCTTTCTCCTCACCGATGGAGAACAGACAAAAGACCCCCAAGCACTTTCTCTTGCGAGGATGGCTCGCCTTATCAAGGACCAACAAGTGCGAATCATTGCAATAGGAATTGGAAAAGAGGTCCAAACTCAAGAACTTATGACAATTGCAACTAACGAAAAGGACGTCATACAAGCTGACGTATTTGACGACTTGTTAGACAAAGTGCAACCTCTCACACAGAGCGCATGTGAAAGCTTTCTAGGTAACACCCTCTTCTGATTACTGAAAAAAATACCAAAAGTTTATGAGGTGACCTGTACAGACGAAAGAACCCCTCAAATAATCGTCCGTGAAACTTAACAATGCTGAAAGCTGTGTTTTCCGAGACTGAAGACACGGAGATAATGCGGCTTAGTCCCTAACATCCACTAATCTAAGCAAAACTTAACCCCACTATTAGTAGACTAAGTGTGGGTCAGATCGATAATCATAGGTACCTGAATTATCATAATATATCATTATGCCGAGGGCAGTACGTATTCCTTGCACTAAAAGGTACGCCGTTCAATAATTATAATAATGATAATAATAATAATAATAATAATAATGATAAAGAAAATAATGATAAATTTTATGCCAACGTTCAAACTTTTTTCTTCTCAGCAGTTCCCATTCCAGAGGAAAATGACGATGGTAAGTAAGTAAAGTTTATGGATCATACCAAAATGAATGTTTCCGATCGAACTCATCGAGTAACATTAGTTAAGGAACTAGTAGGTAGTTCTCATATTTTCTTATCATATTCATCATTTTCTTCTCTGACAGAATGCGAACCCGATGCCGACGTTGCTTTCCTGGTGGACGCATCAGGAAGCATTTCCTACAGAAACTTCAGAAGGGTGAAAGATTTTGTGGCCCAACTGGCCTTAAAATTCGACATTTCCCCAGGAGGATCGCGTGCAGCTGTTGTTGTATACAGTACAAGGGCTACCACAAAAATCAGGCTCAGAGATCATTCTGACTATCCGTCGTTTCGAAAAGCTGTGCAAGCGTTAAGACATGAACGAGGTTTCACCAGGATAGACCTTGCTCTTCAACAGGCTTATTTCGACGTGTTTGGCCCTCGAGGGAGACCCCGCTTTCTGGTGCCAAAAATCGCCTTCGTCCTAACAGACGGAGAGCAGTCGAAGGATAGGAAGATTCCGAGACAAGTTCCTCTTGATGTGGCTTCTGACCGCCTCAAAAATAGAGCAGGAGTACGAATCATATCGATAGGAATTGGAAAAAACGTGGACAAGGAACAGCTTACGGTAATCGCCAGTAGCGAAAAGGATGTCGTTTTAGCAGACACATTCGATGGGTTGTTAAATAGAGTGGAACCGCTCTTTAAGACCGCGTGTAAAGGCAACGTAGGTTGGTTCATTTTTTAATTGCTACACTTAAAACATTCAACTAATCAAAAATAATTATACGATAGTGTCTTTTTTTTCCGTGGATCTCCTCGAGAAGAGGAAATTTAATTATTAGAAATTTCAAAACGTTTGAAATATCTGAAAGACATGTATTTTTGACAGAGTAAGCAGGGCTCGTTTGAGTCGGTGTCAACAAAAGTTTAGAAAAACTGAAGGATGTAAAAAATCGGAATTTTATGTAAATAATAATACAGTATGAAGTAGGATTGTGTTGTTTTTTTTTTGTTGTTGTTGTTGTTGTTTTTTTTCAATGAATTACTTGGCCCCATACATGATAGCTCTTATTTCAGAAGATGAAACTTTAGCAAGACAGTTTTTAAAGAAAGGCAAATTACAATTCGCATTGCAAGTGAAGCAAAAGGAAAACTCAAACGAAAACTAAAGTCTGATACAGTCAGGTACAGTTTCAATTCAGATCGGCAGTTACCCTACGAGCATTATCTTTAGAGCAACTTAAGATCATCTACCGCGACTGAGGATCACCGTTAGGAGAGTAATGACCTTTTTTTAGACGAAAAAAATCTTAAATTGTCCCATGAATTTCGTTTTCAAATCATATGACGATGATCTTTCCAATTGTTTTTGTAAAGTGAACAACTAACTCCTTTCAACGCTTTTTCAATGTTAGAGCTTCCCCGCTGCAAAACAGAGGTAGATATCGCTTTTATTGTGGACTCATCTGGAAGTATCTCGAGTACCAGCTACCGGAGAGAGAAAGCCTTTATAAGTGCAGTTGCCAAAAGCTTCAGAATATCTAAAGATAAGTCTCGAGCCGCCCTGGTGTTATTTAGCGACTCAGCGTCCACAAAGATACGATTTGAGGACCATTCAACCACAGCCTCCTTCACAGCAGCCGTGGAGAATCTTCCTCACGAGCGAGGCTTTACTCGCATCGACCAAGGTTTGGAGGTTGCCACGCGAGAGGTATTCCCAAATGCTCGAAAAGGTGTCTACCAGATTGCCATGGTGATAACAGATGGACAACAAACCCAAACTGCTGATACGAAAGATCTTAAGGAGGTGTCCGAACCGTTGCGAAAGGCCGGAGTGAGAGTGTTGGCGCTTGGGGTTGGTTCTGGAGTTGATGCCAAAGAGCTACGACTTATAGTCGAAAGGGATGAAGATGTTCTACTCGCCAAATCTTTTTCAGATCTGATCGACAGAGTTGGAGGATTGATCAAATCCACATGTAATCTTGCAAGTAAGAGCTTTTCATACATTAAAGATGTCAAATGCAGGTGAAAGAGTACTAAATGATACTGAGAAAGTGCAGCTTTCGATAAGAACGGGCTCAAACAGTTGTCGGAAATGGTACATTGATCAATCCGTAAAATTTCAGTCTCTGTAAATCAATTTCAAAATATCAAGAGCAAATATCTTGAAATGTTGATTGTGTGATATTCATCATCAGGCATTACATACCACAATTATTTTTCGTTCACAACACCTTTCAATGTGTCTGCAGCTTTTTTTGCAGAGCAACCTATTAGGTTTTGAGACGTCGCTTTCCAATACTGTAAAGCTTTCAGTCATTCCCGTTTCATTTTGATACCGGCCAATGCGCCCGCTTTTCATACTCAGGTGCGAGGCTGATTTCGCAGTTTAACCTCCCCACCCTTAAAATCGCTTAAATATTGAAATCAAGATAAATTGGACTTCGAGAAATCGGTGTTTGATCATACAGCAGGTGTAAAATATGCCAAGTATAACAAGTATAATTATAATGGTTGACCAGGTTTCAATATTCTCTGAGCTCAATGAGTTGATGAAAAAAGTAACGTATGACATAATCAGTAATTTAATTTGCATATTTTTCCACCATTTCAAATAACCCATGGAAGACTAGCGATACTTTTCAAGAATTTAAAGAATTGTACTTTAAAGCACGTAATGCAAACTCGCCAAGTTAATATCCTCCACAATATCAGATAATGAGAGGGTTGTAACATAGGACTTGTAGAGGCTCCCTCTTAGAAGAAAGAGCAAATTCTCAAATATTACTGATTTGTATTTCTATCTATTCTCATCAAAGCGAAACTAGGTAAAAGAAGCTGGGGGACATATAGGTCTACTTTACTGACCAATCAGGTTTGAAACATGGTCTTCCTTACTCGCAAATATTTGCCCCTCACGCTAGTTTTGTCCTTTTTCAGTTCCAGAGCCATGCGACATTTCTGCAGATTTGACTTTTATATTTGGATCAGGAGGCATTGGAGAAGGCAACTTCCTCAGACTTAAGACCGTTTTAAAAACCATCGCGACGAGCTTCGGCATTTCATCAGAAAGGAGTCGTGCCTCCATAGTGACCTTTAGTGATTCGTCTGCCTCTGTACGGGCATCTTTTCAATCTTTCACATCCACGAAGGAATTCCAAGACGCCTTATCCTCCTTGAAATATGAAAAAACACGAGGTGATATCGATCTGGCGCTGAAACTTGCAGAGGACAAGGTGTTTCCAATGGCAAGAAAAAGGGTGGCAAAAATCGCAGTGGTTGTCATTGATGGTAAAGAGAATAATAATGATCAATGGCAAGATATTGTGTTGTCGTTGCAGAAGGCAGGTGTCCGCGTGTTACTTTTAGGGATTGGCACCGAGATAAAACGCGAATCATTAGGGCGGCTTGTTGAAAGAGACGATGATCTCATCATTGAAGAGTCATTTATAACTCTTCTTAAGGATTCTGTTCAAGTGGCAAAGACCGCGTGTTCCGCTGCCGGTTAGTACAGTTGATATTTTTCCATTTCTGGTATCTTCCCCCAAAATTTAACTTTCTGCACCTAATAAACGTAACCGTCCACGACACGCCACTCTTGGCATGTCTTAATTTTAGATGTGTATAATTAAGAATTGTGGTTCCTAAATATGGGCGAACGAGTGCATAATGAAATTATCAAAGATTTCATTAGCTTTTTTGAACACAGGTTTGACCTCTTTCTAGAGACATGTCCTCCAGTTTGATTTGAAAGTTACTTAAAAAAGAGCTCTGAGACCTTGGTTTTTGAAGTAATAAAGACTGTCCGATTGGCTCTTGACAAGTGACAAGCATCAGTACAATTCATTCACCGTTCCTTCGCTAATCATCATGATTTACATTCCTGGTCCCCTTATTTTTGATGAAAATTCAATTTTTTTTCTTTTAGTTCCTCCACCATGTCAGTTTCCAGCGGATATCGTGTTTGTAATAGATTCCTCCAAGACATTTGATGAGAAGGAATTTTCCCAGCACAAAGCCTTCGTAAAGATCATGGCAAAAAGTTTCGGGAACAATACTCGTTCTGCAGTTGTAACCTATGGAGAAAGATCTTCCTTAAAATTAAACTTCGATGACTCTTTGAACATTACTTACTTTTTAAACGTTGTTCAAAGCATTGAGAAAGACAACGATGTCAAAGATAAGCGCTTAGACAAGGCTATCAATCTGGCCACAACTGACTTATTGCCAAAAGCACGACCTATTGCAGCAAAGTTGGCAGTGGTTGTCACTGATGGAAGTCAAACCAGTGGACCAAATGCCTTAGAACTCCAGCAAGCTTTCGATGCTTCCGCTAAGGCAGGTGTTCGTGCGGTTGTTCTAGGGGTTGGCGAGGCCTTGAACATGGAAGAGTGGCGCAGTCTTGTTCCACGTAAAGAAGACTTCCTTCAAATTGAGAATTCTCAAGATTTGACTTTGAAGATACATAACATAGCAACGCAAGTTTGCGCAGCAGCAGGTAACAAAATCTGTCAAATATACCATTTGCCTTTTCGAGAGGTAAATGCTTCCCTTCCAAAACAAAATGACGACGGAGTGTCCAAGACCATGACCATTTTATTTTTGGCGTATTTATTTGGCTTATCGTGTGTACAAACCAATTTCGATAGAAGAAAAATTTCAGAGTCAGGCATTGAAAATAGTAAATGCTAAAAGTTAGGTATTGTGCAGAGTCCCACTTTGGTTCGTAAGTCGATGATGTTCAGCAATGTGATTGTTGACATCACCTTTTTTACAGTGAATTGGTGTGAATTCAGGGGTGACATGCGAAAGTGTAGTGCGATCGTCCGGGTGAGTGTAGTCCTGAGAAGGACTGTTGTCGGTGGTGGTGTCTGGCGTTTCGATAACCTGTGCGGAAGTCATCATCAGAATCAAGTGGATAGTTGTTGTCAGTAGAATGTTCCTAGACCAGGTAGCCGGTGCCGGTAGTAGTTGACACCTGTAGAGGGGAGTCTGTTCTAAGTTAGTAAACCAGCTTCATAGTCAGTCGGTGAAAGTAGTTGGTGCTGTAGGTTATGCATTGCGCAGAGTCCCAGTCAATAGTGTGGTTCGTAAGTCGTTGATGTTCAGCAATGTGATTGTTGACATCACCTTTCCTCGTCGCCCGTTTGTGTTCAGTCAGTCTTGTTGCGAGGTTTCTGCCAGTCTCTCCAATGTAGGAGGCTTGGCAGTCGGAGCAATTTATCTTATAAATCGCTCCCTGCCTGTTCCTCGGTTCGTCCTTGTCTTTAACGCTGGTTAGTAACTGACGCAGTGTAGTGATGGGTTTGTGGGCGACGCGGGTAGTGTAGTGAAGGGTTGTAAGATGCACAGAATGCCAAGCCTCCTCCGTCCGATATATTGGCACATCCAGACTGGAAAACTGGTTTAATAAATTAGCTCAGGTAGTCGAAATGTCTTTCAGTATTACCGACAACAGCCCTTCTCAGGACTACACTCACCCAGACGGTCAGACTACACTATTACATGCTGTTCTCTTGTTCAAACAATTTACTGTAGAATAACATTATTCGTCATCTGAGAGACTTAAATGTGATTCTCAGGGTGACATACAGGTAATGGTATGAAAAAAGAAAAACATATAAAAAATATTTCCAGGCAACAAATGCTCAAATCTTTCTAGTTGGAATTTTGAAATAACTGATCTGATCTCAAACTACCATCAATTATGTTATGCTACTTGTCAACCAAATTCTATAGTTTCCCACTGAGCCTCTGTTCAGCAACATGATGCAGGATATTCTTTAACAGAACTTTAACCCAGAGAAGTCCTTCAGAAGAAGGTGAATTCAAATACATCTCAGTGAAGAAAGTTATGCTATTGTTAACATAATTAAGCAGCCGTAGCTTTTGTTTTAATCGAAGTTTTTGTATTTAATACACAGAGCCAATCGAGGAACCAACCTGCGGCTACGCGACGGATATCATCTTTCTTATGGATTCTTCGGACAAAGTCGGAATGGAAAATTTCGACAAACAAAAATCGCTTGTTATATCCATCGCAAAGAGTTTTGGCATCTCTTATAACACCAGTCGTGCGGGTGTAATACGGTACAGCGACTCCGCATCTACTTATCTCCAATTCAAAGATTCATCAAGTACCAATGACTTTGAAAGAGCCATTCATAGGATGTCTCTTCAAAATGGTCCGCCAAGACTGGGCAAAGCGTTTGATGTCGCCCTTACAGACGTACTTCCTCAAGCTAGGAGAGGAATACCTAAAATAGCAATTGTAGTGACAAACGGTCAGCAAAATTCTGGCGACGATGTGAACGCAGCTTCTGAGAGGTTGAGGAGGGCTGGGGTCAAGGTGTTCGCCCTAGGCGTTGGTACAGAAATTGACCTTGAAGAGCTAAAGCTCATGGTAGAAGATGAGGAAGAGCACATTGTGTCAGCTGAAACTTATGACCAATTAGTTTTGAACAAGAAAAACATCAGTGAAAAGATATGCGAGCAAGCAGGTTAGTACGATTTCCCAAATATCCTTGAAAGGCAATTAACTCTCCCAGAGAAAGCAGAAGATCAACACAACTCCTGAGAAGTTTTAAATTCATTCATGACCCACTGCTTTGACTTTTCTCTCAAGATGTCCCTCAACAAGCAATGAATTACTTTTGTAGATTTTATACAAAAAATATTACAGAAAAAGAGTGCGAAAAATTAAAATTCATGTGAAGATGTTCTGAAAAAAAATGTGATGAACTATTGAAATTTTACAAAACCATTCAGGGTGCTTATGTTTCGAACATTATAGATGATTAACTAAATCTCCTCATTCTAAATTAAGTAAGGAAAAAGCTAAAATCTAACATTATTAAATGTGCTAACTTAAGATTTTTATATTTGCCAGACAAATATTTCTGATCTTTTGTTGCTCAATACTAGGATACATTATCTCTCTTTGTTAAACAAGTTATCAAGTACCAATAACTTTGAAAGAATCAGTGTGTAACTTTTGTGTGTGTTTCCACAATATGAGAGCCAGTATACCATTTCGCAGTCCATTAAAAATCATTCTTGGACATGAAAAACAGTACTTCTTCGAATAACCACCCTCCCTGGAATTAGTGCCTGCCCCAAATAGTCACCCACCCCTTTGCCCATAATATGCTATCATCTTAAGTAGGGCTCCTCCATCTCATCAGGACCACTCCCCCCCCGGTAATTTTAAGTAACCTGGTGCTTGTGTTTATTCTCCAAAAAAATATTTTCTTTCTCGTCTTTTATTTATGCTGTACCCCCAAATACTTTCAGGCTTTTCATCAAATGACCCAGAATTTTTAAGACTTCTTTTTCAATTTGTTTCAATACCATCAATATTGTAATGTTGTAATGTTGTAACACAATCACTCACCCCAATTCCTTAGGGACACCACGTTAAGCCTCGTATCCCATCTTATTTAAAAGGATTTTGGCATACATATAAATAACCTAAACATAATGGCTAAGTAGGAGTTCCACGTCTTGCAGTCTCCACTACATTTTGCATCATTGCAATGTTTACGATTTTTCATCGTAGCTTTTACCTGATCATTTCAAACCAATTAACACACGCTACCAATTAACTTGAATTAACATAACACAGATGAAGTTCAGTTTAAAAATTGTTTTAATACCTCCATTTGTCACGCAGAAAACTCCAAACATTATCCTCATTCCGCCAAGTTAGCGCTTCACAAATGTTTATAATTTCTCCTCAGTCGATGTAATGCTGTATATACCAATGAATACTCTCTCACAATTTAAACTCTTCGCAATTTCGCATAACATCACACAAATTTTCATCAATACACCAGCGTTCATGATAAAAAAGCGTCAAATACACTCAATGCAGATGGGATTTTAACGCCAGATAAAATTTACGTCAAACGCCTGCGCAAACATAACGCACACCAAAATTACTGACGGCTCAGGTCTTCTTCGAAAAGAGCAGCGTTCAGGTTCTCCTGTTTACCTCAAGAAAAGGTAAAATTACTTTTCTCAGGTTCGTATGAGGCCTTTACAAAGTGTCCTAGAGCATCATCAAGCTCGCTATTGGACTCAATTCCTGAACAAATGCAATGAAACGCATTTGTTCCCTTACGGAGTTACTTTACGAAGCTAGTTCCGAAGGAGAGCTTTGTAAAGTGTTTCTAGAGTCTCCAGGACATAAAAAAAACCATCATTTAAAAACTACGGCTACCTAATTATAACTTAACCAAAAAATGTCGAAAAAGAACTTAAGCCCTGGAGACTTAAAAAAAAGTAGTTGATATGAGAACCTGTAAGAGGTCTGCGCCGCTCAATGGAGGTATACATCCGGGAACTTCTCGTTTCATGTTTTGAATGGCCACAAGCGATCTGAATTCGCCTTTCTTTCTCCTTAGCACCGCCGCCGTGTAGCACTCCCGTGGATCTGGCATTTATCATCGATTCTTCGGGCAGCATTGGCGCCAGAAACTACCGAAAACAAAAGAACTTTGTCAAGGAAATGGCGAAGAGTTTTGGCATATCTCCAAACGGCAGCCGAGCAGCCATGGTTCTATACAGTAACTCAGCTTCAGTGAAAGCTCGATTTGGCGAGTTTGCGGAGGAGAGCGAGTTCGCTCGAGCTGTAGAGGGTCTGCCTTACGAGAGAGGACTGACACGAATCGACAAAGCACTGGCCTTAACAGCCAGCGACATCTTCGCTAAAGGGAGCAGGGCGGGCGTGCCTAAGATTGCAATGCTGATAACGGACGGTACCCAGACCCCAGCAGCCGACGCCAAAGGCCTGAGAGAGGCTTCCGAACCATTGAGAAAGGCGGGCGTTCGCGTTCTAGCCGTAGGTATTGGCAAGGGTGTGGACAGAGCAGAACTACGACTTGTAACGGAGAGAGACGAGGATGTTGTGGTAGCGGCTGACTTCCAAGATCTGCTACTGAAACTCAGCAACCTAACTAGCCAGGCCTGCCAACTTGCCGGTGAGTACCAATAGACATTTGGATCTATTCATCCATTTTATGTATTTATTCATCTATTCTACTTATAGACGGTGAAAACAAGTTCACCAGATGTGGCTCTTGTGGCCTCAGTTTTGCTGAGACATTTGTTTTTCTTTCCTGGCCTTTGGTCATGCGTGGTGTTTTGTTTTGTTTTGTTTTGTTTTGTTTTGTTTTGTTTTGCTTTGCTTTTGTTTTGCTTTTGTTTGTTTGTTTGTTTGTTCGTTTGCTTGTATGCTCGTTTGTTTGTTTTTTGTTTTAGATTTTTTGTTCCAGTTTGGTTTGGTTTGGTTAGGTTTGGTTTGGGTTTTATTTTGTTGCCCTTTTGGTTTCTTTCAATTGGCAAGCAATGATCGTTAAAAGAAAATAGTTGATATGAGAACCTGTAAGAGGTCTGTGCCACTCAATGGAGGTATACATCCGGGAACTTCTCGTTTCATGTTTTGAATGGCCACAAGCGATCTGAATTCGCCTTTCTTTCTCCTTAGCACCGCCGCCGTGTAGCACTCCCGTGGATCTGGCATTTATCATCGATTCTTCGGGCAGCATTGGCGCCAGAAACTACCGAAAACAAAAGAACTTTGTCAAGGAAATGGCGAAGAGTTTTGGCATATCTCCAAACGGCAGCCGAGCAGCCATGGTTCTATACAGTAACTCAGCTTCAGTGAAAGCTCGATTTGGCGAGTTTGCGGAGGAGAGCGAGTTCGCTCGAGCTGTAGAGGGTCTGCCTTACGAGAGAGGACTGACACGAATCGACAAAGCACTGGCCTTAACAGCCAGCGACATCTTCGCTAAAGGGAGCAGGGCGGGCGTGCCTAAGATTGCAATGCTGATAACGGACGGTACCCAGACCCCAGCAGCCGACGCCAAAGGCCTGAGAGAGGCTTCCGAACCATTGAGAAAGGCGGGCGTTCGCGTTCTAGCCGTAGGTATTGGCAAGGGTGTGGACAGAGCAGAACTACGACTTGTAACGGAGAGAGACGAGGATGTTGTGGTAGCGGCTGACTTCCAAGATCTGCTACTGAAACTCAGCAACCTAACTAGCCAGGCCTGCCAACTTGCCGGTGAGTACCAATAGACATTTGGATCTATTCATCCATTTTATGTATTTATTCATCTATTCTACTTATAGACGGTGAAAACAAGTTCACCAGATGTGGCTCTTGTGGCCTCAGTTTTGCTGAGACATTTGTTTTTCTTTCCTGGCCTTTGGTCATGCGTGGTGTTTTGTTTTGTTTTGTTTTGTTTTGTTTTGTTTTGTTTTGCTTTGCTTTTGTTTTGCTTTTGTTTGTTTGTTTGTTTGTTCGTTTGCTTGTATGCTCGTTTGTTTGTTTTTTGTTTTAGATTTTTTGTTCCAGTTTGGTTTGGTTTGGTTAGGTTTGGTTTGGGTTTTATTTTGTTGCCCTTTTGGTTTCTTTCAATTGGCAAGCAATGATCGTTAAAAGAAAATAGTTGATATGAGAACCTGTAAGAGGTCTGTGCCACTCAATGGAGGTATACATCCGGGAACTTCTCGTTTCATGTTTTGAATGGCCACAAGCGATCTGAATTCGCCTTTCTTTCTCCTTAGCACCGCCGCCGTGTAGCACTCCCGTGGATCTGGCATTTATCATCGATTCTTCGGGCAGCATTGGCGCCAGAAACTACCGAAAACAAAAGAACTTTGTCAAGGAAATGGCGAAGAGTTTTGGCATATCTCCAAACGGCAGCCGAGCAGCCATGGTTCTATACAGTAACTCAGCTTCAGTGAAAGCTCGATTTGGCGAGTTTGCGGAGGAGAGCGAGTTCGCTCGAGCTGTAGAGGGTCTGCCTTACGAGAGAGGACTGACACGAATCGACAAAGCACTGGCCTTAACAGCCAGCGACATCTTCGCTAAAGGGAGCAGGGCGGGCGTGCCTAAGATTGCAATGCTGATAACGGACGGTACCCAGACCCCAGCAGCCGACGCCAAAGGCCTGAGAGAGGCTTCCGAACCATTGAGAAAGGCGGGCGTTCGCGTTCTAGCCGTAGGTATTGGCAAGGGTGTGGACAGAGCAGAACTACGACTTGTAACGGAGAGAGACGAGGATGTTGTGGTAGCGGCTGACTTCCAAGATCTGCTACTGAAACTCAGCAACCTAACTAGCCAGGCCTGCCAACTTGCCGGTGAGTACCAATAGACATTTGGATCTATTCATCCATTTTATGTATTTATTCATCTATTCTACTTATAGACGGTGAAAACAAGTTCACCAGATGTGGCTCTTGTGGCCTCAGTTTTGCTGAGACATTTGTTTTTCTTTCCTGGCCTTTGGTCATGCGTGGTGTTTTGTTTTGTTTTGTTTTGTTTTGTTTTGTTTTGTTTTGCTTTGCTTTTGTTTTGCTTTTGTTTGTTTGTTTGTTTGTTCGTTTGCTTGTATGCTCGTTTGTTTGTTTTTTGTTTTAGATTTTTTGTTCCAGTTTGGTTTGGTTTGGTTAGGTTTGGTTTGGGTTTTATTTTGTTGCCCTTTTGGTTTCTTTCAATTGGCAAGCAATGATCGTTAAAAGAAAATAGTTGATATGAGAACCTGTAAGAGGTCTGTGCCACTCAATGGAGGTATACATCCGGGAACTTCTCGTTTCATGTTTTGAATGGCCACAAGCGATCTGAATTCGCCTTTCTTTCTCCTTAGCACCGCCGCCGTGTAGCACTCCCGTGGATCTGGCATTTATCATCGATTCTTCGGGCAGCATTGGCGCCAGAAACTACCGAAAACAAAAGAACTTTGTCAAGGAAATGGCGAAGAGTTTTGGCATATCTCCAAACGGCAGCCGAGCAGCCATGGTTCTATACAGTAACTCAGCTTCAGTGAAAGCTCGATTTGGCGAGTTTGCGGAGGAGAGCGAGTTCGCTCGAGCTGTAGAGGGTCTGCCTTACGAGAGAGGACTGACACGAATCGACAAAGCACTGGCCTTAACAGCCAGCGACATCTTCGCTAAAGGGAGCAGGGCGGGCGTGCCTAAGATTGCAATGCTGATAACGGACGGTACCCAGACCCCAGCAGCCGACGCCAAAGGCCTGAGAGAGGCTTCCGAACCATTGAGAAAGGCGGGCGTTCGCGTTCTAGCCGTAGGTATTGGCAAGGGTGTGGACAGAGCAGAACTACGACTTGTAACGGAGAGAGACGAGGATGTTGTGGTAGCGGCTGACTTCCAAGATCTGCTACTGAAACTCAGCAACCTAACTAGCCAGGCCTGCCAACTTGCCGGTGAGTACCAATAGACATTTGGATCTATTCATCCATTTTATGTATTTATTCATCTATTCTACTTATAGACGGTGAAAACAAGTTCACCAGATGTGGCTCTTGTGGCCTCAGTTTTGCTGAGACATTTGTTTTTCTTTCCTGGCCTTTGGTCATGCGTGGTGTTTTGTTTTGTTTTGTTTTGTTTTGTTTTGTTTTGTTTTGCTTTGCTTTTGTTTTGCTTTTGTTTGTTTGTTTGTTTGTTCGTTTGCTTGTATGCTCGTTTGTTTGTTTTTTGTTTTAGATTTTTTGTTCCAGTTTGGTTTGGTTTGGTTAGGTTTGGTTTGGGTTTTATTTTGTTGCCCTTTTGGTTTCTTTCAATTGGCAAGCAATGATCGTTAAAAGAAAATAGTTGATATGAGAACCTGTAAGAGGTCTGTGCCACTCAATGGAGGTATACATCCGGGAACTTCTCGTTTCATGTTTTGAATGGCCACAAGCGATCTGAATTCGCCTTTCTTTCTCCTTAGCACCGCCGCCGTGTAGCACTCCCGTGGATCTGGCATTTATCATCGATTCTTCGGGCAGCATTGGCGCCAGAAACTACCGAAAACAAAAGAACTTTGTCAAGGAAATGGCGAAGAGTTTTGGCATATCTCCAAACGGCAGCCGAGCAGCCATGGTTCTATACAGTAACTCAGCTTCAGTGAAAGCTCGATTTGGCGAGTTTGCGGAGGAGAGCGAGTTCGCTCGAGCTGTAGAGGGTCTGCCTTACGAGAGAGGACTGACACGAATCGACAAAGCACTGGCCTTAACAGCCAGCGACATCTTCGCTAAAGGGAGCAGGGCGGGCGTGCCTAAGATTGCAATGCTGATAACGGACGGTACCCAGACCCCAGCAGCCGACGCCAAAGGCCTGAGAGAGGCTTCCGAACCATTGAGAAAGGCGGGCGTTCGCGTTCTAGCCGTAGGTATTGGCAAGGGTGTGGACAGAGCAGAACTACGACTTGTAACGGAGAGAGACGAGGATGTTGTGGTAGCGGCTGACTTCCAAGATCTGCTACTGAAACTCAGCAACCTAACTAGCCAGGCCTGCCAACTTGCCGGTGAGTACCAATAGACATTTGGATCTATTCATCCATTTTATGTATTTATTCATCTATTCTACTTATAGACGGTGAAAACAAGTTCACCAGATGTGGCTCTTGTGGCCTCAGTTTTGCTGAGACATTTGTTTTTCTTTCCTGGCCTTTGGTCATGCGTGGTGTTTTGTTTTGTTTTGTTTTGTTTTGTTTTGTTTTGTTTTGCTTTGCTTTTGTTTTGCTTTTGTTTGTTTGTTTGTTTGTTCGTTTGCTTGTATGCTCGTTTGTTTGTTTTTTGTTTTAGATTTTTTGTTCCAGTTTGGTTTGGTTTGGTTAGGTTTGGTTTGGGTTTTATTTTGTTGCCCTTTTGGTTTCTTTCAATTGGCAAGCAATGATCGTTAAAAGAAAATAGTTGATATGAGAACCTGTAAGAGGTCTGTGCCACTCAATGGAGGTATACATCCGGGAACTTCTCGTTTCATGTTTTGAATGGCCACAAGCGATCTGAATTCGCCTTTCTTTCTCCTTAGCACCGCCGCCGTGTAGCACTCCCGTGGATCTGGCATTTATCATCGATTCTTCGGGCAGCATTGGCGCCAGAAACTACCGAAAACAAAAGAACTTTGTCAAGGAAATGGCGAAGAGTTTTGGCATATCTCCAAACGGCAGCCGAGCAGCCATGGTTCTATACAGTAACTCAGCTTCAGTGAAAGCTCGATTTGGCGAGTTTGCGGAGGAGAGCGAGTTCGCTCGAGCTGTAGAGGGTCTGCCTTACGAGAGAGGACTGACACGAATCGACAAAGCACTGGCCTTAACAGCCAGCGACATCTTCGCTAAAGGGAGCAGGGCGGGCGTGCCTAAGATTGCAATGCTGATAACGGACGGTACCCAGACCCCAGCAGCCGACGCCAAAGGCCTGAGAGAGGCTTCCGAACCATTGAGAAAGGCGGGCGTTCGCGTTCTAGCCGTAGGTATTGGCAAGGGTGTGGACAGAGCAGAACTACGACTTGTAACGGAGAGAGACGAGGATGTTGTGGTAGCGGCTGACTTCCAAGATCTGCTACTGAAACTCAGCAACCTAACTAGCCAGGCCTGCCAACTTGCCGGTGAGTACCAATAGACATTTGGATCTATTCATCCATTTTATGTATTTATTCATCTATTCTACTTATAGACGGTGAAAACAAGTTCACCAGATGTGGCTCTTGTGGCCTCAGTTTTGCTGAGACATTTGTTTTTCTTTCCTGGCCTTTGGTCATGCGTGGTGTTTTGTTTTGTTTTGTTTTGTTTTGTTTTGTTTTGTTTTGCTTTGCTTTTGTTTTGCTTTTGTTTGTTTGTTTGTTTGTTCGTTTGCTTGTATGCTCGTTTGTTTGTTTTTTGTTTTAGATTTTTTGTTCCAGTTTGGTTTGGTTTGGTTAGGTTTGGTTTGGGTTTTATTTTGTTGCCCTTTTGGTTTCTTTCAATTGGCAAGCAATGATCGTTAAAAGAAAATAGTTGATATGAGAACCTGTAAGAGGTCTGTGCCACTCAATGGAGGTATACATCCGGGAACTTCTCGTTTCATGTTTTGAATGGCCACAAGCGATCTGAATTCGCCTTTCTTTCTCCTTAGCACCGCCGCCGTGTAGCACTCCCGTGGATCTGGCATTTATCATCGATTCTTCGGGCAGCATTGGCGCCAGAAACTACCGAAAACAAAAGAACTTTGTCAAGGAAATGGCGAAGAGTTTTGGCATATCTCCAAACGGCAGCCGAGCAGCCATGGTTCTATACAGTAACTCAGCTTCAGTGAAAGCTCGATTTGGCGAGTTTGCGGAGGAGAGCGAGTTCGCTCGAGCTGTAGAGGGTCTGCCTTACGAGAGAGGACTGACACGAATCGACAAAGCACTGGCCTTAACAGCCAGCGACATCTTCGCTAAAGGGAGCAGGGCGGGCGTGCCTAAGATTGCAATGCTGATAACGGACGGTACCCAGACCCCAGCAGCCGACGCCAAAGGCCTGAGAGAGGCTTCCGAACCATTGAGAAAGGCGGGCGTTCGCGTTCTAGCCGTAGGTATTGGCAAGGGTGTGGACAGAGCAGAACTACGACTTGTAACGGAGAGAGACGAGGATGTTGTGGTAGCGGCTGACTTCCAAGATCTGCTACTGAAACTCAGCAACCTAACTAGCCAGGCCTGCCAACTTGCCGGTGAGTACCAATAGACATTTGGATCTATTCATCCATTTTATGTATTTATTCATCTATTCTACTTATAGACGGTGAAAACAAGTTCACCAGATGTGGCTCTTGTGGCCTCAGTTTTGCTGAGACATTTGTTTTTCTTTCCTGGCCTTTGGTCATGCGTGGTGTTTTGTTTTGTTTTGTTTTGTTTTGTTTTGTTTTGTTTTGCTTTGCTTTTGTTTTGCTTTTGTTTGTTTGTTTGTTTGTTCGTTTGCTTGTATGCTCGTTTGTTTGTTTTTTGTTTTAGATTTTTTGTTCCAGTTTGGTTTGGTTTGGTTAGGTTTGGTTTGGGTTTTATTTTGTTGCCCTTTTGGTTTCTTTCAATTGGCAAGCAATGATCGTTAAAAGAAAATAGTTGATATGAGAACCTGTAAGAGGTCTGTGCCACTCAATGGAGGTATACATCCGGGAACTTCTCGTTTCATGTTTTGAATGGCCACAAGCGATCTGAATTCGCCTTTCTTTCTCCTTAGCACCGCCGCCGTGTAGCACTCCCGTGGATCTGGCATTTATCATCGATTCTTCGGGCAGCATTGGCGCCAGAAACTACCGAAAACAAAAGAACTTTGTCAAGGAAATGGCGAAGAGTTTTGGCATATCTCCAAACGGCAGCCGAGCAGCCATGGTTCTATACAGTAACTCAGCTTCAGTGAAAGCTCGATTTGGCGAGTTTGCGGAGGAGAGCGAGTTCGCTCGAGCTGTAGAGGGTCTGCCTTACGAGAGAGGACTGACACGAATCGACAAAGCACTGGCCTTAACAGCCAGCGACATCTTCGCTAAAGGGAGCAGGGCGGGCGTGCCTAAGATTGCAATGCTGATAACGGACGGTACCCAGACCCCAGCAGCCGACGCCAAAGGCCTGAGAGAGGCTTCCGAACCATTGAGAAAGGCGGGCGTTCGCGTTCTAGCCGTAGGTATTGGCAAGGGTGTGGACAGAGCAGAACTACGACTTGTAACGGAGAGAGACGAGGATGTTGTGGTAGCGGCTGACTTCCAAGATCTGCTACTGAAACTCAGCAACCTAACTAGCCAGGCCTGCCAACTTGCCGGTGAGTACCAATAGACATTTGGATCTATTCATCCATTTTATGTATTTATTCATCTATTCTACTTATAGACGGTGAAAACAAGTTCACCAGATGTGGCTCTTGTGGCCTCAGTTTTGCTGAGACATTTGTTTTTCTTTCCTGGCCTTTGGTCATGCGTGGTGTTTTGTTTTGTTTTGTTTTGTTTTGTTTTGTTTTGTTTTGTTTTGCTTTGCTTTTGTTTTGCTTTTGTTTGTTTGTTTGTTTGTTCGTTTGCTTGTATGCTCGTTTGTTTGTTTTTTGTTTTAGATTTTTTGTTCCAGTTTGGTTTGGTTTGGTTAGGTTTGGTTTGGGTTTTATTTTGTTGCCCTTTTGGTTTCTTTCAATTGGCAAGCAATGATCGTTAAAAGAAAATAGTTGATATGAGAACCTGTAAGAGGTCTGTGCCACTCAATGGAGGTATACATCCGGGAACTTCTCGTTTCATGTTTTGAATGGCCACAAGCGATCTGAATTCGCCTTTCTTTCTCCTTAGCACCGCCGCCGTGTAGCACTCCCGTGGATCTGGCATTTATCATCGATTCTTCGGGCAGCATTGGCGCCAGAAACTACCGAAAACAAAAGAACTTTGTCAAGGAAATGGCGAAGAGTTTTGGCATATCTCCAAACGGCAGCCGAGCAGCCATGGTTCTATACAGTAACTCAGCTTCAGTGAAAGCTCGATTTGGCGAGTTTGCGGAGGAGAGCGAGTTCGCTCGAGCTGTAGAGGGTCTGCCTTACGAGAGAGGACTGACACGAATCGACAAAGCACTGGCCTTAACAGCCAGCGACATCTTCGCTAAAGGGAGCAGGGCGGGCGTGCCTAAGATTGCAATGCTGATAACGGACGGTACCCAGACCCCAGCAGCCGACGCCAAAGGCCTGAGAGAGGCTTCCGAACCATTGAGAAAGGCGGGCGTTCGCGTTCTAGCCGTAGGTATTGGCAAGGGTGTGGACAGAGCAGAACTACGACTTGTAACGGAGAGAGACGAGGATGTTGTGGTAGCGGCTGACTTCCAAGATCTGCTACTGAAACTCAGCAACCTAACTAGCCAGGCCTGCCAACTTGCCGGTGAGTACCAATAGACATTTGGATCTATTCATCCATTTTATGTATTTATTCATCTATTCTACTTATAGACGGTGAAAACAAGTTCACCAGATGTGGCTCTTGTGGCCTCAGTTTTGCTGAGACATTTGTTTTTCTTTCCTGGCCTTTGGTCATGCGTGGTGTTTTGTTTTGTTTTGTTTTGTTTTGTTTTGTTTTGTTTTGCTTTGCTTTTGTTTTGCTTTTGTTTGTTTGTTTGTTTGTTCGTTTGCTTGTATGCTCGTTTGTTTGTTTTTTGTTTTAGATTTTTTGTTCCAGTTTGGTTTGGTTTGGTTAGGTTTGGTTTGGGTTTTATTTTGTTGCCCTTTTGGTTTCTTTCAATTGGCAAGCAATGATCGTTAAAAGAAAATAGTTGATATGAGAACCTGTAAGAGGTCTGTGCCACTCAATGGAGGTATACATCCGGGAACTTCTCGTTTCATGTTTTGAATGGCCACAAGCGATCTGAATTCGCCTTTCTTTCTCCTTAGCACCGCCGCCGTGTAGCACTCCCGTGGATCTGGCATTTATCATCGATTCTTCGGGCAGCATTGGCGCCAGAAACTACCGAAAACAAAAGAACTTTGTCAAGGAAATGGCGAAGAGTTTTGGCATATCTCCAAACGGCAGCCGAGCAGCCATGGTTCTATACAGTAACTCAGCTTCAGTGAAAGCTCGATTTGGCGAGTTTGCGGAGGAGAGCGAGTTCGCTCGAGCTGTAGAGGGTCTGCCTTACGAGAGAGGACTGACACGAATCGACAAAGCACTGGCCTTAACAGCCAGCGACATCTTCGCTAAAGGGAGCAGGGCGGGCGTGCCTAAGATTGCAATGCTGATAACGGACGGTACCCAGACCCCAGCAGCCGACGCCAAAGGCCTGAGAGAGGCTTCCGAACCATTGAGAAAGGCGGGCGTTCGCGTTCTAGCCGTAGGTATTGGCAAGGGTGTGGACAGAGCAGAACTACGACTTGTAACGGAGAGAGACGAGGATGTTGTGGTAGCGGCTGACTTCCAAGATCTGCTACTGAAACTCAGCAACCTAACTAGCCAGGCCTGCCAACTTGCCGGTGAGTACCAATAGACATTTGGATCTATTCATCCATTTTATGTATTTATTCATCTATTCTACTTATAGACGGTGAAAACAAGTTCACCAGATGTGGCTCTTGTGGCCTCAGTTTTGCTGAGACATTTGTTTTTCTTTCCTGGCCTTTGGTCATGCGTGGTGTTTTGTTTTGTTTTGTTTTGTTTTGTTTTGTTTTGTTTTGCTTTGCTTTTGTTTTGCTTTTGTTTGTTTGTTTGTTTGTTCGTTTGCTTGTATGCTCGTTTGTTTGTTTTTTGTTTTAGATTTTTTGTTCCAGTTTGGTTTGGTTTGGTTAGGTTTGGTTTGGGTTTTATTTTGTTGCCCTTTTGGTTTCTTTCAATTGGCAAGCAATGATCGTTAAAAGAAAATAGTTGATATGAGAACCTGTAAGAGGTCTGTGCCACTCAATGGAGGTATACATCCGGGAACTTCTCGTTTCATGTTTTGAATGGCCACAAGCGATCTGAATTCGCCTTTCTTTCTCCTTAGCACCGCCGCCGTGTAGCACTCCCGTGGATCTGGCATTTATCATCGATTCTTCGGGCAGCATTGGCGCCAGAAACTACCGAAAACAAAAGAACTTTGTCAAGGAAATGGCGAAGAGTTTTGGCATATCTCCAAACGGCAGCCGAGCAGCCATGGTTCTATACAGTAACTCAGCTTCAGTGAAAGCTCGATTTGGCGAGTTTGCGGAGGAGAGCGAGTTCGCTCGAGCTGTAGAGGGTCTGCCTTACGAGAGAGGACTGACACGAATCGACAAAGCACTGGCCTTAACAGCCAGCGACATCTTCGCTAAAGGGAGCAGGGCGGGCGTGCCTAAGATTGCAATGCTGATAACGGACGGTACCCAGACCCCAGCAGCCGACGCCAAAGGCCTGAGAGAGGCTTCCGAACCATTGAGAAAGGCGGGCGTTCGCGTTCTAGCCGTAGGTATTGGCAAGGGTGTGGACAGAGCAGAACTACGACTTGTAACGGAGAGAGACGAGGATGTTGTGGTAGCGGCTGACTTCCAAGATCTGCTACTGAAACTCAGCAACCTAACTAGCCAGGCCTGCCAACTTGCCGGTGAGTACCAATAGACATTTGGATCTATTCATCCATTTTATGTATTTATTCATCTATTCTACTTATAGACGGTGAAAACAAGTTCACCAGATGTGGCTCTTGTGGCCTCAGTTTTGCTGAGACATTTGTTTTTCTTTCCTGGCCTTTGGTCATGCGTGGTGTTTTGTTTTGTTTTGTTTTGTTTTGTTTTGTTTTGTTTTGCTTTGCTTTTGTTTTGCTTTTGTTTGTTTGTTTGTTTGTTCGTTTGCTTGTATGCTCGTTTGTTTGTTTTTTGTTTTAGATTTTTTGTTCCAGTTTGGTTTGGTTTGGTTAGGTTTGGTTTGGGTTTTATTTTGTTGCCCTTTTGGTTTCTTTCAATTGGCAAGCAATGATCGTTAAAAGAAAATAGTTGATATGAGAACCTGTAAGAGGTCTGTGCCACTCAATGGAGGTATACATCCGGGAACTTCTCGTTTCATGTTTTGAATGGCCACAAGCGATCTGAATTCGCCTTTCTTTCTCCTTAGCACCGCCGCCGTGTAGCACTCCCGTGGATCTGGCATTTATCATCGATTCTTCGGGCAGCATTGGCGCCAGAAACTACCGAAAACAAAAGAACTTTGTCAAGGAAATGGCGAAGAGTTTTGGCATATCTCCAAACGGCAGCCGAGCAGCCATGGTTCTATACAGTAACTCAGCTTCAGTGAAAGCTCGATTTGGCGAGTTTGCGGAGGAGAGCGAGTTCGCTCGAGCTGTAGAGGGTCTGCCTTACGAGAGAGGACTGACACGAATCGACAAAGCACTGGCCTTAACAGCCAGCGACATCTTCGCTAAAGGGAGCAGGGCGGGCGTGCCTAAGATTGCAATGCTGATAACGGACGGTACCCAGACCCCAGCAGCCGACGCCAAAGGCCTGAGAGAGGCTTCCGAACCATTGAGAAAGGCGGGCGTTCGCGTTCTAGCCGTAGGTATTGGCAAGGGTGTGGACAGAGCAGAACTACGACTTGTAACGGAGAGAGACGAGGATGTTGTGGTAGCGGCTGACTTCCAAGATCTGCTACTGAAACTCAGCAACCTAACTAGCCAGGCCTGCCAACTTGCCGGTGAGTACCAATAGACATTTGGATCTATTCATCCATTTTATGTATTTATTCATCTATTCTACTTATAGACGGTGAAAACAAGTTCACCAGATGTGGCTCTTGTGGCCTCAGTTTTGCTGAGACATTTGTTTTTCTTTCCTGGCCTTTGGTCATGCGTGGTGTTTTGTTTTGTTTTGTTTTGTTTTGTTTTGTTTTGTTTTGTTTTGCTTTGCTTTTGTTTTGCTTTTGTTTGTTTGTTTGTTTGTTCGTTTGCTTGTATGCTCGTTTGTTTGTTTTTTGTTTTAGATTTTTTGTTCCAGTTTGGTTTGGTTTGGTTAGGTTTGGTTTGGGTTTTATTTTGTTGCCCTTTTGGTTTCTTTCAATTGGCAAGCAATGATCGTTAAAAGAAAATAGTTGATATGAGAACCTGTAAGAGGTCTGTGCCACTCAATGGAGGTATACATCCGGGAACTTCTCGTTTCATGTTTTGAATGGCCACAAGCGATCTGAATTCGCCTTTCTTTCTCCTTAGCACCGCCGCCGTGTAGCACTCCCGTGGATCTGGCATTTATCATCGATTCTTCGGGCAGCATTGGCGCCAGAAACTACCGAAAACAAAAGAACTTTGTCAAGGAAATGGCGAAGAGTTTTGGCATATCTCCAAACGGCAGCCGAGCAGCCATGGTTCTATACAGTAACTCAGCTTCAGTGAAAGCTCGATTTGGCGAGTTTGCGGAGGAGAGCGAGTTCGCTCGAGCTGTAGAGGGTCTGCCTTACGAGAGAGGACTGACACGAATCGACAAAGCACTGGCCTTAACAGCCAGCGACATCTTCGCTAAAGGGAGCAGGGCGGGCGTGCCTAAGATTGCAATGCTGATAACGGACGGTACCCAGACCCCAGCAGCCGACGCCAAAGGCCTGAGAGAGGCTTCCGAACCATTGAGAAAGGCGGGCGTTCGCGTTCTAGCCGTAGGTATTGGCAAGGGTGTGGACAGAGCAGAACTACGACTTGTAACGGAGAGAGACGAGGATGTTGTGGTAGCGGCTGACTTCCAAGATCTGCTACTGAAACTCAGCAACCTAACTAGCCAGGCCTGCCAACTTGCCGGTGAGTACCAATAGACATTTGGATCTATTCATCCATTTTATGTATTTATTCATCTATTCTACTTATAGACGGTGAAAACAAGTTCACCAGATGTGGCTCTTGTGGCCTCAGTTTTGCTGAGACATTTGTTTTTCTTTCCTGGCCTTTGGTCATGCGTGGTGTTTTGTTTTGTTTTGTTTTGTTTTGTTTTGTTTTGTTTTGTTTTGCTTTGCTTTTGTTTTGCTTTTGTTTGTTTGTTTGTTTGTTCGTTTGCTTGTATGCTCGTTTGTTTGTTTTTTGTTTTAGATTTTTTGTTCCAGTTTGGTTTGGTTTGGTTAGGTTTGGTTTGGGTTTTATTTTGTTGCCCTTTTGGTTTCTTTCAATTGGCAAGCAATGATCGTTAAAAGAAAATAGTTGATATGAGAACCTGTAAGAGGTCTGTGCCACTCAATGGAGGTATACATCCGGGAACTTCTCGTTTCATGTTTTGAATGGCCACAAGCGATCTGAATTCGCCTTTCTTTCTCCTTAGCACCGCCGCCGTGTAGCACTCCCGTGGATCTGGCATTTATCATCGATTCTTCGGGCAGCATTGGCGCCAGAAACTACCGAAAACAAAAGAACTTTGTCAAGGAAATGGCGAAGAGTTTTGGCATATCTCCAAACGGCAGCCGAGCAGCCATGGTTCTATACAGTAACTCAGCTTCAGTGAAAGCTCGATTTGGCGAGTTTGCGGAGGAGAGCGAGTTCGCTCGAGCTGTAGAGGGTCTGCCTTACGAGAGAGGACTGACACGAATCGACAAAGCACTGGCCTTAACAGCCAGCGACATCTTCGCTAAAGGGAGCAGGGCGGGCGTGCCTAAGATTGCAATGCTGATAACGGACGGTACCCAGACCCCAGCAGCCGACGCCAAAGGCCTGAGAGAGGCTTCCGAACCATTGAGAAAGGCGGGCGTTCGCGTTCTAGCCGTAGGTATTGGCAAGGGTGTGGACAGAGCAGAACTACGACTTGTAACGGAGAGAGACGAGGATGTTGTGGTAGCGGCTGACTTCCAAGATCTGCTACTGAAACTCAGCAACCTAACTAGCCAGGCCTGCCAACTTGCCGGTGAGTACCAATAGACATTTGGATCTATTCATCCATTTTATGTATTTATTCATCTATTCTACTTATAGACGGTGAAAACAAGTTCACCAGATGTGGCTCTTGTGGCCTCAGTTTTGCTGAGACATTTGTTTTTCTTTCCTGGCCTTTGGTCATGCGTGGTGTTTTGTTTTGTTTTGTTTTGTTTTGTTTTGTTTTGTTTTGTTTTGCTTTGCTTTTGTTTTGCTTTTGTTTGTTTGTTTGTTTGTTCGTTTGCTTGTATGCTCGTTTGTTTGTTTTTTGTTTTAGATTTTTTGTTCCAGTTTGGTTTGGTTTGGTTAGGTTTGGTTTGGGTTTTATTTTGTTGCCCTTTTGGTTTCTTTCAATTGGCAAGCAATGATCGTTAAAAGAAAATAGTTGATATGAGAACCTGTAAGAGGTCTGTGCCACTCAATGGAGGTATACATCCGGGAACTTCTCGTTTCATGTTTTGAATGGCCACAAGCGATCTGAATTCGCCTTTCTTTCTCCTTAGCACCGCCGCCGTGTAGCACTCCCGTGGATCTGGCATTTATCATCGATTCTTCGGGCAGCATTGGCGCCAGAAACTACCGAAAACAAAAGAACTTTGTCAAGGAAATGGCGAAGAGTTTTGGCATATCTCCAAACGGCAGCCGAGCAGCCATGGTTCTATACAGTAACTCAGCTTCAGTGAAAGCTCGATTTGGCGAGTTTGCGGAGGAGAGCGAGTTCGCTCGAGCTGTAGAGGGTCTGCCTTACGAGAGAGGACTGACACGAATCGACAAAGCACTGGCCTTAACAGCCAGCGACATCTTCGCTAAAGGGAGCAGGGCGGGCGTGCCTAAGATTGCAATGCTGATAACGGACGGTACCCAGACCCCAGCAGCCGACGCCAAAGGCCTGAGAGAGGCTTCCGAACCATTGAGAAAGGCGGGCGTTCGCGTTCTAGCCGTAGGTATTGGCAAGGGTGTGGACAGAGCAGAACTACGACTTGTAACGGAGAGAGACGAGGATGTTGTGGTAGCGGCTGACTTCCAAGATCTGCTACTGAAACTCAGCAACCTAACTAGCCAGGCCTGCCAACTTGCCGGTGAGTACCAATAGACATTTGGATCTATTCATCCATTTTATGTATTTATTCATCTATTCTACTTATAGACGGTGAAAACAAGTTCACCAGATGTGGCTCTTGTGGCCTCAGTTTTGCTGAGACATTTGTTTTTCTTTCCTGGCCTTTGGTCATGCGTGGTGTTTTGTTTTGTTTTGTTTTGTTTTGTTTTGTTTTGTTTTGTTTTGCTTTGCTTTTGTTTTGCTTTTGTTTGTTTGTTTGTTTGTTCGTTTGCTTGTATGCTCGTTTGTTTGTTTTTTGTTTTAGATTTTTTGTTCCAGTTTGGTTTGGTTTGGTTAGGTTTGGTTTGGGTTTTATTTTGTTGCCCTTTTGGTTTCTTTCAATTGGCAAGCAATGATCGTTAAAAGAAAATAGTTGATATGAGAACCTGTAAGAGGTCTGTGCCACTCAATGGAGGTATACATCCGGGAACTTCTCGTTTCATGTTTTGAATGGCCACAAGCGATCTGAATTCGCCTTTCTTTCTCCTTAGCACCGCCGCCGTGTAGCACTCCCGTGGATCTGGCATTTATCATCGATTCTTCGGGCAGCATTGGCGCCAGAAACTACCGAAAACAAAAGAACTTTGTCAAGGAAATGGCGAAGAGTTTTGGCATATCTCCAAACGGCAGCCGAGCAGCCATGGTTCTATACAGTAACTCAGCTTCAGTGAAAGCTCGATTTGGCGAGTTTGCGGAGGAGAGCGAGTTCGCTCGAGCTGTAGAGGGTCTGCCTTACGAGAGAGGACTGACACGAATCGACAAAGCACTGGCCTTAACAGCCAGCGACATCTTCGCTAAAGGGAGCAGGGCGGGCGTGCCTAAGATTGCAATGCTGATAACGGACGGTACCCAGACCCCAGCAGCCGACGCCAAAGGCCTGAGAGAGGCTTCCGAACCATTGAGAAAGGCGGGCGTTCGCGTTCTAGCCGTAGGTATTGGCAAGGGTGTGGACAGAGCAGAACTACGACTTGTAACGGAGAGAGACGAGGATGTTGTGGTAGCGGCTGACTTCCAAGATCTGCTACTGAAACTCAGCAACCTAACTAGCCAGGCCTGCCAACTTGCCGGTGAGTACCAATAGACATTTGGATCTATTCATCCATTTTATGTATTTATTCATCTATTCTACTTATAGACGGTGAAAACAAGTTCACCAGATGTGGCTCTTGTGGCCTCAGTTTTGCTGAGACATTTGTTTTTCTTTCCTGGCCTTTGGTCATGCGTGGTGTTTTGTTTTGTTTTGTTTTGTTTTGTTTTGTTTTGTTTTGTTTTGCTTTGCTTTTGTTTTGCTTTTGTTTGTTTGTTTGTTTGTTCGTTTGCTTGTATGCTCGTTTGTTTGTTTTTTGTTTTAGATTTTTTGTTCCAGTTTGGTTTGGTTTGGTTAGGTTTGGTTTGGGTTTTATTTTGTTGCCCTTTTGGTTTCTTTCAATTGGCAAGCAATGATCGTTAAAAGAAAATAGTTGATATGAGAACCTGTAAGAGGTCTGTGCCACTCAATGGAGGTATACATCCGGGAACTTCTCGTTTCATGTTTTGAATGGCCACAAGCGATCTGAATTCGCCTTTCTTTCTCCTTAGCACCGCCGCCGTGTAGCACTCCCGTGGATCTGGCATTTATCATCGATTCTTCGGGCAGCATTGGCGCCAGAAACTACCGAAAACAAAAGAACTTTGTCAAGGAAATGGCGAAGAGTTTTGGCATATCTCCAAACGGCAGCCGAGCAGCCATGGTTCTATACAGTAACTCAGCTTCAGTGAAAGCTCGATTTGGCGAGTTTGCGGAGGAGAGCGAGTTCGCTCGAGCTGTAGAGGGTCTGCCTTACGAGAGAGGACTGACACGAATCGACAAAGCACTGGCCTTAACAGCCAGCGACATCTTCGCTAAAGGGAGCAGGGCGGGCGTGCCTAAGATTGCAATGCTGATAACGGACGGTACCCAGACCCCAGCAGCCGACGCCAAAGGCCTGAGAGAGGCTTCCGAACCATTGAGAAAGGCGGGCGTTCGCGTTCTAGCCGTAGGTATTGGCAAGGGTGTGGACAGAGCAGAACTACGACTTGTAACGGAGAGAGACGAGGATGTTGTGGTAGCGGCTGACTTCCAAGATCTGCTACTGAAACTCAGCAACCTAACTAGCCAGGCCTGCCAACTTGCCGGTGAGTACCAATAGACATTTGGATCTATTCATCCATTTTATGTATTTATTCATCTATTCTACTTATAGACGGTGAAAACAAGTTCACCAGATGTGGCTCTTGTGGCCTCAGTTTTGCTGAGACATTTGTTTTTCTTTCCTGGCCTTTGGTCATGCGTGGTGTTTTGTTTTGTTTTGTTTTGTTTTGTTTTGTTTTGTTTTGCTTTGCTTTTGTTTTGCTTTTGTTTGTTTGTTTGTTTGTTCGTTTGCTTGTATGCTCGTTTGTTTGTTTTTTGTTTTAGATTTTTTGTTCCAGTTTGGTTTGGTTTGGTTAGGTTTGGTTTGGGTTTTATTTTGTTGCCCTTTTGGTTTCTTTCAATTGGCAAGCAATGATCGTTAAAAGAAAATAGTTGATATGAGAACCTGTAAGAGGTCTGTGCCACTCAATGGAGGTATACATCCGGGAACTTCTCGTTTCATGTTTTGAATGGCCACAAGCGATCTGAATTCGCCTTTCTTTCTCCTTAGCACCGCCGCCGTGTAGCACTCCCGTGGATCTGGCATTTATCATCGATTCTTCGGGCAGCATTGGCGCCAGAAACTACCGAAAACAAAAGAACTTTGTCAAGGAAATGGCGAAGAGTTTTGGCATATCTCCAAACGGCAGCCGAGCAGCCATGGTTCTATACAGTAACTCAGCTTCAGTGAAAGCTCGATTTGGCGAGTTTGCGGAGGAGAGCGAGTTCGCTCGAGCTGTAGAGGGTCTGCCTTACGAGAGAGGACTGACACGAATCGACAAAGCACTGGCCTTAACAGCCAGCGACATCTTCGCTAAAGGGAGCAGGGCGGGCGTGCCTAAGATTGCAATGCTGATAACGGACGGTACCCAGACCCCAGCAGCCGACTCCAAAGGCCTGAGAGAGGCTTCCGAACCATTGAGAAAGGCGGGCGTTCGCGTTCTAGCCGTAGGTATTGGCAAGGGTGTGGACAGAGCAGAACTACGACTTGTAACGGAGAGAGACGAGGATGTTGTGGTAGCGGCTGACTTCCAAGATCTGCTACTGAAACTCAGCAACCTAACTAGCCAGGCCTGCCAACTTGCCGGTGAGTACCAATAGACATTTGGATCTATTCATCCATTTTATGTATTTATTCATCTATTCTACTTATAGACGGTGAAAACAAGTTCACCAGATGTGGCTCTTGTGGCCTCAGTTTTGCTGAGACATTTGTTTTTCTTTCCTGGCCTTTGGTCATGCGTGGTGTTTTGTTTTGTTTTGTTTTGTTTTGTTTTGTTTTGTTTTGCTTTGCTTTTGTTTTGCTTTTGTTTGTTTGTTTGTTTGTTCGTTTGCTTGTATGCTCGTTTGTTTGTTTTTTGTTTTAGATTTTTTGTTCCAGTTTGGTTTGGTTTGGTTAGGTTTGGTTTGGGTTTTATTTTGTTGCCCTTTTGGTTTCTTTCAATTGGCAAGCAATGATCGTTAAAAGAAAATAGTTGATATGAGAACCTGTAAGAGGTCTGTGCCACTCAATGGAGGTATACATCCGGGAACTTCTCGTTTCATGTTTTGAATGGCCACAAGCGATCTGAATTCGCCTTTCTTTCTCCTTAGCACCGCCGCCGTGTAGCACTCCCGTGGATCTGGCATTTATCATCGATTCTTCGGGCAGCATTGGCGCCAGAAACTACCGAAAACAAAAGAACTTTGTCAAGGAAATGGCGAAGAGTTTTGGCATATCTCCAAACGGCAGCCGAGCAGCCATGGTTCTATACAGTAACTCAGCTTCAGTGAAAGCTCGATTTGGCGAGTTTGCGGAGGAGAGCGAGTTCGCTCGAGCTGTAGAGGGTCTGCCTTACGAGAGAGGACTGACACGAATCGACAAAGCACTGGCCTTAACAGCCAGCGACATCTTCGCTAAAGGGAGCAGGGCGGGCGTGCCTAAGATTGCAATGCTGATAACGGACGGTACCCAGACCCCAGCAGCCGACGCCAAAGGCCTGAGAGAGGCTTCCGAACCATTGAGAAAGGCGGGCGTTCGCGTTCTAGCCGTAGGTATTGGCAAGGGTGTGGACAGAGCAGAACTACGACTTGTAACGGAGAGAGACGAGGATGTTGTGGTAGCGGCTGACTTCCAAGATCTGCTACTGAAACTCAGCAACCTAACTAGCCAGGCCTGCCAACTTGCCGGTGAGTACCAATAGACATTTGGATCTATTCATCCATTTTATGTATTTATTCATCTATTCTACTTATAGACGGTGAAAACAAGTTCACCAGATGTGGCTCTTGTGGCCTCAGTTTTGCTGAGACATTTGTTTTTCTTTCCTGGCCTTTGGTCATGCGTGGTGTTTTGTTTTGTTTTGTTTTGTTTTGTTTTGTTTTGCTTTGCTTTTGTTTTGCTTTTGTTTGTTTGTTTGTTTGTTCGTTTGCTTGTATGCTCGTTTGTTTGTTTTTTGTTTTAGATTTTTTGTTCCAGTTTGGTTTGGTTTGGTTAGGTTTGGTTTGGGTTTTATTTTGTTGCCCTTTTGGTTTCTTTCAATTGGCAAGCAATGATCGTTAAAAGAAAATAGTTGATATGAGAACCTGTAAGAGGTCTGTGCCACTCAATGGAGGTATACATCCGGGAACTTCTCGTTTCATGTTTTGAATGGCCACAAGCGATCTGAATTCGCCTTTCTTTCTCCTTAGCACCGCCGCCGTGTAGCACTCCCGTGGATCTGGCATTTATCATCGATTCTTCGGGCAGCATTGGCGCCAGAAACTACCGAAAACAAAAGAACTTTGTCAAGGAAATGGCGAAGAGTTTTGGCATATCTCCAAACGGCAGCCGAGCAGCCATGGTTCTATACAGTAACTCAGCTTCAGTGAAAGCTCGATTTGGCGAGTTTGCGGAGGAGAGCGAGTTCGCTCGAGCTGTAGAGGGTCTGCCTTACGAGAGAGGACTGACACGAATCGACAAAGCACTGGCCTTAACAGCCAGCGACATCTTCGCTAAAGGGAGCAGGGCGGGCGTGCCTAAGATTGCAATGCTGATAACGGACGGTACCCAGACCCCAGCAGCCGACGCCAAAGGCCTGAGAGAGGCTTCCGAACCATTGAGAAAGGCGGGCGTTCGCGTTCTAGCCGTAGGTATTGGCAAGGGTGTGGACAGAGCAGAACTACGACTTGTAACGGAGAGAGACGAGGATGTTGTGGTAGCGGCTGACTTCCAAGATCTGCTACTGAAACTCAGCAACCTAACTAGCCAGGCCTGCCAACTTGCCGGTGAGTACCAATAGACATTTGGATCTATTCATCCATTTTATGTATTTATTCATCTATTCTACTTATAGACGGTGAAAACAAGTTCACCAGATGTGGCTCTTGTGGCCTCAGTTTTGCTGAGACATTTGTTTTTCTTTCCTGGCCTTTGGTCATGCGTGGTGTTTTGTTTTGTTTTGTTTTGTTTTGTTTTGTTTTGTTTTGTTTTGCTTTGCTTTTGTTTTGCTTTTGTTTGTTTGTTTGTTTGTTCGTTTGCTTGTATGCTCGTTTGTTTGTTTTTTGTTTTAGATTTTTTGTTCCAGTTTGGTTTGGTTTGGTTAGGTTTGGTTTGGGTTTTATTTTGTTGCCCTTTTGGTTTCTTTCAATTGGCAAGCAATGATCGTTAAAAGAAAATAGTTGATATGAGAACCTGTAAGAGGTCTGTGCCACTCAATGGAGGTATACATCCGGGAACTTCTCGTTTCATGTTTTGAATGGCCACAAGCGATCTGAATTCGCCTTTCTTTCTCCTTAGCACCGCCGCCGTGTAGCACTCCCGTGGATCTGGCATTTATCATCGATTCTTCGGGCAGCATTGGCGCCAGAAACTACCGAAAACAAAAGAACTTTGTCAAGGAAATGGCGAAGAGTTTTGGCATATCTCCAAACGGCAGCCGAGCAGCCATGGTTCTATACAGTAACTCAGCTTCAGTGAAAGCTCGATTTGGCGAGTTTGCGGAGGAGAGCGAGTTCGCTCGAGCTGTAGAGGGTCTGCCTTACGAGAGAGGACTGACACGAATCGACAAAGCACTGGCCTTAACAGCCAGCGACATCTTCGCTAAAGGGAGCAGGGCGGGCGTGCCTAAGATTGCAATGCTGATAACGGACGGTACCCAGACCCCAGCAGCCGACGCCAAAGGCCTGAGAGAGGCTTCCGAACCATTGAGAAAGGCGGGCGTTCGCGTTCTAGCCGTAGGTATTGGCAAGGGTGTGGACAGAGCAGAACTACGACTTGTAACGGAGAGAGACGAGGATGTTGTGGTAGCGGCTGACTTCCAAGATCTGCTACTGAAACTCAGCAACCTAACTAGCCAGGCCTGCCAACTTGCCGGTGAGTACCAATAGACATTTGGATCTATTCATCCATTTTATGTATTTATTCATCTATTCTACTTATAGACGGTGAAAACAAGTTCACCAGATGTGGCTCTTGTGGCCTCAGTTTTGCTGAGACATTTGTTTTTCTTTCCTGGCCTTTGGTCATGCGTGGTGTTTTGTTTTGTTTTGTTTTGTTTTGTTTTGTTTTGTTTTGTTTTGCTTTGCTTTTGTTTTGCTTTTGTTTGTTTGTTTGTTTGTTCGTTTGCTTGTATGCTCGTTTGTTTGTTTTTTGTTTTAGATTTTTTGTTCCAGTTTGGTTTGGTTTGGTTAGGTTTGGTTTGGGTTTTATTTTGTTGCCCTTTTGGTTTCTTTCAATTGGCAAGCAATGATCGTTAAAAGAAAATAGTTGATATGAGAACCTGTAAGAGGTCTGTGCCACTCAATGGAGGTATACATCCGGGAACTTCTCGTTTCATGTTTTGAATGGCCACAAGCGATCTGAATTCGCCTTTCTTTCTCCTTAGCACCGCCGCCGTGTAGCACTCCCGTGGATCTGGCATTTATCATCGATTCTTCGGGCAGCATTGGCGCCAGAAACTACCGAAAACAAAAGAACTTTGTCAAGGAAATGGCGAAGAGTTTTGGCATATCTCCAAACGGCAGCCGAGCAGCCATGGTTCTATACAGTAACTCAGCTTCAGTGAAAGCTCGATTTGGCGAGTTTGCGGAGGAGAGCGAGTTCGCTCGAGCTGTAGAGGGTCTGCCTTACGAGAGAGGACTGACACGAATCGACAAAGCACTGGCCTTAACAGCCAGCGACATCTTCGCTAAAGGGAGCAGGGCGGGCGTGCCTAAGATTGCAATGCTGATAACGGACGGTACCCAGACCCCAGCAGCCGACGCCAAAGGCCTGAGAGAGGCTTCCGAACCATTGAGAAAGGCGGGCGTTCGCGTTCTAGCCGTAGGTATTGGCAAGGGTGTGGACAGAGCAGAACTACGACTTGTAACGGAGAGAGACGAGGATGTTGTGGTAGCGGCTGACTTCCAAGATCTGCTACTGAAACTCAGCAACCTAACTAGCCAGGCCTGCCAACTTGCCGGTGAGTACCAATAGACATTTGGATCTATTCATCCATTTTATGTATTTATTCATCTATTCTACTTATAGACGGTGAAAACAAGTTCACCAGATGTGGCTCTTGTGGCCTCAGTTTTGCTGAGACATTTGTTTTTCTTTCCTGGCCTTTGGTCATGCGTGGTGTTTTGTTTTGTTTTGTTTTGTTTTGTTTTGTTTTGTTTTGTTTTGCTTTGCTTTTGTTTTGCTTTTGTTTGTTTGTTTGTTTGTTCGTTTGCTTGTATGCTCGTTTGTTTGTTTTTTGTTTTAGATTTTTTGTTCCAGTTTGGTTTGGTTTGGTTAGGTTTGGTTTGGGTTTTATTTTGTTGCCCTTTTGGTTTCTTTCAATTGGCAAGCAATGATCGTTAAAAGAAAATAGTTGATATGAGAACCTGTAAGAGGTCTGTGCCACTCAATGGAGGTATACATCCGGGAACTTCTCGTTTCATGTTTTGAATGGCCACAAGCGATCTGAATTCGCCTTTCTTTCTCCTTAGCACCGCCGCCGTGTAGCACTCCCGTGGATCTGGCATTTATCATCGATTCTTCGGGCAGCATTGGCGCCAGAAACTACCGAAAACAAAAGAACTTTGTCAAGGAAATGGCGAAGAGTTTTGGCATATCTCCAAACGGCAGCCGAGCAGCCATGGTTCTATACAGTAACTCAGCTTCAGTGAAAGCTCGATTTGGCGAGTTTGCGGAGGAGAGCGAGTTCGCTCGAGCTGTAGAGGGTCTGCCTTACGAGAGAGGACTGACACGAATCGACAAAGCACTGGCCTTAACAGCCAGCGACATCTTCGCTAAAGGGAGCAGGGCGGGCGTGCCTAAGATTGCAATGCTGATAACGGACGGTACCCAGACCCCAGCAGCCGACGCCAAAGGCCTGAGAGAGGCTTCCGAACCATTGAGAAAGGCGGGCGTTCGCGTTCTAGCCGTAGGTATTGGCAAGGGTGTGGACAGAGCAGAACTACGACTTGTAACGGAGAGAGACGAGGATGTTGTGGTAGCGGCTGACTTCCAAGATCTGCTACTGAAACTCAGCAACCTAACTAGCCAGGCCTGCCAACTTGCCGGTGAGTACCAATAGACATTTGGATCTATTCATCCATTTTATGTATTTATTCATCTATTCTACTTATAGACGGTGAAAACAAGTTCACCAGATGTGGCTCTTGTGGCCTCAGTTTTGCTGAGACATTTGTTTTTCTTTCCTGGCCTTTGGTCATGCGTGGTGTTTTGTTTTGTTTTGTTTTGTTTTGTTTTGTTTTGTTTTGTTTTGTTTTGCTTTGCTTTTGTTTTGCTTTTGTTTGTTTGTTTGTTTGTTCGTTTGCTTGTATGCTCGTTTGTTTGTTTTTTGTTTTAGATTTTTTGTTCCAGTTTGGTTTGGTTTGGTTAGGTTTGGTTTGGGTTTTATTTTGTTGCCCTTTTGGTTTCTTTCAATTGGCAAGCAATGATCGTTAAAAGAAAATAGTTGATATGAGAACCTGTAAGAGGTCTGTGCCACTCAATGGAGGTATACATCCGGGAACTTCTCGTTTCATGTTTTGAATGGCCACAAGCGATCTGAATTCGCCTTTCTTTCTCCTTAGCACCGCCGCCGTGTAGCACTCCCGTGGATCTGGCATTTATCATCGATTCTTCGGGCAGCATTGGCGCCAGAAACTACCGAAAACAAAAGAACTTTGTCAAGGAAATGGCGAAGAGTTTTGGCATATCTCCAAACGGCAGCCGAGCAGCCATGGTTCTATACAGTAACTCAGCTTCAGTGAAAGCTCGATTTGGCGAGTTTGCGGAGGAGAGCGAGTTCGCTCGAGCTGTAGAGGGTCTGCCTTACGAGAGAGGACTGACACGAATCGACAAAGCACTGGCCTTAACAGCCAGCGACATCTTCGCTAAAGGGAGCAGGGCGGGCGTGCCTAAGATTGCAATGCTGATAACGGACGGTACCCAGACCCCAGCAGCCGACGCCAAAGGCCTGAGAGAGGCTTCCGAACCATTGAGAAAGGCGGGCGTTCGCGTTCTAGCCGTAGGTATTGGCAAGGGTGTGGACAGAGCAGAACTACGACTTGTAACGGAGAGAGACGAGGATGTTGTGGTAGCGGCTGACTTCCAAGATCTGCTACTGAAACTCAGCAACCTAACTAGGCAGGCCTGCCAACTTGCCGGTGAGTACCAATAGACATTTGGATCTATTCATCCATTTTATGTATTTATTCATCTATTCTACTTATAGACGGTGAAAACAAGTTCACCAGATGTGGCTCTTGTGGCCTCAGTTTTGCTGAGACATTTGTTTTTCTTTCCTGGCCTTTGGTCATGCGTGGTGTTTTGTTTTGTTTTGTTTTGTTTTGTTTTGTTTTGTTTTGTTTTGTTTTGTTTTGTTTTGCTTTGCTTTTGTTTTGCTTTTGTTTGTTTGTTTGTTTGTTCGTTTGCTTGTATGCTCGTTTGTTTGTTTTTTGTTTTAGATTTTTTGTTCCAGTTTGGTTTGGTTTGGTTAGGTTTGGTTTGGGTTTTATTTTGTTGCCCTTTTGGTTTCTTTCAATTGGCAAGCAATGATCGTTAAAAGAAAATAGTTGATATGAGAACCTGTAAGAGGTCTGTGCCACTCAATGGAGGTATACATCCGGGAACTTCTCGTTTCATGTTTTGAATGGCCACAAGCGATCTGAATTCGCCTTTCTTTCTCCTTAGCACCGCCGCCGTGTAGCACTCCCGTGGATCTGGCATTTATCATCGATTCTTCGGGCAGCATTGGCGCCAGAAACTACCGAAAACAAAAGAACTTTGTCAAGGAAATGGCGAAGAGTTTTGGCATATCTCCAAACGGCAGCCGAGCAGCCATGGTTCTATACAGTAACTCAGCTTCAGTGAAAGCTCGATTTGGCGAGTTTGCGGAGGAGAGCGAGTTCGCTCGAGCTGTAGAGGGTCTGCCTTACGAGAGAGGACTGACACGAATCGACAAAGCACTGGCCTTAACAGCCAGCGACATCTTCGCTAAAGGGAGCAGGGCGGGCGTGCCTAAGATTGCAATGCTGATAACGGACGGTACCCAGACCCCAGCAGCCGACGCCAAAGGCCTGAGAGAGGCTTCCGAACCATTGAGAAAGGCGGGCGTTCGCGTTCTAGCCGTAGGTATTGGCAAGGGTGTGGACAGAGCAGAACTACGACTTGTAACGGAGAGAGACGAGGATGTTGTGGTAGCGGCTGACTTCCAAGATCTGCTACTGAAACTCAGCAACCTAACTAGCCAGGCCTGCCAACTTGCCGGTGAGTACCAATAGACATTTGGATCTATTCATCCATTTTATGTATTTATTCATCTATTCTACTTATAGACGGTGAAAACAAGTTCACCAGATGTGGCTCTTGTGGCCTCAGTTTTGCTGAGACATTTGTTTTTCTTTCCTGGCCTTTGGTCATGCGTGGTGTTTTGTTTTGTTTTGTTTTGTTTTGTTTTGTTTTGTTTTGTTTTGCTTTGCTTTTGTTTTGCTTTTGTTTGTTTGTTTGTTTGTTCGTTTGCTTGTATGCTCGTTTGTTTGTTTTTTGTTTTAGATTTTTTGTTCCAGTTTGGTTTGGTTTGGTTAGGTTTGGTTTGGGTTTTATTTTGTTGCCCTTTTGGTTTCTTTCAATTGGCAAGCAATGATCGTTAAAAGAAAATAGTTGATATGAGAACCTGTAAGAGGTCTGTGCCACTCAATGGAGGTATACATCCGGGAACTTCTCGTTTCATGTTTTGAATGGCCACAAGCGATCTGAATTCGCCTTTCTTTCTCCTTAGCACCGCCGCCGTGTAGCACTCCCGTGGATCTGGCATTTATCATCGATTCTTCGGGCAGCATTGGCGCCAGAAACTACCGAAAACAAAAGAACTTTGTCAAGGAAATGGCGAAGAGTTTTGGCATATCTCCAAACGGCAGCCGAGCAGCCATGGTTCTATACAGTAACTCAGCTTCAGTGAAAGCTCGATTTGGCGAGTTTGCGGAGGAGAGCGAGTTCGCTCGAGCTGTAGAGGGTCTGCCTTACGAGAGAGGACTGACACGAATCGACAAAGCACTGGCCTTAACAGCCAGCGACATCTTCGCTAAAGGGAGCAGGGCGGGCGTGCCTAAGATTGCAATGCTGATAACGGACGGTACCCAGACCCCAGCAGCCGACGCCAAAGGCCTGAGAGAGGCTTCCGAACCATTGAGAAAGGCGGGCGTTCGCGTTCTAGCCGTAGGTATTGGCAAGGGTGTGGACAGAGCAGAACTACGACTTGTAACGGAGAGAGACGAGGATGTTGTGGTAGCGGCTGACTTCCAAGATCTGCTACTGAAACTCAGCAACCTAACTAGCCAGGCCTGCCAACTTGCCGGTGAGTACCAATAGACATTTGGATCTATTCATCCATTTTATGTATTTATTCATCTATTCTACTTATAGACGGTGAAAACAAGTTCACCAGATGTGGCTCTTGTGGCCTCAGTTTTGCTGAGACATTTGTTTTTCTTTCCTGGCCTTTGGTCATGCGTGGTGTTTTGTTTTGTTTTGTTTTTTTTTGTTTTGTTTTGTTTTGTTTTGCTTTGCTTTTGTTTTGCTTTTGTTTGTTTGTTTGTTTGTTCGTTTGCTTGTATGCTCGTTTGTTTGTTTTTTGTTTTAGATTTTTTGTTCCAGTTTGGTTTGGTTTGGTTAGGTTTGGTTTGGGTTTTATTTTGTTGCCCTTTTGGTTTCTTTCAATTGGCAAGCAATGATCGTTAAAAGAAAATAGTTGATATGAGAACCTGTAAGAGGTCTGTGCCACTCAATGGAGGTATACATCCGGGAACTTCTCGTTTCATGTTTTGAATGGCCACAAGCGATCTGAATTCGCCTTTCTTTCTCCTTAGCACCGCCGCCGTGTAGCACTCCCGTGGATCTGGCATTTATCATCGATTCTTCGGGCAGCATTGGCGCCAGAAACTACCGAAAACAAAAGAACTTTGTCAAGGAAATGGCGAAGAGTTTTGGCATATCTCCAAACGGCAGCCGAGCAGCCATGGTTCTATACAGTAACTCAGCTTCAGTGAAAGCTCGATTTGGCGAGTTTGCGGAGGAGAGCGAGTTCGCTCGAGCTGTAGAGGGTCTGCCTTACGAGAGAGGACTGACACGAATCGACAAAGCACTGGCCTTAACAGCCAGCGACATCTTCGCTAAAGGGAGCAGGGCGGGCGTGCCTAAGATTGCAATGCTGATAACGGACGGTACCCAGACCCCAGCAGCCGACGCCAAAGGCCTGAGAGAGGCTTCCGAACCATTGAGAAAGGCGGGCGTTCGCGTTCTAGCCGTAGGTATTGGCAAGGGTGTGGACAGAGCAGAACTACGACTTGTAACGGAGAGAGACGAGGATGTTGTGGTAGCGGCTGACTTCCAAGATCTGCTACTGAAACTCAGCAACCTAACTAGCCAGGCCTGCCAACTTGCCGGTGAGTACCAATAGACATTTGGATCTATTCATCCATTTTATGTATTTATTCATCTATTCTACTTATAGACGGTGAAAACAAGTTCACCAGATGTGGCTCTTGTGGCCTCAGTTTTGCTGAGACATTTGTTTTTCTTTCCTGGCCTTTGGTCATGCGTGGTGTTTTGTTTTGTTTTGTTTTGTTTTGTTTTGTTTTGTTTTGCTTTGCTTTTGTTTTGCTTTTGTTTGTTTGTTTGTTTGTTCGTTTGCTTGTATGCTCGTTTGTTTGTTTTTTGTTTTAGATTTTTTGTTCCAGTTTGGTTTGGTTTGGTTAGGTTTGGTTTGGGTTTTAT
This sequence comes from Stylophora pistillata, assembly GCF_964205215.1. Classification (NCBI taxonomy): domain Eukaryota; kingdom Metazoa; phylum Cnidaria; class Anthozoa; order Scleractinia; family Pocilloporidae; genus Stylophora; species Stylophora pistillata. The sequence goes on from NC_142530.1 coordinate 8,901,275, forward strand.
TTTGTTGCCCTTTTGGTTTCTTTCAATTGGCAAGCAATGATCGTTAAAAGAAAATAGTTGATATGAGAACCTGTAAGAGGTCTGTGCCACTCAATGGAGGTATACATCCGGGAACTTCTCGTTTCATGTTTTGAATGGCCACAAGCGATCTGAATTCGCCTTTCTTTCTCCTTAGCACCGCCGCCGTGTAGCACTCCCGTGGATCTGGCATTTATCATCGATTCTTCGGGCAGCATTGGCGCCAGAAACTACCGAAAACAAAAGAACTTTGTCAAGGAAATGGCGAAGAGTTTTGGCATATCTCCAAACGGCAGCCGAGCAGCCATGGTTCTATACAGTAACTCAGCTTCAGTGAAAGCTCGATTTGGCGAGTTTGCGGAGGAGAGCGAGTTCGCTCGAGCTGTAGAGGGTCTGCCTTACGAGAGAGGACTGACACGAATCGACAAAGCACTGGCCTTAACAGCCAGCGACATCTTCGCTAAAGGGAGCAGGGCGGGCGTGCCTAAGATTGCAATGCTGATAACGGACGGTACCCAGACCCCAGCAGCCGACGCCAAAGGCCTGAGAGAGGCTTCCGAACCATTGAGAAAGGCGGGCGTTCGCGTTCTAGCCGTAGGTATTGGCAAGGGTGTGGACAGAGCAGAACTACGACTTGTAACGGAGAGAGACGAGGATGTTGTGGTAGCGGCTGACTTCCAAGATCTGCTACTGAAACTCAGCAACCTAACTAGCCAGGCCTGCCAACTTGCCGGTGAGTACCAATAGACATTTGGATCTATTCATCCATTTTATGTATTTATTCATCAATTCTACTTATAGACGGTGAAAACAAGTTCACCAGATGTGGCTCTTGTGGCCTCAGTTTTGCTGAGACATTTGTTTTTCTTTCCTGGCCTTTGGTCATGCGTGGTGTTTTGTTTTGTTTTGTTTTGTTTTGTTTTGTTTTGTTTTGTTTTGCTTTGCTTTTGTTTTGCTTTTGTTTGTTTGTTTGTTTGTTCGTTTGCTTGTATGCTCGTTTGTTTGTTTTTTGTTTTAGATTTTTTGTTCCAGTTTGGTTTGGTTTGGTTAGGTTTGGTTTGGGTTTTATTTTGTTGCCCTTTTGGTTTCTTTCAATTGGCAAGCAATGATCGTTAAAAGAAAATAGTTGATATGAGAACCTGTAAGAGGTCTGTGCCACTCAATGGAGGTATACATCCGGGAACTTCTCGTTTCATGTTTTGAATGGCCACAAGCGATCTGAATTCGCCTTTCTTTCTCCTTAGCACCGCCGCCGTGTAGCACTCCCGTGGATCTGGCATTTATCATCGATTCTTCGGGCAGCATTGGCGCCAGAAACTACCGAAAACAAAAGAACTTTGTCAAGGAAATGGCGAAGAGTTTTGGCATATCTCCAAACGGCAGCCGAGCAGCCATGGTTCTATACAGTAACTCAGCTTCAGTGAAAGCTCGATTTGGCGAGTTTGCGGAGGAGAGCGAGTTCGCTCGAGCTGTAGAGGGTCTGCCTTACGAGAGAGGACTGACACGAATCGACAAAGCACTGGCCTTAACAGCCAGCGACATCTTCGCTAAAGGGAGCAGGGCGGGCGTGCCTAAGATTGCAATGCTGATAACGGACGGTACCCAGACCCCAGCAGCCGACGCCAAAGGCCTGAGAGAGGCTTCCGAACCATTGAGAAAGGCGGGCGTTCGCGTTCTAGCCGTAGGTATTGGCAAGGGTGTGGACAGAGCAGAACTACGACTTGTAACGGAGAGAGACGAGGATGTTGTGGTAGCGGCTGACTTCCAAGATCTGCTACTGAAACTCAGCAACCTAACTAGCCAGGCCTGCCAACTTGCCGGTGAGTACCAATAGACATTTGGATCTATTCATCCATTTTATGTATTTATTCATCTATTCTACTTATAGACGGTGAAAACAAGTTCACCAGATGTGGCTCTTGTGGCCTCAGTTTTGCTGAGACATTTGTTTTTCTTTCCTGGCCTTTGGTCATGCGTGGTGTTTTGTTTTGTTTTGTTTTGTTTTGTTTTGTTTTGTTTTGCTTTGCTTTTGTTTTGCTTTTGTTTGTTTGTTTGTTTGTTCGTTTGCTTGTATGCTCGTTTGTTTGTTTTTTGTTTTAGATTTTTTGTTCCAGTTTGGTTTGGTTTGGTTAGGTTTGGTTTGGGTTTTATTTTGTTGCCCTTTTGGTTTCTTTCAATTGGCAAGCAATGATCGTTAAAAGAAAATAGTTGATATGAGAACCTGTAAGAGGTCTGTGCCACTCAATGGAGGTATACATCCGGGAACTTCTCGTTTCATGTTTTGAATGGCCACAAGCGATCTGAATTCGCCTTTCTTTCTCCTTAGCACCGCCGCCGTGTAGCACTCCCGTGGATCTGGCATTTATCATCGATTCTTCGGGCAGCATTGGCGCCAGAAACTACCGAAAACAAAAGAACTTTGTCAAGGAAATGGCGAAGAGTTTTGGCATATCTCCAAACGGCAGCCGAGCAGCCATGGTTCTATACAGTAACTCAGCTTCAGTGAAAGCTCGATTTGGCGAGTTTGCGGAGGAGAGCGAGTTCGCTCGAGCTGTAGAGGGTCTGCCTTACGAGAGAGGACTGACACGAATCGACAAAGCACTGGCCTTAACAGCCAGCGACATCTTCGCTAAAGGGAGCAGGGCGGGCGTGCCTAAGATTGCAATGCTGATAACGGACGGTACCCAGACCCCAGCAGCCGACGCCAAAGGCCTGAGAGAGGCTTCCGAACCATTGAGAAAGGCGGGCGTTCGCGTTCTAGCCGTAGGTATTGGCAAGGGTGTGGACAGAGCAGAACTACGACTTGTAACGGAGAGAGACGAGGATGTTGTGGTAGCGGCTGACTTCCAAGATCTGCTACTGAAACTCAGCAACCTAACTAGCCAGGCCTGCCAACTTGCCGGTGAGTACCAATAGACATTTGGATCTATTCATCCATTTTATGTATTTATTCATCTATTCTACTTATAGACGGTGAAAACAAGTTCACCAGATGTGGCTCTTGTGGCCTCAGTTTTGCTGAGACATTTGTTTTTCTTTCCTGGCCTTTGGTCATGCGTGGTGTTTTGTTTTGTTTTGTTTTGTTTTGTTTTGTTTTGTTTTGCTTTGCTTTTGTTTTGCTTTTGTTTGTTTGTTTGTTTGTTCGTTTGCTTGTATGCTCGTTTGTTTGTTTTTTGTTTTAGATTTTTTGTTCCAGTTTGGTTTGGTTTGGTTAGGTTTGGTTTGGGTTTTATTTTGTTGCCCTTTTGGTTTCTTTCAATTGGCAAGCAATGATCGTTAAAAGAAAATAGTTGATATGAGAACCTGTAAGAGGTCTGTGCCACTCAATGGAGGTATACATCCGGGAACTTCTCGTTTCATGTTTTGAATGGCCACAAGCGATCTGAATTCGCCTTTCTTTCTCCTTAGCACCGCCGCCGTGTAGCACTCCCGTGGATCTGGCATTTATCATCGATTCTTCGGGCAGCATTGGCGCCAGAAACTACCGAAAACAAAAGAACTTTGTCAAGGAAATGGCGAAGAGTTTTGGCATATCTCCAAACGGCAGCCGAGCAGCCATGGTTCTATACAGTAACTCAGCTTCAGTGAAAGCTCGATTTGGCGAGTTTGCGGAGGAGAGCGAGTTCGCTCGAGCTGTAGAGGGTCTGCCTTACGAGAGAGGACTGACACGAATCGACAAAGCACTGGCCTTAACAGCCAGCGACATCTTCGCTAAAGGGAGCAGGGCGGGCGTGCCTAAGATTGCAATGCTGATAACGGACGGTACCCAGACCCCAGCAGCCGACGCCAAAGGCCTGAGAGAGGCTTCCGAACCATTGAGAAAGGCGGGCGTTCGCGTTCTAGCCGTAGGTATTGGCAAGGGTGTGGACAGAGCAGAACTACGACTTGTAACGGAGAGAGACGAGGATGTTGTGGTAGCGGCTGACTTCCAAGATCTGCTACTGAAACTCAGCAACCTAACTAGCCAGGCCTGCCAACTTGCCGGTGAGTACCAATAGACATTTGGATCTATTCATCCATTTTATGTATTTATTCATCTATTCTACTTATAGACGGTGAAAACAAGTTCACCAGATGTGGCTCTTGTGGCCTCAGTTTTGCTGAGACATTTGTTTTTCTTTCCTGGCCTTTGGTCATGCGTGGTGTTTTGTTTTGTTTTGTTTTGTTTTGTTTTGTTTTGTTTTGCTTTGTTTTGCTTTGCTTTTGTTTTGCTTTTGTTTGTTTGTTTGTTTGTTCGTTTGCTTGTATGCTCGTTTGTTTGTTTTTTGTTTTAGATTTTTTGTTCCAGTTTGGTTTGGTTTGGTTAGGTTTGGTTTGGGTTTTATTTTGTTGCCCTTTTGGTTTCTTTCAATTGGCAAGCAATGATCGTTAAAAGAAAATAGTTGATATGAGAACCTGTAAGAGGTCTGTGCCACTCAATGGAGGTATACATCCGGGAACTTCTCGTTTCATGTTTTGAATGGCCACAAGCGATCTGAATTCGCCTTTCTTTCTCCTTAGCACCGCCGCCGTGTAGCACTCCCGTGGATCTGGCATTTATCATCGATTCTTCGGGCAGCATTGGCGCCAGAAACTACCGAAAACAAAAGAACTTTGTCAAGGAAATGGCGAAGAGTTTTGGCATATCTCCAAACGGCAGCCGAGCAGCCATGGTTCTATACAGTAACTCAGCTTCAGTGAAAGCTCGATTTGGCGAGTTTGCGGAGGAGAGCGAGTTCGCTCGAGCTGTAGAGGGTCTGCCTTACGAGAGAGGACTGACACGAATCGACAAAGCACTGGCCTTAACAGCCAGCGACATCTTCGCTAAAGGGAGCAGGGCGGGCGTGCCTAAGATTGCAATGCTGATAACGGACGGTACCCAGACCCCAGCAGCCGACGCCAAAGGCCTGAGAGAGGCTTCCGAACCATTGAGAAAGGCGGGCGTTCGCGTTCTAGCCGTAGGTATTGGCAAGGGTGTGGACAGAGCAGAACTACGACTTGTAACGGAGAGAGACGAGGATGTTGTGGTAGCGGCTGACTTCCAAGATCTGCTACTGAAACTCAGCAACCTAACTAGCCAGGCCTGCCAACTTGCCGGTGAGTACCAATAGACATTTGGATCTATTCATCCATTTTATGTATTTATTCATCTATTCTACTTATAGACGGTGAAAACAAGTTCACCAGATGTGGCTCTTGTGGCCTCAGTTTTGCTGAGACATTTGTTTTTCTTTCCTGGCCTTTGGTCATGCGTGGTGTTTTGTTTTGTTTTGTTTTTTTTTGTTTTGTTTTGTTTTGTTTTGCTTTGCTTTTGTTTTGCTTTTGTTTGTTTGTTTGTTTGTTCGTTTGCTTGTATGCTCGTTTGTTTGTTTTTTGTTTTAGATTTTTTGTTCCAGTTTGGTTTGGTTTGGTTAGGTTTGGTTTGGGTTTTATTTTGTTGCCCTTTTGGTTTCTTTCAATTGGCAAGCAATGATCGTTAAAAGAAAATAGTTGATATGAGAACCTGTAAGAGGTCTGTGCCACTCAATGGAGGTATACATCCGGGAACTTCTCGTTTCATGTTTTGAATGGCCACAAGCGATCTGAATTCGCCTTTCTTTCTCCTTAGCACCGCCGCCGTGTAGCACTCCCGTGGATCTGGCATTTATCATCGATTCTTCGGGCAGCATTGGCGCCAGAAACTACCGAAAACAAAAGAACTTTGTCAAGGAAATGGCGAAGAGTTTTGGCATATCTCCAAACGGCAGCCGAGCAGCCATGGTTCTATACAGTAACTCAGCTTCAGTGAAAGCTCGATTTGGCGAGTTTGCGGAGGAGAGCGAGTTCGCTCGAGCTGTAGAGGGTCTGCCTTACGAGAGAGGACTGACACGAATCGACAAAGCACTGGCCTTAACAGCCAGCGACATCTTCGCTAAAGGGAGCAGGGCGGGCGTGCCTAAGATTGCAATGCTGATAACGGACGGTACCCAGACCCCAGCAGCCGACGCCAAAGGCCTGAGAGAGGCTTCCGAACCATTGAGAAAGGCGGGCGTTCGCGTTCTAGCCGTAGGTATTGGCAAGGGTGTGGACAGAGCAGAACTACGACTTGTAACGGAGAGAGACGAGGATGTTGTGGTAGCGGCTGACTTCCAAGATCTGCTACTGAAACTCAGCAACCTAACTAGCCAGGCCTGCCAACTTGCCGGTGAGTACCAATAGACATTTGGATCTATTCATCCATTTTATGTATTTATTCATCTATTCTACTTATAGACGGTGAAAACAAGTTCACCAGATGTGGCTCTTGTGGCCTCAGTTTTGCTGAGACATTTGTTTTTCTTTCCTGGCCTTTGGTCATGCGTGGTGTTTTGTTTTGTTTTGTTTTGTTTTGTTTTGTTTTGTTTTGTTTTGCTTTGCTTTTGTTTTGCTTTTGTTTGTTTGTTTCTTTGTTCGTTTGCTTGTATGCTCGTTTGTTTGTTTTTTGTTTTAGATTTTTTGTTCCAGTTTGGTTTGGTTTGGTTAGGTTTGGTTTGGGTTTTATTTTGTTGCCCTTTTGGTTTCTTTCAATTGGCAAGCAATGATCGTTAAAAGAAAATAGTTGATATGAGAACCTGTAAGAGGTCTGTGCCACTCAATGGAGGTATACATCCGGGAACTTCTCGTTTCATGTTTTGAATGGCCACAAGCGATCTGAATTCGCCTTTCTTTCTCCTTAGCACCGCCGCCGTGTAGCACTCCCGTGGATCTGGCATTTATCATCGATTCTTCGGGCAGCATTGGCGCCAGAAACTACCGAAAACAAAAGAACTTTGTCAAGGAAATGGCGAAGAGTTTTGGCATATCTCCAAACGGCAGCCGAGCAGCCATGGTTCTATACAGTAACTCAGCTTCAGTGAAAGCTCGATTTGGCGAGTTTGCGGAGGAGAGCGAGTTCGCTCGAGCTGTAGAGGGTCTGCCTTACGAGAGAGGACTGACACGAATCGACAAAGCACTGGCCTTAACAGCCAGCGACATCTTCGCTAAAGGGAGCAGGGCGGGCGTGCCTAAGATTGCAATGCTGATAACGGACGGTACCCAGACCCCAGCAGCCGACGCCAAAGGCCTGAGAGAGGCTTCCGAACCATTGAGAAAGGCGGGCGTTCGCGTTCTAGCCGTAGGTATTGGCAAGGGTGTGGACAGAGCAGAACTACGACTTGTAACGGAGAGAGACGAGGATGTTGTGGTAGCGGCTGACTTCCAAGATCTGCTACTGAAACTCAGCAACCTAACTAGCCAGGCCTGCCAACTTGCCGGTGAGTACCAATAGACATTTGGATCTATTCATCCATTTTATGTATTTATTCATCTATTCTACTTATAGACGGTGAAAACAAGTTCACCAGATGTGGCTCTTGTGGCCTCAGTTTTGCTGAGACATTTGTTTTTCTTTCCTGGCCTTTGGTCATGCGTGGTGTTTTGTTTTGTTTTGTTTTTTTTTGTTTTGTTTTGTTTTGTTTTGCTTTGCTTTTGTTTTGCTTTTGTTTGTTTGTTTGTTTGTTCGTTTGCTTGTATGCTCGTTTGTTTGTTTTTTGTTTTAGATTTTTTGTTCCAGTTTGGTTTGGTTTGGTTAGGTTTGGTTTGGGTTTTATTTTGTTGCCCTTTTGGTTTCTTTCAATTGGCAAGCAATGATCGTTAAAAGAAAATAGTTGATATGAGAACCTGTAAGAGGTCTGTGCCACTCAATGGAGGTATACATCCGGGAACTTCTCGTTTCATGTTTTGAATGGCCACAAGCGATCTGAATTCGCCTTTCTTTCTCCTTAGCACCGCCGCCGTGTAGCACTCCCGTGGATCTGGCATTTATCATCGATTCTTCGGGCAGCATTGGCGCCAGAAACTACCGAAAACAAAAGAACTTTGTCAAGGAAATGGCGAAGAGTTTTGGCATATCTCCAAACGGCAGCCGAGCAGCCATGGTTCTATACAGTAACTCAGCTTCAGTGAAAGCTCGATTTGGCGAGTTTGCGGAGGAGAGCGAGTTCGCTCGAGCTGTAGAGGGTCTGCCTTACGAGAGAGGACTGACACGAATCGACAAAGCACTGGCCTTAACAGCCAGCGACATCTTCGCTAAAGGGAGCAGGGCGGGCGTGCCTAAGATTGCAATGCTGATAACGGACGGTACCCAGACCCCAGCAGCCGACGCCAAAGGCCTGAGAGAGGCTTCCGAACCATTGAGAAAGGCGGGCGTTCGCGTTCTAGCCGTAGGTATTGGCAAGGGTGTGGACAGAGCAGAACTACGACTTGTAACGGAGAGAGACGAGGATGTTGTGGTAGCGGCTGACTTCCAAGATCTGCTACTGAAACTCAGCAACCTAACTAGCCAGGCCTGCCAACTTGCCGGTGAGTACCAATAGACATTTGGATCTATTCATCCATTTTATGTATTTATTCATCTATTCTACTTATAGACGGTGAAAACAAGTTCACCAGATGTGGCTCTTGTGGCCTCAGTTTTGCTGAGACATTTGTTTTTCTTTCCTGGCCTTTGGTCATGCGTGGTGTTTTGTTTTGTTTTGTTTTGTTTTGTTTTGTTTTGTTTTGTTTTGCTTTGCTTTTGTTTTGCTTTTGTTTGTTTGTTTGTTTGTTCGTTTGCTTGTATGCTCGTTTGTTTGTTTTTTGTTTTAGATTTTTTGTTCCAGTTTGGTTTGGTTTGGTTAGGTTTGGTTTGGGTTTTATTTTGTTGCCCTTTTGGTTTCTTTCAATTGGCAAGCAATGATCGTTAAAAGAAAATAGTTGATATGAGAACCTGTAAGAGGTCTGTGCCACTCAATGGAGGTATACATCCGGGAACTTCTCGTTTCATGTTTTGAATGGCCACAAGCGATCTGAATTCGCCTTTCTTTCTCCTTAGCACCGCCGCCGTGTAGCACTCCCGTGGATCTGGCATTTATCATCGATTCTTCGGGCAGCATTGGCGCCAGAAACTACCGAAAACAAAAGAACTTTGTCAAGGAAATGGCGAAGAGTTTTGGCATATCTCCAAACGGCAGCCGAGCAGCCATGGTTCTATACAGTAACTCAGCTTCAGTGAAAGCTCGATTTGGCGAGTTTGCGGAGGAGAGCGAGTTCGCTCGAGCTGTAGAGGGTCTGCCTTACGAGAGAGGACTGACACGAATCGACAAAGCACTGGCCTTAACAGCCAGCGACATCTTCGCTAAAGGGAGCAGGGCGGGCGTGCCTAAGATTGCAATGCTGATAACGGACGGTACCCAGACCCCAGCAGCCGACGCCAAAGGCCTGAGAGAGGCTTCCGAACCATTGAGAAAGGCGGGCGTTCGCGTTCTAGCCGTAGGTATTGGCAAGGGTGTGGACAGAGCAGAACTACGACTTGTAACGGAGAGAGACGAGGATGTTGTGGTAGCGGCTGACTTCCAAGATCTGCTACTGAAACTCAGCAACCTAACTAGCCAGGCCTGCCAACTTGCCGGTGAGTACCAATAGACATTTGGATCTATTCATCCATTTTATGTATTTATTCATCTATTCTACTTATAGACGGTGAAAACAAGTTCACCAGATGTGGCTCTTGTGGCCTCAGTTTTGCTGAGACATTTGTTTTTCTTTCCTGGCCTTTGGTCATGCGTGGTGTTTTGTTTTGTTTTGTTTTGTTTTGTTTTGTTTTGTTTTGCTTTGTTTTGCTTTGCTTTTGTTTTGCTTTTGTTTGTTTGTTTGTTTGTTCGTTTGCTTGTATGCTCGTTTGTTTGTTTTTTGTTTTAGATTTTTTGTTCCAGTTTGGTTTGGTTTGGTTAGGTTTGGTTTGGGTTTTATTTTGTTGCCCTTTTGGTTTCTTTCAATTGGCAAGCAATGATCGTTAAAAGAAAATAGTTGATATGAGAACCTGTAAGAGGTCTGTGCCACTCAATGGAGGTATACATCCGGGAACTTCTCGTTTCATGTTTTGAATGGCCACAAGCGATCTGAATTCGCCTTTCTTTCTCCTTAGCACCGCCGCCGTGTAGCACTCCCGTGGATCTGGCATTTATCATCGATTCTTCGGGCAGCATTGGCGCCAGAAACTACCGAAAACAAAAGAACTTTGTCAAGGAAATGGCGAAGAGTTTTGGCATATCTCCAAACGGCAGCCGAGCAGCCATGGTTCTATACAGTAACTCAGCTTCAGTGAAAGCTCGATTTGGCGAGTTTGCGGAGGAGAGCGAGTTCGCTCGAGCTGTAGAGGGTCTGCCTTACGAGAGAGGACTGACACGAATCGACAAAGCACTGGCCTTAACAGCCAGCGACATCTTCGCTAAAGGGAGCAGGGCGGGCGTGCCTAAGATTGCAATGCTGATAACGGACGGTACCCAGACCCCAGCAGCCGACGCCAAAGGCCTGAGAGAGGCTTCCGAACCATTGAGAAAGGCGGGCGTTCGCGTTCTAGCCGTAGGTATTGGCAAGGGTGTGGACAGAGCAGAACTACGACTTGTAACGGAGAGAGACGAGGATGTTGTGGTAGCGGCTGACTTCCAAGATCTGCTACTGAAACTCAGCAACCTAACTAGCCAGGCCTGCCAACTTGCCGGTGAGTACCAATAGACATTTGGATCTATTCATCCATTTTATGTATTTATTCATCTATTCTACTTATAGACGGTGAAAACAAGTTCACCAGATGTGGCTCTTGTGGCCTCAGTTTTGCTGAGACATTTGTTTTTCTTTCCTGGCCTTTGGTCATGCGTGGTGTTTTGTTTTGTTTTGTTTTGTTTTGTTTTGTTTTGTTTTGTTTTGCTTTGCTTTTGTTTTGCTTTTGTTTGTTTGTTTGTTTGTTCGTTTGCTTGTATGCTCGTTTGTTTGTTTTTTGTTTTAGATTTTTTGTTCCAGTTTGGTTTGGTTTGGTTAGGTTTGGTTTGGGTTTTATTTTGTTGCCCTTTTGGTTTCTTTCAATTGGCAAGCAATGATCGTTAAAAGAAAATAGTTGATATGAGAACCTGTAAGAGGTCTGTGCCACTCAATGGAGGTATACATCCGGGAACTTCTCGTTTCATGTTTTGAATGGCCACAAGCGATCTGAATTCGCCTTTCTTTCTCCTTAGCACCGCCGCCGTGTAGCACTCCCGTGGATCTGGCATTTATCATCGATTCTTCGGGCAGCATTGGCGCCAGAAACTACCGAAAACAAAAGAACTTTGTCAAGGAAATGGCGAAGAGTTTTGGCATATCTCCAAACGGCAGCCGAGCAGCCATGGTTCTATACAGTAACTCAGCTTCAGTGAAAGCTCGATTTGGCGAGTTTGCGGAGGAGAGCGAGTTCGCTCGAGCTGTAGAGGGTCTGCCTTACGAGAGAGGACTGACACGAATCGACAAAGCACTGGCCTTAACAGCCAGCGACATCTTCGCTAAAGGGAGCAGGGCGGGCGTGCCTAAGATTGCAATGCTGATAACGGACGGTACCCAGACCCCAGCAGCCGACGCCAAAGGCCTGAGAGAGGCTTCCGAACCATTGAGAAAGGCGGGCGTTCGCGTTCTAGCCGTAGGTATTGGCAAGGGTGTGGACAGAGCAGAACTACGACTTGTAACGGAGAGAGACGAGGATGTTGTGGTAGCGGCTGACTTCCAAGATCTGCTACTGAAACTCAGCAACCTAACTAGGCAGGCCTGCCAACTTGCCGGTGAGTACCAATAGACATTTGGATCTATTCATCCATTTTATGTATTTATTCATCTATTCTACTTATAGACGGTGAAAACAAGTTCACCAGATGTGGCTCTTGTGGCCTCAGTTTTGCTGAGACATTTGTTTTTCTTTCCTGGCCTTTGGTCATGCGTGGTGTTTTGTTTTGTTTTGTTTTGTTTTGTTTTGTTTTGTTTTGTTTTGTTTTGTTTTGCTTTGCTTTTGTTTTGCTTTTGTTTGTTTGTTTGTTTGTTCGTTTGCTTGTATGCTCGTTTGTTTGTTTTTTGTTTTAGATTTTTTGTTCCAGTTTGGTTTGGTTTGGTTAGGTTTGGTTTGGGTTTTATTTTGTTGCCCTTTTGGTTTCTTTCAATTGGCAAGCAATGATCGTTAAAAGAAAATAGTTGATATGAGAACCTGTAAGAGGTCTGTGCCACTCAATGGAGGTATACATCCGGGAACTTCTCGTTTCATGTTTTGAATGGCCACAAGCGATCTGAATTCGCCTTTCTTTCTCCTTAGCACCGCCGCCGTGTAGCACTCCCGTGGATCTGGCATTTATCATCGATTCTTCGGGCAGCATTGGCGCCAGAAACTACCGAAAACAAAAGAACTTTGTCAAGGAAATGGCGAAGAGTTTTGGCATATCTCCAAACGGCAGCCGAGCAGCCATGGTTCTATACAGTAACTCAGCTTCAGTGAAAGCTCGATTTGGCGAGTTTGCGGAGGAGAGCGAGTTCGCTCGAGCTGTAGAGGGTCTGCCTTACGAGAGAGGACTGACACGAATCGACAAAGCACTGGCCTTAACAGCCAGCGACATCTTCGCTAAAGGGAGCAGGGCGGGCGTGCCTAAGATTGCAATGCTGATAACGGACGGTACCCAGACCCCAGCAGCCGACGCCAAAGGCCTGAGAGAGGCTTCCGAACCATTGAGAAAGGCGGGCGTTCGCGTTCTAGCCGTAGGTATTGGCAAGGGTGTGGACAGAGCAGAACTACGACTTGTAACGGAGAGAGACGAGGATGTTGTGGTAGCGGCTGACTTCCAAGATCTGCTACTGAAACTCAGCAACCTAACTAGCCAGGCCTGCCAACTTGCCGGTGAGTACCAATAGACATTTGGATCTATTCATCCATTTTATGTATTTATTCATCTATTCTACTTATAGACGGTGAAAACAAGTTCACCAGATGTGGCTCTTGTGGCCTCAGTTTTGCTGAGACATTTGTTTTTCTTTCCTGGCCTTTGGTCATGCGTGGTGTTTTGTTTTGTTTTGTTTTGTTTTGTTTTGTTTTGTTTTGTTTTGTTTTGCTTTGCTTTTGTTTTGCTTTTGTTTGTTTGTTTGTTTGTTCGTTTGCTTGTATGCTCGTTTGTTTGTTTTTTGTTTTAGATTTTTTGTTCCAGTTTGGTTTGGTTTGGTTAGGTTTGGTTTGGGTTTTATTTTGTTGCCCTTTTGGTTTCTTTCAATTGGCAAGCAATGATCGTTAAAAGAAAATAGTTGATATGAGAACCTGTAAGAGGTCTGTGCCACTCAATGGAGGTATACATCCGGGAACTTCTCGTTTCATGTTTTGAATGGCCACAAGCGATCTGAATTCGCCTTTCTTTCTCCTTAGCACCGCCGCCGTGTAGCACTCCCGTGGATCTGGCATTTATCATCGATTCTTCGGGCAGCATTGGCGCCAGAAACTACCGAAAACAAAAGAACTTTGTCAAGGAAATGGCGAAGAGTTTTGGCATATCTCCAAACGGCAGCCGAGCAGCCATGGTTCTATACAGTAACTCAGCTTCAGTGAAAGCTCGATTTGGCGAGTTTGCGGAGGAGAGCGAGTTCGCTCGAGCTGTAGAGGGTCTGCCTTACGAGAGAGGACTGACACGAATCGACAAAGCACTGGCCTTAACAGCCAGCGACATCTTCGCTAAAGGGAGCAGGGCGGGCGTGCCTAAGATTGCAATGCTGATAACGGACGGTACCCAGACCCCAGCAGCCGACGCCAAAGGCCTGAGAGAGGCTTCCGAACCATTGAGAAAGGCGGGCGTTCGCGTTCTAGCCGTAGGTATTGGCAAGGGTGTGGACAGAGCAGAACTACGACTTGTAACGGAGAGAGACGAGGATGTTGTGGTAGCGGCTGACTTCCAAGATCTGCTACTGAAACTCAGCAACCTAACTAGCCAGGCCTGCCAACTTGCCGGTGAGTACCAATAGACATTTGGATCTATTCATCCATTTTATGTATTTATTCATCTATTCTACTTATAGACGGTGAAAACAAGTTCACCAGATGTGGCTCTTGTGGCCTCAGTTTTGCTGAGACATTTGTTTTTCTTTCCTGGCCTTTGGTCATGCGTGGTGTTTTGTTTTGTTTTGTTTTGTTTTGTTTTGTTTTGTTTTGCTTTGTTTTGCTTTGCTTTTGTTTTGCTTTTGTTTGTTTGTTTGTTTGTTCGTTTGCTTGTATGCTCGTTTGTTTGTTTTTTGTTTTAGATTTTTTGTTCCAGTTTGGTTTGGTTTGGTTAGGTTTGGTTTGGGTTTTATTTTGTTGCCCTTTTGGTTTCTTTCAATTGGCAAGCAATGATCGTTAAAAGAAAATAGTTGATATGAGAACCTGTAAGAGGTCTGTGCCACTCAATGGAGGTATACATCCGGGAACTTCTCGTTTCATGTTTTGAATGGCCACAAGCGATCTGAATTCGCCTTTCTTTCTCCTTAGCACCGCCGCCGTGTAGCACTCCCGTGGATCTGGCATTTATCATCGATTCTTCGGGCAGCATTGGCGCCAGAAACTACCGAAAACAAAAGAACTTTGTCAAGGAAATGGCGAAGAGTTTTGGCATATCTCCAAACGGCAGCCGAGCAGCCATGGTTCTATACAGTAACTCAGCTTCAGTGAAAGCTCGATTTGGCGAGTTTGCGGAGGAGAGCGAGTTCGCTCGAGCTGTAGAGGGTCTGCCTTACGAGAGAGGACTGACACGAATCGACAAAGCACTGGCCTTAACAGCCAGCGACATCTTCGCTAAAGGGAGCAGGGCGGGCGTGCCTAAGATTGCAATGCTGATAACGGACGGTACCCAGACCCCAGCAGCCGACGCCAAAGGCCTGAGAGAGGCTTCCGAACCATTGAGAAAGGCGGGCGTTCGCGTTCTAGCCGTAGGTATTGGCAAGGGTGTGGACAGAGCAGAACTACGACTTGTAACGGAGAGAGACGAGGATGTTGTGGTAGCGGCTGACTTCCAAGATCTGCTACTGAAACTCAGCAACCTAACTAGCCAGGCCTGCCAACTTGCCGGTGAGTACCAATAGACATTTGGATCTATTCATCCATTTTATGTATTTATTCATCTATTCTACTTATAGACGGTGAAAACAAGTTCACCAGATGTGGCTCTTGTGGCCTCAGTTTTGCTGAGACATTTGTTTTTCTTTCCTGGCCTTTGGTCATGCGTGGTGTTTTGTTTTGTTTTGTTTTGTTTTGTTTTGTTTTGTTTTGTTTTGTTTTGCTTTGCTTTTGTTTTGCTTTTGTTTGTTTGTTTGTTTGTTCGTTTGCTTGTATGCTCGTTTGTTTGTTTTTTGTTTTAGATTTTTTGTTCCAGTTTGGTTTGGTTTGGTTAGGTTTGGTTTGGGTTTTATTTTGTTGCCCTTTTGGTTTCTTTCAATTGGCAAGCAATGATCGTTAAAAGAAAATAGTTGATATGAGAACCTGTAAGAGGTCTGTGCCACTCAATGGAGGTATACATCCGGGAACTTCTCGTTTCATGTTTTGAATGGCCACAAGCGATCTGAATTCGCCTTTCTTTCTCCTTAGCACCGCCGCCGTGTAGCACTCCCGTGGATCTGGCATTTATCATCGATTCTTCGGGCAGCATTGGCGCCAGAAACTACCGAAAACAAAAGAACTTTGTCAAGGAAATGGCGAAGAGTTTTGGCATATCTCCAAACGGCAGCCGAGCAGCCATGGTTCTATACAGTAACTCAGCTTCAGTGAAAGCTCGATTTGGCGAGTTTGCGGAGGAGAGCGAGTTCGCTCGAGCTGTAGAGGGTCTGCCTTACGAGAGAGGACTGACACGAATCGACAAAGCACTGGCCTTAACAGCCAGCGACATCTTCGCTAAAGGGAGCAGGGCGGGCGTGCCTAAGATTGCAATGCTGATAACGGACGGTACCCAGACCCCAGCAGCCGACGCCAAAGGCCTGAGAGAGGCTTCCGAACCATTGAGAAAGGCGGGCGTTCGCGTTCTAGCCGTAGGTATTGGCAAGGGTGTGGACAGAGCAGAACTACGACTTGTAACGGAGAGAGACGAGGATGTTGTGGTAGCGGCTGACTTCCAAGATCTGCTACTGAAACTCAGCAACCTAACTAGCCAGGCCTGCCAACTTGCCGGTGAGTACCAATAGACATTTGGATCTATTCATCCATTTTATGTATTTATTCATCTATTCTACTTATAGACGGTGAAAACAAGTTCACCAGATGTGGCTCTTGTGGCCTCAGTTTTGCTGAGACATTTGTTTTTCTTTCCTGGCCTTTGGTCATGCGTGGTGTTTTGTTTTGTTTTGTTTTGTTTTGTTTTGTTTTGTTTTGCTTTGTTTTGCTTTGCTTTTGTTTTGCTTTTGTTTGTTTGTTTGTTTGTTCGTTTGCTTGTATGCTCGTTTGTTTGTTTTTTGTTTTAGATTTTTTGTTCCAGTTTGGTTTGGTTTGGTTAGGTTTGGTTTGGGTTTTATTTTGTTGCCCTTTTGGTTTCTTTCAATTGGCAAGCAATGATCGTTAAAAGAAAATAGTTGATATGAGAACCTGTAAGAGGTCTGTGCCACTCAATGGAGGTATACATCCGGGAACTTCTCGTTTCATGTTTTGAATGGCCACAAGCGATCTGAATTCGCCTTTCTTTCTCCTTAGCACCGCCGCCGTGTAGCACTCCCGTGGATCTGGCATTTATCATCGATTCTTCGGGCAGCATTGGCGCCAGAAACTACCGAAAACAAAAGAACTTTGTCAAGGAAATGGCGAAGAGTTTTGGCATATCTCCAAACGGCAGCCGAGCAGCCA
Source organism: Stylophora pistillata (assembly GCF_964205215.1). Lineage (NCBI taxonomy): Eukaryota > Metazoa > Cnidaria > Anthozoa > Scleractinia > Pocilloporidae > Stylophora > Stylophora pistillata. Next base: position 8,917,935 of record NC_142530.1, read on the forward strand.
TGGTTCTATACAGTAACTCAGCTTCAGTGAAAGCTCGATTTGGCGAGTTTGCGGAGGAGAGCGAGTTCGCTCGAGCTGTAGAGGGTCTGCCTTACGAGAGAGGACTGACACGAATCGACAAAGCACTGGCCTTAACAGCCAGCGACATCTTCGCTAAAGGGAGCAGGGCGGGCGTGCCTAAGATTGCAATGCTGATAACGGACGGTACCCAGACCCCAGCAGCCGACGCCAAAGGCCTGAGAGAGGCTTCCGAACCATTGAGAAAGGCGGGCGTTCGCGTTCTAGCCGTAGGTATTGGCAAGGGTGTGGACAGAGCAGAACTACGACTTGTAACGGAGAGAGACGAGGATGTTGTGGTAGCGGCTGACTTCCAAGATCTGCTACTGAAACTCAGCAACCTAACTAGCCAGGCCTGCCAACTTGCCGGTGAGTACCAATAGACATTTGGATCTATTCATCCATTTTATGTATTTATTCATCTATTCTACTTATAGACGGTGAAAACAAGTTCACCAGATGTGGCTCTTGTGGCCTCAGTTTTGCTGAGACATTTGTTTTTCTTTCCTGGCCTTTGGTCATGCGTGGTGTTTTGTTTTGTTTTGTTTTGTTTTGTTTTGTTTTGTTTTGTTTTGCTTTGCTTTTGTTTTGCTTTTGTTTGTTTGTTTGTTTGTTCGTTTGCTTGTATGCTCGTTTGTTTGTTTTTTGTTTTAGATTTTTTGTTCCAGTTTGGTTTGGTTTGGTTAGGTTTGGTTTGGGTTTTATTTTGTTGCCCTTTTGGTTTCTTTCAATTGGCAAGCAATGATCGTTAAAAGAAAATAGTTGATATGAGAACCTGTAAGAGGTCTGTGCCACTCAATGGAGGTATACATCCGGGAACTTCTCGTTTCATGTTTTGAATGGCCACAAGCGATCTGAATTCGCCTTTCTTTCTCCTTAGCACCGCCGCCGTGTAGCACTCCCGTGGATCTGGCATTTATCATCGATTCTTCGGGCAGCATTGGCGCCAGAAACTACCGAAAACAAAAGAACTTTGTCAAGGAAATGGCGAAGAGTTTTGGCATATCTCCAAACGGCAGCCGAGCAGCCATGGTTCTATACAGTAACTCAGCTTCAGTGAAAGCTCGATTTGGCGAGTTTGCGGAGGAGAGCGAGTTCGCTCGAGCTGTAGAGGGTCTGCCTTACGAGAGAGGACTGACACGAATCGACAAAGCACTGGCCTTAACAGCCAGCGACATCTTCGCTAAAGGGAGCAGGGCGGGCGTGCCTAAGATTGCAATGCTGATAACGGACGGTACCCAGACCCCAGCAGCCGACGCCAAAGGCCTGAGAGAGGCTTCCGAACCATTGAGAAAGGCGGGCGTTCGCGTTCTAGCCGTAGGTATTGGCAAGGGTGTGGACAGAGCAGAACTACGACTTGTAACGGAGAGAGACGAGGATGTTGTGGTAGCGGCTGACTTCCAAGATCTGCTACTGAAACTCAGCAACCTAACTAGCCAGGCCTGCCAACTTGCCGGTGAGTACCAATAGACATTTGGATCTATTCATCCATTTTATGTATTTATTCATCTATTCTACTTATAGACGGTGAAAACAAGTTCACCAGATGTGGCTCTTGTGGCCTCAGTTTTGCTGAGACATTTGTTTTTCTTTCCTGGCCTTTGGTCATGCGTGGTGTTTTGTTTTGTTTTGTTTTGTTTTGTTTTGTTTTGTTTTGCTTTGCTTTTGTTTTGCTTTTGTTTGTTTGTTTCTTTGTTCGTTTGCTTGTATGCTCGTTTGTTTGTTTTTTGTTTTAGATTTTTTGTTCCAGTTTGGTTTGGTTTGGTTAGGTTTGGTTTGGGTTTTATTTTGTTGCCCTTTTGGTTTCTTTCAATTGGCAAGCAATGATCGTTAAAAGAAAATAGTTGATATGAGAACCTGTAAGAGGTCTGTGCCACTCAATGGAGGTATACATCCGGGAACTTCTCGTTTCATGTTTTGAATGGCCACAAGCGATCTGAATTCGCCTTTCTTTCTCCTTAGCACCGCCGCCGTGTAGCACTCCCGTGGATCTGGCATTTATCATCGATTCTTCGGGCAGCATTGGCGCCAGAAACTACCGAAAACAAAAGAACTTTGTCAAGGAAATGGCGAAGAGTTTTGGCATATCTCCAAACGGCAGCCGAGCAGCCATGGTTCTATACAGTAACTCAGCTTCAGTGAAAGCTCGATTTGGCGAGTTTGCGGAGGAGAGCGAGTTCGCTCGAGCTGTAGAGGGTCTGCCTTACGAGAGAGGACTGACACGAATCGACAAAGCACTGGCCTTAACAGCCAGCGACATCTTCGCTAAAGGGAGCAGGGCGGGCGTGCCTAAGATTGCAATGCTGATAACGGACGGTACCCAGACCCCAGCAGCCGACGCCAAAGGCCTGAGAGAGGCTTCCGAACCATTGAGAAAGGCGGGCGTTCGCGTTCTAGCCGTAGGTATTGGCAAGGGTGTGGACAGAGCAGAACTACGACTTGTAACGGAGAGAGACGAGGATGTTGTGGTAGCGGCTGACTTCCAAGATCTGCTACTGAAACTCAGCAACCTAACTAGCCAGGCCTGCCAACTTGCCGGTGAGTACCAATAGACATTTGGATCTATTCATCCATTTTATGTATTTATTCATCTATTCTACTTATAGACGGTGAAAACAAGTTCACCAGATGTGGCTCTTGTGGCCTCAGTTTTGCTGAGACATTTGTTTTTCTTTCCTGGCCTTTGGTCATGCGTGGTGTTTTGTTTTGTTTTGTTTTGTTTTGTTTTGTTTTGTTTTGTTTTGTTTTGCTTTGCTTTTGTTTTGCTTTTGTTTGTTTGTTTGTTTGTTCGTTTGCTTGTATGCTCGTTTGTTTGTTTTTTGTTTTAGATTTTTTGTTCCAGTTTGGTTTGGTTTGGTTAGGTTTGGTTTGGGTTTTATTTTGTTGCCCTTTTGGTTTCTTTCAATTGGCAAGCAATGATCGTTAAAAGAAAATAGTTGATATGAGAACCTGTAAGAGGTCTGTGCCACTCAATGGAGGTATACATCCGGGAACTTCTCGTTTCATGTTTTGAATGGCCACAAGCGATCTGAATTCGCCTTTCTTTCTCCTTAGCACCGCCGCCGTGTAGCACTCCCGTGGATCTGGCATTTATCATCGATTCTTCGGGCAGCATTGGCGCCAGAAACTACCGAAAACAAAAGAACTTTGTCAAGGAAATGGCGAAGAGTTTTGGCATATCTCCAAACGGCAGCCGAGCAGCCATGGTTCTATACAGTAACTCAGCTTCAGTGAAAGCTCGATTTGGCGAGTTTGCGGAGGAGAGCGAGTTCGCTCGAGCTGTAGAGGGTCTGCCTTACGAGAGAGGACTGACACGAATCGACAAAGCACTGGCCTTAACAGCCAGCGACATCTTCGCTAAAGGGAGCAGGGCGGGCGTGCCTAAGATTGCAATGCTGATAACGGACGGTACCCAGACCCCAGCAGCCGACGCCAAAGGCCTGAGAGAGGCTTCCGAACCATTGAGAAAGGCGGGCGTTCGCGTTCTAGCCGTAGGTATTGGCAAGGGTGTGGACAGAGCAGAACTACGACTTGTAACGGAGAGAGACGAGGATGTTGTGGTAGCGGCTGACTTCCAAGATCTGCTACTGAAACTCAGCAACCTAACTAGCCAGGCCTGCCAACTTGCCGGTGAGTACCAATAGACATTTGGATCTATTCATCCATTTTATGTATTTATTCATCTATTCTACTTATAGACGGTGAAAACAAGTTCACCAGATGTGGCTCTTGTGGCCTCAGTTTTGCTGAGACATTTGTTTTTCTTTCCTGGCCTTTGGTCATGCGTGGTGTTTTGTTTTGTTTTGTTTTGTTTTGTTTTGTTTTGTTTTGTTTTGCTTTGCTTTTGTTTTGCTTTTGTTTGTTTGTTTGTTTGTTCGTTTGCTTGTATGCTCGTTTGTTTGTTTTTTGTTTTAGATTTTTTGTTCCAGTTTGGTTTGGTTTGGTTAGGTTTGGTTTGGGTTTTATTTTGTTGCCCTTTTGGTTTCTTTCAATTGGCAAGCAATGATCGTTAAAAGAAAATAGTTGATATGAGAACCTGTAAGAGGTCTGTGCCACTCAATGGAGGTATACATCCGGGAACTTCTCGTTTCATGTTTTGAATGGCCACAAGCGATCTGAATTCGCCTTTCTTTCTCCTTAGCACCGCCGCCGTGTAGCACTCCCGTGGATCTGGCATTTATCATCGATTCTTCGGGCAGCATTGGCGCCAGAAACTACCGAAAACAAAAGAACTTTGTCAAGGAAATGGCGAAGAGTTTTGGCATATCTCCAAACGGCAGCCGAGCAGCCATGGTTCTATACAGTAACTCAGCTTCAGTGAAAGCTCGATTTGGCGAGTTTGCGGAGGAGAGCGAGTTCGCTCGAGCTGTAGAGGGTCTGCCTTACGAGAGAGGACTGACACGAATCGACAAAGCACTGGCCTTAACAGCCAGCGACATCTTCGCTAAAGGGAGCAGGGCGGGCGTGCCTAAGATTGCAATGCTGATAACGGACGGTACCCAGACCCCAGCAGCCGACGCCAAAGGCCTGAGAGAGGCTTCCGAACCATTGAGAAAGGCGGGCGTTCGCGTTCTAGCCGTAGGTATTGGCAAGGGTGTGGACAGAGCAGAACTACGACTTGTAACGGAGAGAGACGAGGATGTTGTGGTAGCGGCTGACTTCCAAGATCTGCTACTGAAACTCAGCAACCTAACTAGCCAGGCCTGCCAACTTGCCGGTGAGTACCAATAGACATTTGGATCTATTCATCCATTTTATGTATTTATTCATCTATTCTACTTATAGACGGTGAAAACAAGTTCACCAGATGTGGCTCTTGTGGCCTCAGTTTTGCTGAGACATTTGTTTTTCTTTCCTGGCCTTTGGTCATGCGTGGTGTTTTGTTTTGTTTTGTTTTGTTTTGTTTTGTTTTGTTTTGTTTTGTTTTGCTTTGCTTTTGTTTTGCTTTTGTTTGTTTGTTTGTTTGTTCGTTTGCTTGTATGCTCGTTTGTTTGTTTTTTGTTTTAGATTTTTTGTTCCAGTTTGGTTTGGTTTGGTTAGGTTTGGTTTGGGTTTTATTTTGTTGCCCTTTTGGTTTCTTTCAATTGGCAAGCAATGATCGTTAAAAGAAAATAGTTGATATGAGAACCTGTAAGAGGTCTGTGCCACTCAATGGAGGTATACATCCGGGAACTTCTCGTTTCATGTTTTGAATGGCCACAAGCGATCTGAATTCGCCTTTCTTTCTCCTTAGCACCGCCGCCGTGTAGCACTCCCGTGGATCTGGCATTTATCATCGATTCTTCGGGCAGCATTGGCGCCAGAAACTACCGAAAACAAAAGAACTTTGTCAAGGAAATGGCGAAGAGTTTTGGCATATCTCCAAACGGCAGCCGAGCAGCCATGGTTCTATACAGTAACTCAGCTTCAGTGAAAGCTCGATTTGGCGAGTTTGCGGAGGAGAGCGAGTTCGCTCGAGCTGTAGAGGGTCTGCCTTACGAGAGAGGACTGACACGAATCGACAAAGCACTGGCCTTAACAGCCAGCGACATCTTCGCTAAAGGGAGCAGGGCGGGCGTGCCTAAGATTGCAATGCTGATAACGGACGGTACCCAGACCCCAGCAGCCGACGCCAAAGGCCTGAGAGAGGCTTCCGAACCATTGAGAAAGGCGGGCGTTCGCGTTCTAGCCGTAGGTATTGGCAAGGGTGTGGACAGAGCAGAACTACGACTTGTAACGGAGAGAGACGAGGATGTTGTGGTAGCGGCTGACTTCCAAGATCTGCTACTGAAACTCAGCAACCTAACTAGCCAGGCCTGCCAACTTGCCGGTGAGTACCAATAGACATTTGGATCTATTCATCCATTTTATGTATTTATTCATCTATTCTACTTATAGACGGTGAAAACAAGTTCACCAGATGTGGCTCTTGTGGCCTCAGTTTTGCTGAGACATTTGTTTTTCTTTCCTGGCCTTTGGTCATGCGTGGTGTTTTGTTTTGTTTTGTTTTGTTTTGTTTTGTTTTGTTTTGTTTTGCTTTGCTTTTGTTTTGCTTTTGTTTGTTTGTTTGTTTGTTCGTTTGCTTGTATGCTCGTTTGTTTGTTTTTTGTTTTAGATTTTTTGTTCCAGTTTGGTTTGGTTTGGTTAGGTTTGGTTTGGGTTTTATTTTGTTGCCCTTTTGGTTTCTTTCAATTGGCAAGCAATGATCGTTAAAAGAAAATAGTTGATATGAGAACCTGTAAGAGGTCTGTGCCACTCAATGGAGGTATACATCCGGGAACTTCTCGTTTCATGTTTTGAATGGCCACAAGCGATCTGAATTCGCCTTTCTTTCTCCTTAGCACCGCCGCCGTGTAGCACTCCCGTGGATCTGGCATTTATCATCGATTCTTCGGGCAGCATTGGCGCCAGAAACTACCGAAAACAAAAGAACTTTGTCAAGGAAATGGCGAAGAGTTTTGGCATATCTCCAAACGGCAGCCGAGCAGCCATGGTTCTATACAGTAACTCAGCTTCAGTGAAAGCTCGATTTGGCGAGTTTGCGGAGGAGAGCGAGTTCGCTCGAGCTGTAGAGGGTCTGCCTTACGAGAGAGGACTGACACGAATCGACAAAGCACTGGCCTTAACAGCCAGCGACATCTTCGCTAAAGGGAGCAGGGCGGGCGTGCCTAAGATTGCAATGCTGATAACGGACGGTACCCAGACCCCAGCAGCCGACGCCAAAGGCCTGAGAGAGGCTTCCGAACCATTGAGAAAGGCGGGCGTTCGCGTTCTAGCCGTAGGTATTGGCAAGGGTGTGGACAGAGCAGAACTACGACTTGTAACGGAGAGAGACGAGGATGTTGTGGTAGCGGCTGACTTCCAAGATCTGCTACTGAAACTCAGCAACCTAACTAGGCAGGCCTGCCAACTTGCCGGTGAGTACCAATAGACATTTGGATCTATTCATCCATTTTATGTATTTATTCATCTATTCTACTTATAGACGGTGAAAACAAGTTCACCAGATGTGGCTCTTGTGGCCTCAGTTTTGCTGAGACATTTGTTTTTCTTTCCTGGCCTTTGGTCATGCGTGGTGTTTTGTTTTGTTTTGTTTTGTTTTGTTTTGTTTTGTTTTGTTTTGTTTTGTTTTGCTTTGCTTTTGTTTTGCTTTTGTTTGTTTGTTTGTTTGTTCGTTTGCTTGTATGCTCGTTTGTTTGTTTTTTGTTTTAGATTTTTTGTTCCAGTTTGGTTTGGTTTGGTTAGGTTTGGTTTGGGTTTTATTTTGTTGCCCTTTTGGTTTCTTTCAATTGGCAAGCAATGATCGTTAAAAGAAAATAGTTGATATGAGAACCTGTAAGAGGTCTGTGCCACTCAATGGAGGTATACATCCGGGAACTTCTCGTTTCATGTTTTGAATGGCCACAAGCGATCTGAATTCGCCTTTCTTTCTCCTTAGCACCGCCGCCGTGTAGCACTCCCGTGGATCTGGCATTTATCATCGATTCTTCGGGCAGCATTGGCGCCAGAAACTACCGAAAACAAAAGAACTTTGTCAAGGAAATGGCGAAGAGTTTTGGCATATCTCCAAACGGCAGCCGAGCAGCCATGGTTCTATACAGTAACTCAGCTTCAGTGAAAGCTCGATTTGGCGAGTTTGCGGAGGAGAGCGAGTTCGCTCGAGCTGTAGAGGGTCTGCCTTACGAGAGAGGACTGACACGAATCGACAAAGCACTGGCCTTAACAGCCAGCGACATCTTCGCTAAAGGGAGCAGGGCGGGCGTGCCTAAGATTGCAATGCTGATAACGGACGGTACCCAGACCCCAGCAGCCGACGCCAAAGGCCTGAGAGAGGCTTCCGAACCATTGAGAAAGGCGGGCGTTCGCGTTCTAGCCGTAGGTATTGGCAAGGGTGTGGACAGAGCAGAACTACGACTTGTAACGGAGAGAGACGAGGATGTTGTGGTAGCGGCTGACTTCCAAGATCTGCTACTGAAACTCAGCAACCTAACTAGCCAGGCCTGCCAACTTGCCGGTGAGTACCAATAGACATTTGGATCTATTCATCCATTTTATGTATTTATTCATCTATTCTACTTATAGACGGTGAAAACAAGTTCACCAGATGTGGCTCTTGTGGCCTCAGTTTTGCTGAGACATTTGTTTTTCTTTCCTGGCCTTTGGTCATGCGTGGTGTTTTGTTTTGTTTTGTTTTGTTTTGTTTTGTTTTGTTTTGTTTTGCTTTGCTTTTGTTTTGCTTTTGTTTGTTTGTTTGTTTGTTCGTTTGCTTGTATGCTCGTTTGTTTGTTTTTTGTTTTAGATTTTTTGTTCCAGTTTGGTTTGGTTTGGTTAGGTTTGGTTTGGGTTTTATTTTGTTGCCCTTTTGGTTTCTTTCAATTGGCAAGCAATGATCGTTAAAAGAAAATAGTTGATATGAGAACCTGTAAGAGGTCTGTGCCACTCAATGGAGGTATACATCCGGGAACTTCTCGTTTCATGTTTTGAATGGCCACAAGCGATCTGAATTCGCCTTTCTTTCTCCTTAGCACCGCCGCCGTGTAGCACTCCCGTGGATCTGGCATTTATCATCGATTCTTCGGGCAGCATTGGCGCCAGAAACTACCGAAAACAAAAGAACTTTGTCAAGGAAATGGCGAAGAGTTTTGGCATATCTCCAAACGGCAGCCGAGCAGCCATGGTTCTATACAGTAACTCAGCTTCAGTGAAAGCTCGATTTGGCGAGTTTGCGGAGGAGAGCGAGTTCGCTCGAGCTGTAGAGGGTCTGCCTTACGAGAGAGGACTGACACGAATCGACAAAGCACTGGCCTTAACAGCCAGCGACATCTTCGCTAAAGGGAGCAGGGCGGGCGTGCCTAAGATTGCAATGCTGATAACGGACGGTACCCAGACCCCAGCAGCCGACGCCAAAGGCCTGAGAGAGGCTTCCGAACCATTGAGAAAGGCGGGCGTTCGCGTTCTAGCCGTAGGTATTGGCAAGGGTGTGGACAGAGCAGAACTACGACTTGTAACGGAGAGAGACGAGGATGTTGTGGTAGCGGCTGACTTCCAAGATCTGCTACTGAAACTCAGCAACCTAACTAGCCAGGCCTGCCAACTTGCCGGTGAGTACCAATAGACATTTGGATCTATTCATCCATTTTATGTATTTATTCATCTATTCTACTTATAGACGGTGAAAACAAGTTCACCAGATGTGGCTCTTGTGGCCTCAGTTTTGCTGAGACATTTGTTTTTCTTTCCTGGCCTTTGGTCATGCGTGGTGTTTTGTTTTGTTTTGTTTTTTTTTGTTTTGTTTTGTTTTGTTTTGCTTTGCTTTTGTTTTGCTTTTGTTTGTTTGTTTGTTTGTTCGTTTGCTTGTATGCTCGTTTGTTTGTTTTTTGTTTTAGATTTTTTGTTCCAGTTTGGTTTGGTTTGGTTAGGTTTGGTTTGGGTTTTATTTTGTTGCCCTTTTGGTTTCTTTCAATTGGCAAGCAATGATCGTTAAAAGAAAATAGTTGATATGAGAACCTGTAAGAGGTCTGTGCCACTCAATGGAGGTATACATCCGGGAACTTCTCGTTTCATGTTTTGAATGGCCACAAGCGATCTGAATTCGCCTTTCTTTCTCCTTAGCACCGCCGCCGTGTAGCACTCCCGTGGATCTGGCATTTATCATCGATTCTTCGGGCAGCATTGGCGCCAGAAACTACCGAAAACAAAAGAACTTTGTCAAGGAAATGGCGAAGAGTTTTGGCATATCTCCAAACGGCAGCCGAGCAGCCATGGTTCTATACAGTAACTCAGCTTCAGTGAAAGCTCGATTTGGCGAGTTTGCGGAGGAGAGCGAGTTCGCTCGAGCTGTAGAGGGTCTGCCTTACGAGAGAGGACTGACACGAATCGACAAAGCACTGGCCTTAACAGCCAGCGACATCTTCGCTAAAGGGAGCAGGGCGGGCGTGCCTAAGATTGCAATGCTGATAACGGACGGTACCCAGACCCCAGCAGCCGACGCCAAAGGCCTGAGAGAGGCTTCCGAACCATTGAGAAAGGCGGGCGTTCGCGTTCTAGCCGTAGGTATTGGCAAGGGTGTGGACAGAGCAGAACTACGACTTGTAACGGAGAGAGACGAGGATGTTGTGGTAGCGGCTGACTTCCAAGATCTGCTACTGAAACTCAGCAACCTAACTAGCCAGGCCTGCCAACTTGCCGGTGAGTACCAATAGACATTTGGATCTATTCATCCATTTTATGTATTTATTCATCAATTCTACTTATAGACGGTGAAAACAAGTTCACCAGATGTGGCTCTTGTGGCCTCAGTTTTGCTGAGACATTTGTTTTTCTTTCCTGGCCTTTGGTCATGCGTGGTGTTTTGTTTTGTTTTGTTTTGTTTTGTTTTGTTTTGTTTTGTTTTGCTTTGCTTTTGTTTTGCTTTTGTTTGTTTGTTTGTTTGTTCGTTTGCTTGTATGCTCGTTTGTTTGTTTTTTGTTTTAGATTTTTTGTTCCAGTTTGGTTTGGTTTGGTTAGGTTTGGTTTGGGTTTTATTTTGTTGCCCTTTTGGTTTCTTTCAATTGGCAAGCAATGATCGTTAAAAGAAAATAGTTGATATGAGAACCTGTAAGAGGTCTGTGCCACTCAATGGAGGTATACATCCGGGAACTTCTCGTTTCATGTTTTGAATGGCCACAAGCGATCTGAATTCGCCTTTCTTTCTCCTTAGCACCGCCGCCGTGTAGCACTCCCGTGGATCTGGCATTTATCATCGATTCTTCGGGCAGCATTGGCGCCAGAAACTACCGAAAACAAAAGAACTTTGTCAAGGAAATGGCGAAAAGTTTTGGCATATCTCCAAACGGCAGCCGAGCAGCCATGGTTCTATACAGTAACTCAGCTTCAGTGAAAGCTCGATTTGGCGAGTTTGCGGAGGAGAGCGAGTTCGCTCGAGCTGTAGAGGGTCTGCCTTACGAGAGAGGACTGACACGAATCGACAAAGCACTGGCCTTAACAGCCAGCGACATCTTCGCTAAAGGGAGCAGGGCGGGCGTGCCTAAGATTGCAATGCTGATAACGGACGGTACCCAGACCCCAGCAGCCGACGCCAAAGGCCTGAGAGAGGCTTCCGAACCATTGAGAAAGGCGGGCGTTCGCGTTCTAGCCGTAGGTATTGGCAAGGGTGTGGACAGAGCAGAACTACGACTTGTAACGGAGAGAGACGAGGATGTTGTGGTAGCGGCTGACTTCCAAGATCTGCTACTGAAACTCAGCAACCTAACTAGCCAGGCCTGCCAACTTGCCGGTGAGTACGAGGAGTAATCTTTTGTGTTTTTTGATTTTTTTTGTGTTGTTTATTGAAAGAACGTTTTTTTAAGCTGCTGTTTGGCTGGGCGTTTTCTATTTCTTTTTTAGCATAATTCTAGAACTGAGGAGAGAGTTTCCAGGAATCTGATTGGTGGAGCGGTTTCTTATGTGACGGTTTTTAAACGGCTTTATGCGGTTTATTTTTAACAATTATTCGCCGAAGACGAGGTTAATATCGTCGAATAATTTCCAAGACGATGTCGAGGTGATTATTCGACGATAGTCACCGAACCTGAGGCAAATAATTGTTTTAATATAATTTCAGAGCTGAACAACGAAGAAATTTCTAAAATCATAACATTTTAGTACCATTTACTAAGATGTTATTTTAACTTTTTATATAAACCGTGTGGAGCGGTTAATATAGCGTCCTATAAGGAACCGCTTGACCAATCAGATTGCTGGAAACTCTTTGCTCAGCTCTGAAATTATGGTCAAAAATGCTAAAATAAAATGTTAATAAATGTTACTTAAGTGTTATGAGTTTAGAAATTTCCCGTTTGTTCAGCTTTGAAATTATATTTAAACAATTATTCGTTTCAGGTTCGGTGAATATTGTCGAATAATCTCGGTGGGGTACTTCCGCGAATTTAGGATAGGGGTGTGCCGCGAAGGTTCGTGAACCCTAACCCTATTTAAGGACTAAGAAAGCAAAAACTGATATTCTTTTTAAGGCCCAAAGCCGAAAAATTACACCCTACTCAAGGAAAAAACAAAATTATTGATAGCATTAAAAGGAAAACTTTATTTCTTGTTTGTAAGATTGGACGTCTAGCATCAAGCATAAAATACTAGAATAAGCCTAGCTTAATATTATGCAATCATAACCATGATACATCTTTCATTCGGTCTGTTTATTACAGCGGATTACAGCCAGGATTATTCGTAATGGAGTGTCTCTACCTACTGTATTCGTATTGAACTTTGATCGCGGCTAAACATTACCCTTCTATCACTCGTTATTTCATTCAGCTAAGTTTTGTTGTGAGAGTTCTGTTAATTAAATGAACGGCAGTCATATTATTAATTAATGAAGAGGCGTTATGTGCATTTACCCGCTTAACGGCTATTAAACCTCTGTTGCAAAATCATTTTGTTACAATACTTAAACGGATAGAAGTTTTAAAAAAAAACGTGCATTTGGGCGGGCGTTTTCATACTCCAGTATTAGATAATACAATTAAGCTGCCCTATCTAAGGACCACACCATGGAAACAGAAACAAAAGGGTGAAAAAAAAGATACCTTTTTATGGACCGAGAACCTCAAAAACCATATCCTATTCCGCAGCACCTAAGTAAATGGCCCATATATGGGAGTACCCCCTTCCCCCCCGGAGGGCGAATAATCCCCTCGACTTCTTCTCAGGGATTATTCGACGCTATTCACCTCGCCTTCGGCGAATAATCGTTAATTATACTCTCAAGATTAATTTTAATTTTTTATGGCTAGTGCCTATATAGAGGCCGAGTCATATTGCTGTCGATCAGAGCGAGGGAATGAGTTTCATTTCGTGTGATTCGTTCGACTAGATTTTGATTCGAAATAATTCTCGGCTAACTCCGGAGGAATTCGAATCTTTATCTGGTACGTTTACGTATCTTTTTAACACGCCACTTCTGATCAAAACATACAGTTTAGGATCTTTATTCACAGAGACTGGCACTAGGATTCGTTTTACGCATTTATTCTATCAAAAATAAATTAGACAATTGACGATAATTTACGAATAAAGATAGTCGTGGAATTGTCTCGTGGATATTACGGATAGCTATCGACCACAACAGATCCGATTTCCTGCTGATCATCACGTGCTCTGTATCTTCGCAAGAGAGGTGAGTTGTTTATTTCTATACAATGATTTTTCACTATTTTGCTGCAAGAACCGGGCTCAACTTTCGGTGCATTTATAAAGTATTTGTTTCAAAACATTTTAGTACGTTTTTTGATAATTTGTGTCCATTACGTTTCAAGAAAGCAACGTCTAAATCGAGACGTGCTTTGCGCATAATTAATGGTGGGGGACCATTTCCCCTCCACTATGTTTTGCAGGAGTCAGACAAAGCTAGCAGTGGGGGAAACAACTGCTTCGGTAGTCAAATAAACCCAGCTGTGGGACAGTTCAACTCCTTCGGGTGACAAACAAACCCAGAAATGGTACAGTACAACTCCTTCAGGAGGCAAACAAACAAACCCAGCAATAGGATAATACAACTCCTTGGGATGACAAACAAACCCAGCAATGGGACAATACAACTCCGTCGGGAGGTAAACAAACCCAGCAATGGGACAATACTAAAACACTCCTTCGGGAGTCCAAACAACTCCTTTGGGAATCAAACAAATCCAGCAGGGAACAAAATTTATTTAAAGTGCCACACCTATAGAACACCAAATTGTTTGTGCAAACAATATAGACAATTGTGTATTTCAATAGATGCATTCATGAAAGTTGTGCCTGGTTCTAAATATACCTGAGTGTCCATTGATTGCAGTGCATCTTTAGATAAAGAACTGTCAGTGTCTAAGATAAATTTACTGAAATGCGTTCAAAACCATAGACATTCCCGATTGTGTTCAAAAGTTAAAATTCAAAGAGTAACTAAGAGATAGAGAACCATAATGAGTACCATTAAAAAAAAATTACTTTCACCAAATAGTAGACAAATAAGAACCAAATGCAAAAAAATGCTAAGAAAAACAGTGCCTTTATTTTCATCTGCTTTACATCACATTGCTAGAAATTTTAAGCTTTGGAAAACAAACTTTTTACAAAGACAAGACAGTTTCTATAGTTTCTGTTAGAAGAAAAACTATCAAATCAGTAGCTACATAATTATATGTATCTACATGAAGAATATTAATGTCTGGTGATTTTGAACTAAATCCTGGTTCTATGATAGATACTACTGAAAACATTTCCTTCAGTATCCCTTATAATTTTATATTGCACTATAGAATGTTAATTAAGACATGGATTAAGACGATTAGCTGTTGGTGGTGGAGGTGATTGTTCATTTAAATCAATATCACACCAGGTATTTGGTGATTCAGGTCATTATGTAGAAATTAGAGATCGAGCAGTTAGGTATCTGACAGATAATCCTGAACATTTCATAGAAAAAGTAGTTTATATGCCTTGCATGGTCACAGTATTTATCTGACATGTCTATACAAGGTACCCGAGCAGATAACATTATGATTCAAGCAGTTTCTGATGTAACGAATCTAAACATTCACATTATAGAATCTTGTGAAAACTTTAGAGAATTGACATTAAGTGAACCTGTGTATCCTAATGTGTTAGAAGACTCAAAAACAATCTATTTAGGGCATATAGGTGAAATGCATTACATTTCATCATGCATAGCTTTGTGCACTCCAAATTCAATTCAAAGTGATAGTGAAATACCTAGTAATTCAATTGACAGCAATGCTTGTACACTTTCTAGTCAAAAAAAGTATCAAAACATACTCAATTAAATAATTGTAAAAACAAAAAGAAACAAAAGGCAACAAAAAGCTGAATACAGGAAACAATATAGAATTTGTATGCAATCACCAGAAAAGAGGGCTAAATGAAATGAATATCAGAGAAATTATGGAGGAACTCAAACATGCACAGAAAAAAGCGAAACGCAATAATTAGTACCAAAGAAATTATAGAAAAATTTCGAGTACACCAAAGAAAAAAGCAAGTCGTAATGAATACCAAAGAAATGATAGAAAAACGTCATGTGCACCTTGAACTTGAACTTGAACTTTATTTTTATTTAGACACGGTAAATCTATCAGATAAAATAATAATATTATTACAATCTATTATTACAGTTACAATCTATTTTAATCTATATAAACATGATCTAAAATTTAAAAGTAAAATAGAAAAAAATAAAGAAATTCTGCTTTACATAGATGCCGTGTGTGTTTTGTCGATTCAGAGGAAGAAATTGCGACAACCATTTCGGAAGGATTGAAGTGATTTTGCTTGCCGCAATTCAGGGGACAAGCTATTCCAGATAACGGCACCGTTATAGCTAAAGCTATTTTTCAGGAAATTGGTGCGAGGCAATGGAACAGCTAGTTTGTTTTCAGAGTTCCTTAGATTATATTGAGAAAAATACCGCAGTTCACCGTGATGATAAACACCTGAGAAAAAGCAAAACATAATGAGTACCAAAGAAATTATAGAGCTTCTAATATTTCTATTGAGTTATGGATTAAAAAATTCCATGAAATAGTGAGTCAAGGGTCACTGTATATATGCACTTGCTGTGACCAGTTGTGGTATAGACATAGTGTACTAAACATTGGCAAACTTCAACAGCCCAATCCTGAAATTAAAATTTCTCTGTGTGATAAAACAAAGTGTTGATAACAAAGAGTGAATTTGTAGGACATGTCATTATCGTGGTATGATATTTCCAGAGAAAGCAGATTTTTTTTACCTTAATGAATTAGAGTTTAGATTACTAGCACCAAAAATTGCATTTGAGAAATTAATGCAAGCACCTAGAGGAAGACAACCTAAGATACATATCATGAAAATATTGTTAATATACCAACTAATACGTATGATGCACGATCCTTCGCAGTAGATAGCATTATTTATGCAATAGCGAAAATCAGACCTGAATAAAATCAGGCCTGTACGGGATTCGAACCACTGACCTCTACGATACTAGTGCAGCGCTCTACCAATTGAGCTAACAAGCCAACTGGGAGTAGACCGTTAAGTTGATTCGTAATAAACCCGTGATGATAAATCAGATACAATGAATACATATGAAGTTCATATATTTTGAACTGCGGTATTAAATACGTATGATGCACGATCCTTCGCAGTAGATAGCGCTATTTATGCAATAGCGAAAATCAGACCTGAAAAAAATCAGGCCTGTACGGCATTTGAACCACTGATGAATCATCACGGGTTTATTACAAATCAACTTAATGGCCTGCTCCCAGTTGACTAGTTAGCTCAATTGGTAGAGCGCTGCACTAGTATCGCAGAGGTCAGTGGTTCGAATCCCGTACAGGCCTGATTTTTTTCAGGTCTGATTTTCGCTATTGCATAAATAGCGCTATCTACTGCGAAGGATCGTGCATCATACGTATTTAATACCGCAGTTCAAAATATATGAACTTCATATATCCATTGCATCTGATTTATCATCCTGCATTTATTACGAATCAACTTAACGGCCTGCTCCCAGTTGGCTTGTTAGCTCAATTGGTAGAGCGCTGCACTAGTATCGCAGAGGTCAGTGGTTGGAATCCCGAACAGGCCTGATTTTTTTCAGGTCTGATTTTCGCTATTGCATAAATAGCGCTATCTACTGCGACGGATCGTGCATCATACGTACTTAATACCGCAGTTCAAAATATATGAACTTCATATATCCATTGTATCTAATTTATCATCACGGGTTTATTACGAATCAACTTAACGGCCTGCTCCCAGTTGGCTTGTTAGCTCAATTGGTAGAGTGCTGCACTAGTATCGCAGAGGTCAGTGGTTCGAATCCCGTACAGGCCTGATTTTTTTCAGGTCTGATTTTCACTATTTCATAAATAGCGCTATCTACTGGGAAGGATCGTGCATCATACGTATTTAAAACCGCAGTTCAAAATATATGAACTTCATATATCCATTGTATACCAACTAATGTAACTCATACACTTTCTATGTAACTACAGGTACCAAGCCAAACTGCACCAATCAAAATTAATTCAGAAAGAAAGCTACTGTAACAGTACAAAAGCTCAGCACTGTCATTAAATGTCAGACCACATAAAGTTGTTCAGAGAGCAAAATGGTTGATCACAAATAGCAGCTTAAAAAGAGATGAAGATATTAGTCTTTGATAATTAAAGACTGGGTTGATAAGTACAATGTAGAAATTGTTCAAGATGAAATTCATAACAATGACAGTTCACAATCAGAATCAGGTGATAAAAATGCTCACAGCAATAGCAGTTCTGACATATTAGACAACAACGACTTAAGTGAAGGTGAAGCAAAAATGCCTGCAGGTGTAATTGAGACTATATGTTAACAGCAACTTAAGAAGATAGTGAATGGCAGAATATTTTAAACATAGCTCCAGCTGAAGGCAATAGACCATTGAGCATTTTTAGAGTGAAATATTATGAAGAATTAGCATATCCTGGTATATTTCTTGGTCTAAACCAAGATCAGACACTACATGTAAGCATGGAAAAGACATTGTTAACTAAAGCGACATTTGTAAATCAGAACTTAGATGATCTGATAGATGCGCTACAATGTGTGTGGAAAATATTTTCTTTAAAACAAAAGAGCTACAAATGAAAATCCGTTTGGGAAAGTCACATATTTCTCTTAGAAAAGGCAAAGGAAATAGTAGGAATATCAATGCAGGGCAATTGAAGCAGCAGGGGGTCGTAGATTAATTCTTCATAATTAGGGATATTAAATGCATTGAGAGGGTCACCTCCATACTTTGAAAAAGCCAAGGGAGATCTGTTTGCTATGATAAGACAGCTAGGATCTGCTACGCTGTCTTGTTAAGTTTCTTGTCGGCAGAAACACAATGGATTCATTTACTTAGAATACTTGGTCAACTTGGTGATAATAAATACTGTACAGATGAACAAATTAATAGAGGGTTTGACCTGGGAGGACAGGTGTGGCTTAATTCAAAGTGACCCTGTAACATATGCACAGCATTATGACTATCAAGTTAATCAGTTTCTAACAAACTTCTTGTTGAGCTCTACTGATTACCTTTAGGCAAAATATCAGATTGGTTTTTACAGAGTAGAATATCAACAGAGAGGGTCACCTCATATACACACGCTTTTGTGGATTGAAGGAGCACCTCAGTTTGAAATAGATAGTGATGAAGAAGTGACAGTATTTATTGATAAGATAATTGATTGTCATAATCCAGGACATGATCTTAAATCATTTGATCTTTTAAAGACTAGACAAGTACATCGACATTCACATACTTGTCGTAAGAATACAAGTCAACGTAGATTCGATTTTCTTCAGCCTCCTGTGAAGCAAACTAACTGATTCTTTATCCCTTAGATAAAGATATCCCTCAAGGCAAAATAAAGACACAGTCAAAGAAAATTGGAAAATATCAAAATTTATTGACATGATATGATAGAAGGTGAAGATATGTCATTTAATCAGTTATGAGTATCACCGAAGAAAACTATTAACTGGCCATATGTTCATCTCTTAACTCTCGTACTGTGTTTTTAAAATGATATCCAAATGAATTGCAATCCTGCGTGAATTATAATCCTGCTTGCCTGAGTGGGTGGAGAGCCAATATGGATATACATTATGTATTCGATGTGCATGCATGTGCAATATATATATAGTAAATTGCAAAAAGGTCAAAAAGGTATGAGTGAACTGTTACGACAATTTTAGCCTGTGCCAAAGCATGACAAGGAAATCACAGCATTAAACAACAATTCAGAGATATTGGAACTAAAGTTCTTAATATATAAAGCAGTGCACAGGAAACAGTGTATATTGTATTACAATTACCTATGAGAAGGGCATAAGGCAAATCATTAATTTTTATCTATTAATACTTCACCTTTTGATGAAAGAGTGAAACTTTTAAAACCAATTGATGATATTGAAATATGGATGATGATAGTGAAGCAATCTATACTTCTAGTGGTTTGTTGAAGCAATATTGTAAATGCCCAGCAGAACTAGAAAACCTTACATTATTTTGTAGACTGGGCTGCATGGTGTGATAGAACTGGGAAACCAATAATGTAAAACAAACAAATGAAGGAGATGTTGATGGTCTCCCACTAGAAACCTTTACTGATGATCAAAATGAAGATGATAATGTTGAGTGTACAAAGAGTACTTGTAGCAAAACGAATAAGCAAACAAAATTAAAGCTAGGATACTAAGAAGTGTGGGGTACAATAAGGAAGGGGAACCTGAAAAACATTGAGAACTAATAATGCCATTTACTCCATAGAGAAACAAAGAAACTGACTTGTTAGGAATATATGTTCATTATACCAAGAACACTCTATGTTACTTTATAATGTAATCAATGAACAAATGAAACAATATGCTGTCAGAAATGAAGACTTAAATGAAATCTAACAAGAAATGAGTATAATAGAAGATATATAGATACAGTAATATAGCACCTTGTACACAAAGTATTAAACAACAGGACCAAGCTGAAGGTGATCAGGACTTGCATCCTGACTTTAATGAAAGCTATAATCTGTCAAATGATTTAGGAATACCTTCAGTTGATAAAACTGAACCTTTCATAATGAATGAATTTCAAGATGATGAATTTAGACATATGGTACAAATGTTGAACAAAGAACAAAAGGAATTCTTTATTATGTTCTTCATCTTCTACAAACATCAGATGAACCATTTAACTATTTCCTAACTGGAGGTGTAGGTGTAAGTAAATCACATGTTACCAAGGTTTTGTATCAAGCAGGATTGAAATGCTTGATTGAAATGCTTGATGCTTCCCCAGCACCTACTGGGGAAGCAGTTTATAATATCAAAAGCAATACTATACACAGTGCACTTGCAATAGCAGCTTGTCAGTCAATGAAGAAATACAAATACCTTGATTCAAGTAGATTAAATACACTAAGATGTCAACTTGAAGGGGTTAAACTAGTATTTATAGATGAGATATCTATGGTAGGAAACTGCAGTGTGTTCAATGTACAAATCAACAATAGACTTAAAGACATCAAAGGTAGCTCACTGCCTTTTGGTGGGGGTGGTATATTATTGCTACTGGTGATTAATTTCAATTACAACCTGTAATAGATGGTTATATTTTAAATATATATGGATAATGATGAATATGGTGTTCTTGCTCCTAATATATCTGCCGAGAACTTTTTACAATGTTTGAACTCAAACAAATAATGAGGCAAAGAGAAAGTAAACTCTTTTCTGAAATGTTAGACAGGCTAAGAGAATCGGAAAATGAACAACAGAAGACGTTAATAAATTTAAAGAGAAGGTGATTGCTAACGCAAGTCTAAACTATCCAAAATATGCACTACATCTCTTAATTTATTCAAAATGCAAAAGTGAATGAGTTCAACAATGTAGCACATAATGCTTTTATCAGGAACTAAATGTTCTATAAAAGCACATGACAGTGTCATTGGAGCTGATTCAGAGAAACAAATACTTAAACTAGTACCTAATGATCCCAGAAAAACAAAACAATTGCATTCTTTTCTTAAACTATCGCAGTAGGAAAAAGACCTGAGATATTTCTTAACACTAGAATAGATGATGGTATGATAAATGGTGCTGGTAAGGTTATCAAGTTATTACAAAATTAATACATCACACAAACAAACCATTAGGCATAATATGGATACAGTTTGACCATGCTTGCATGCTTATGTTGGTGAGAAAACCAGACATGACAGTTAATAGACAGTTGTATGTCCAGGGTATTGATCCAACATGGTCACTAATCAAGCCTGTTACCACACAGTTTGCTGTAGGCAGGACAAGATCAGTACATAAAGTTGTAAGAAAACAATTTCCGTTAAGACCTGCTGCTGCTAAAACCATCCATAGATCACAAGGTGATACTGGGACTAGAATTGTTGTGAATTTTGAGGCTAGAAGAGCAATTCCTCACATACATTTTGTTGGGTTAAGTAGAGTTACCACTATGGATGGTCTTTATATCGCTGATCTGTGTGAAAACACGATCATTGTTAGTGATGATGTGAAAGAGAAATGCATCGTTTGAGAACTGAAGGCAGTTAATTGTCTCTTACAGTAACTCCTATGTATAAAGCACCTCAAATTTCTTTTACAGCATGTTTTCTAAATGCAAGATCTTTGCACAAACACATAAAAGATGTGCATAAAGATATGAATTATTTAAGTACTGATGTTAACATTTTCTTATAGAAACAAAATTGACATAAGTTGAAATAAATAGAAAACAACAGTTACTCACTGTTTAGAAATGATGCCCCACCAAGTCACATTCACAAAACATGTGACCCTGTGGGGTACAGCAGTGTATAGCCATCTTGACTATTATCCTGGATATCCAAATTGCTCTAAAAGATATGATGTAGAAATAAGTATTTTAAGATTTTTGATAATTCCTCATGCAACAGAAGCAGGAATCTACAGATTGCCTGCAGCATCAATAGGAGACTTGTGTAGTGCTAGCAGAGAAACATTAAACTCCATATCAACTCAATTTAACATATTTATGGGTGATTTCAATGTGAACTGGTTAAATGATACGCAGAGTACACCACTTTACAATTTGTTCATAAAAGACAATTATGCTTCTAGGCTGTTAGTAACATGTGGTACTACTGACAGTAATAATGAGGTGCATTGACCACATCTATACTAACCTACTTCAAGAACAAGTAAACATTCAAAATTTTATAAAGGCTGATAGTTTCTAAAGAAACTGTTTGGCGCGGCGTCGGTGGGGGTAACGAAATAATTTGAATATATCAACAAAGTTGAAATGGTAAATTGGCCACCGTTACGGTTATGAAAGCTGACGTTTCGAGCGTTAGCCCTTCGTCGGAGTGAATGACGAAGGGCTAATGCTCGAAACATCAGCTTTTATAACCGTAACGGTGGCCAATTTACCATTTCAACTTTGTTGATATATTCAAAATTTTAGATACTTACTTTTCAGACCATAAAATCATCTGTGCTTTACTGAACTGCTTTATTTAAAATTAGTATTATGACTTTATTAAAATTGTTAATAAATAGTAAGTTTGATAATAGTTAGATCCTTGTGAACTGTGTTCATAACATGATGTTATCGTTGTGTTTAGATTTCATCCAAAATCACTAAAAATGGCTCGAGAGCAATTAATTGATGTGTTAACTCATTAGCTATGGTTTTCAGTTGTACCATGTTTTCCATTGTTTGTTTTACTAGACATATCATACATTGGCAACTTTGGCAACAAAAAAAAGTGAGAGTTTCTCTGAACACTACAATTAAATAAACTAAACATTATCTACCGGTAATATGTGATTTTTTTTTTAACAGGACAAAAGTAATTTCTTCTGTCATTTGTTGCTGAATTGTTTTATGAACAATTCTTAGTCTTAATAAATATATGATAGATAGAAGTCCTCATGGACTGTAAATAGTGCTCAATAGATTAAATTAGAGCTGAGCATATATATAAATAGAAATTGAATTGAAAGGGGGAACTTGTAAGACTTCAACCGTTTATTGTTGCCGACCAGTTTCGCTGTCTGGCTTCGTCAGGGAGTTACAATTGAAGTGGTCCTAATTATGTATGATTAACTAATTGGTCCTTTGACTTCATAATTAGCTAACTACTTGCAGGATGTGCATGAAAAATTACAGCAAAAAAAAAAGATTCACCATTAAAAATTCTTGTGCATGTACTCATTGCTGGGCTGTAAAATTTCTATCCCTAAATGTTGAGAGACCCAATCAACGTTTTGTATCCTAATTGTTACAAATAAGTGCAGTTTTTGCTAGTGTCTCTCGAAGGAAAAATCTAACGTAGTTTTGTCTTTGATTAACCCTTGAAATCTTGAAAAAGTCCACCAAAGCATATCTTGTTTGTCTGTGCTACGTCGTCGTTCTTGTCGCTCGTGAAGTCAATGACAAAATTATCGACCGAAGTCCCGAAATCATGGAATTTCATTCATATGTGTATATTTTTGTAAATGGGCAAAATAAAACATTCATTCATTATCATTTATTTTGCAGAAACACGATGAGAAAGTTAAAAGTGTCTGCTATTCTCCAAAGAAAAGAACCAACTTGCAGCAAGCCTTCGTTAACAAATCCCCAGTTAAAATACAAGGAGTGAAACGCTTGTCCCTAACAAGCTTTTCATCTGATGCTGAACCACAGTACAAAATCCATAGGATGCCAAAATCACTCCTTCAGAAATAAGCTTCTCGTTTAACAAAAAATTCTCATCTCAGCTGCACAAAGTTAAAGGATGTTTCAGCCTAAATATCTACGAAACTGTTGACAGAGAAGTCAAAGTGATGAAGAAACCTGAAAACAAGACCAGTGACTGTTGTGCATGACCAAAAAACGATCTGGAAGTATGAGTGTATCGTTGCAGATAGTACTGACTCTATTAAAGTAGTTTTATGGGAAAGCATTTATATTAGCTGTGGTTACACTAGACCTTTTGCCCACGGGAAAGGGAGACTACCCACGGGAAGTCTTTGTTTTGTGTGTGACCACTATTCCCACAGTGAAACTGCCCATGGGAAATCGCTATGGATACATCAAAAAGAACAAAAGAATTACCCATGACGTTTCACGAACCAAGTCGTAGGGTTTAGCAGTGGTTTATCTAACCACAAGAGTAGTTCAAACAGTCGGATGGAAGGAAATAGTAAATCCGGAAACCGCAGCACATGCTGGGCAGTTTTGTGGCGTTGCGCTGAAATCACGGCAAATATCCTCGCAAGTACCAAATTCAAGACACGCGGCATCAAACATGGCCAACTTCGAGGTTCACATTAAGTATATTTTACTCGTCTTTGCTCTGAATACTCCAATGAAAACCATAAGTTTCGCGGTTTGTGATCTCCATGATGAATTAATTTTCCGCCAAACACTGCTAGGTCAAAAGTTGACCTCGGGTAATTATTTGCGATGTAACCGGAGGATTAAACCTGACCGGAAACCCAAACCCATCACAACCCAAGGTTATTACCCACTGGGTTAGATCGGGAAGGAGGTGAGTGTAACCACAGCTATTGATAAAGTACACGCTGAAAATAGTTGCAAGTTTCAAAATGTAACAATTCGATTGTTTGATGATGAAAGGTTCCTTAATACCAACAAGGACATTATCGTTGCTGAAATTCCCAACTTACCTGATGTCAACTCGGAAACCAAAGAATTCCAAGACAACTTAATCACAGGACAATGCTTAGTTCTAGTTAACAAAAACTTTCGTGTCTTGTTTGTAATACTGAAATTGCTCAAATGGTTTGGAATGAAGAAACAATAACATGTAACAACTGCAAGGTAACAAACTGATTGCCATCGTAGTTATGAAAAACACTGACACTGGTGAACTGTTGAACTTCGCCAATTTCAACGATGGTATTGAAAGTTTTCTTGAAACCATCTGCTGCAAAACATCCGTCAGTGAAATCGAATTACAAGAACTTCAAATGTTATTTTTTAAATGTGGCCTCAAAAAGGTGCTTATTAATCATTCCTCACGCATAATTTTACAGTCTCTTCTTTTATTTATATATAACTATGAGTTCTTTTTTTTTAGAACGTTATTGCATTGTTGGATTAATTAAGAACACTGACTTTAACAATGCAATTGAAAACTTGTTTTTTATCGTTTTCATTATGAATGTTATACCTATTTCAAAACGTTATATTATTGGATTATGAGTTCTTGTTTTTATAACATTATATTGTTGACACTTATTATTATATTATTATAGTTCTGACTCAGGTCAATTGTCCAATTTCACGTACTTTAACAATGGAATTGAAACCTTGTTTTTCATCGTTTTCATTATGAATGTTATACCTATTTCAAAACGTTATTATATTGTTGGATTATGAGTTCTTGTTTTTATTACGTTATCATATTGATTACACCTATATGTATATATTATTATATTGTTGACACTGGTGAATTATCCAATTTTAAGTGCTTTAATAATGGAATTGAAACCTTTTTTATTGCTTTGACAGCTTTTATTTATTTATTTATTTATTTTTTGTTAGAGATATGAGTTAAAGGGTATATTTGACATGTCCCATCAGACGTTATAGAGTGGATTAATCTTGAGGGTTTTTTTTTTAATGGTTATCAGTGGCTTATTACAGCTGATAACACTATTTACCTTTTTTTTTCCTAAGTTTTTTCTTTAATAACTTGACCGTTGAAATTTAGATCTTGGAGCCTTTAGGGTTTAAATTTTCTTTGGAAAGCCTGCCTGTTGAACCCCTTCAGTTTGAAGTGGCCTCCTTTGTGTGTGTGTGTGTGGGGGGGGGGGGGGATTTTTAAACTATTATGAGTCATTATATTGAGTGATTATTTCTATATTTGGGATGTTCATTGGTTTCCACAGGTTAGCTTAACTGAACTAGTCTAATTTATTATTACATGTGTGTAGTAGTTTTAAGGTCTGTATTGTTTAATGCTGCGTTTGTTTGTTGGATTTGTGCTTGTTGTTAAGTATATACACAAAGATTTTTACTAAATTTATAAAGTCTTGATTCGTTGTTAAATATTCTATACATTTTGGTGGTAACCATTAATCTTTTTTTCTCTTTGCCAGGGAAACGAGGGCCGTCTTGTCTGATTCCCATGGATATTGCTTTCCTGTTGGATTCGTCAGATGGCGCTGGAAAGGCTGGTTTTAAGAGAGAGAAGGAGTTCACCAAACTTGTGTCGAGTGCTCTGGCATTGACCGTCACTGGGACTCGTGTAGGTGTGATTTCTTACAGTGCTCGGGCAAACCTTACAGTTGCCCTTCAGGAAAATACCACCGCTCAAAGTTTGCAATATGCCATCGATGAGCTCCAGTTTATGGGAGGAACTCCCAGAATTGAGGTGGCACTTGAATCTATCCTTACTGACTTGTTTACCTTGGACGGTGGGGCTAGGCCTGGAATCCCAAAGGTGGCCGTTCTTTTGACAAAGGTATCGGGCTCAAACGCTTTGCATTATGACACTCTCAGAAAGGCAGCTGCACCATTAAAAACAGAGGGTGTGGAATTAATTGCTGTAGGTGTAGGGCGAGACAGTGATCTTCAAGATTTGCGTGTGTTAGTCGGAAGCGAGGAACATATTTTAGGAACAGAGTCCTTTGAAAGCCTTTCTGAATTGGTAGAGGACGTTACGCATCTGGCATGTAAAGCTGCAGGTAAGAGAACTTTGCAAAATCCATCATTATATGATACATTAAAAGTTTGATGTAGAATTACAGCAGCGTTCACATGGCAATTTCAATAGACAAGTGTCAAAGTGTGGATTTATTGTGCACTTGTAAATTAACTATCCTGGCCTTTTTGAGACCAACTTTTATCTTCTTTGAAGATAAGTTTAGACTCGGTGCTATTGTCTTAAGGCACACTGTTCTGCACCATTTCCGAGTGCATTTAAGTCATTAAGAAGAAGGTGCCATTTAGTCACAGTGAAAGATGCGAACGATTCGCACTGACTGACGCGAATGCATTAATAGCCCATGACGTCGGATTTCCATCGATGAATAAATTTCCTCCCTCATTAAAATATTATAACCTAAAATGACCTTTTTATTTGTGCTATCTCCTTCGCTACGGAACGAGCCATGATTTAGCTTTATTGGCATTTGGAAAAATGAAATATATTTGGACTTTCTGTCCCCGCTGCTGTCATTGTTCCTTCAAAGTTCGTCGCTGTCTCCTTCAAGTTTAGCGAAGTCCAGAATGTGCTTTAACCTACTTTCTGGTCGTAGAATGAATTTGAAGATCTTAAAGTTGAACAAAACATAAATTTGCAATTCAGTTTATCGTGAAAGGGTGCATACCCTCGCCCTATGGTCAGCGAATGCGGCTTTGCTGCCATGCTTCGGTTTAGTAATGGATCACAGACGACTTTATATTGAACAAAACTGCATGAACAATTCTTACCACAATTTTACGTCTTCTTTGATCTATTACTGGAAAAAGGCACGGAAACATGAAATCCATATTAAAAAGGAAAAAGTTTAAATCACTCTCGTTAGTTCCCCCCCCCCCCCCCCTACGCTTAAATGAGTATGTACATTATTGTGTTTAACATCGATGTTCGCAGCCGCGGAAAAGTGATCCTTTACTAATAAAATTTTTCGCCTCTACAATTCTTCTAGAACCAAAACGGATCATTTATCCTATGGAAGCTGCTATCCTAGTTGACACGTCCGCAGGCATTAGTGCCTTCAACTTCCAGAGGGAGAAAGCCTTTGTTAAGGCTCTTATAAGAAGTTTTACTATATCAGGGAACTTGAGTCGTGTAAGCCTACTATCTTACGGCAACGAAACAGAAGTCACCGTAAATTTCTCTAACCAACAAAACAGAGATTTTCTCACACAAAGTGTCGACACTCTGCCTTTCTTGGGTGGAAGGTCCCAGATAAATCAAGCTCTAGAAGTCGCAGCCTCGCAGCTGTTCTCCCCATCTGGTTCGTCTCGCGCTGTGGTTCCGAGGACCATAGTGATAGTAACGGATGGTCGACAGGATCCAACAGTAGGTTCCGGCGGTCTAAATGAAACGGTAGCACTGTTGAGGCGAAATGGCGTTAAGATCCTGGTGGTGGCTGTTGGTGGTGAAGATGTTGACGAGAATGGATTGAGCAACCTTGTTGAAGATGAAGATCATATCTTTACCGCTGAATCCTTCGAAACCTTGGCCGCTGAAGTAGGGAAAGTCAGCACTATAGCCTCCGAAATTGCAGGTTGGATTAAAATTCTCGTTTCACCCGATATCGATACCTTGAATCAATGTTTACCTCAACTTACAGATCTCCTTTCGATCCAAAACAGGCAACGGCAAGATACTTTTAGCTATTTTTAGGACACGAAACGGAACTGCCTTAAACTTGAAAGAATGCACAAGTTATTATTTCGAGGAAGTGAAGAAAACGTCCGCAAAACCGAGACGAAATCGATTAAAACAATGTGTGATGTACAAATTTGAAGAAATACATCCTCAAACACACAAACCTTCTCGTCATTATGAGGTGTACCAAACTGAAAAATCATTTGTCACAGTACTTCTTATTACAGTTTCTTTTTCACAGTTGTGCTATTAGGTTGGAAGAAAGAACTATCAATAAATTGCAGACTTAATCCTCAGTTATCGATATTTCGAGTCCTATTTTTCAGCGACATGCAAAATTACACCAAGAAAAACACTGGAATAGGGGAGTAAGCCAGAAAGGAGTATGGATTTTTTAGGAATGGAGAACATTTGACACGGATGAAAATAAAAGTACGCGAAAAATGTACCGTAAAACTGTCAAGACTTCCAGACGAAGACGTCGCTCATTCGACAAAATTTCTCTCAGAACGGTGCAATTTAAGAACCATTTTTCCTCTGACATAACTTTGAGGAAGCCTTAAGACAAATGAGACAATTAGGACAAATAACAAATAGATAAGATAGCAAATTTTTTTTTCTGTTGTATTTCCCTAGCACCTAAACGTTGTGGTAAAGTGGCTGACATTGCCTTCATAATGGACGCCTCAGACAGTGTTGACACTCAGAGTTACCGCATCCAAAAGGACTTCGTCAAAGCAATCGCAGAAAGCTTCGGTTTGCAACCTGGGTCAAGCCGTGCAGGAGTCATCCTTTCCAGCAAGAAGCCAACTATGAACATTAAGTTTGATGACTACTTGCACACCCAAGACTTTAAAGAAGCAGTAGATAGACTTCCTCACCCTCGAGGACATGCTGGAATTGACAAAGCTCTCGATGTGGCCCTGACTCGGTTATTGGTCCCCAGAGGTGGTGCAAGACCTGGATTGGGGAAGATCCTAGTATTGTTAACAGCAAACACTCAAAATCAAACTTTAAATCCAGTGTTTCTAGATAGTGTCACCAGAAGGCTCCAACAGCTGGGAGTGGCTTTGTTTGTCATAGGTGTCGGTGAACAGGTGGATGAGACAGTGCTCCGTCCTTTGGTTACGAAAGGAGATAATCTTCTCCTTGAGATATCCTTTGAAAGTCTGATGCTGAAAGCTCGACAAGTAGCACAAATTGCTTGTAAAAACGCAGGTAATTTTCAGTGGCTTCATTATAACTTCCCAAGCAGAGCTGAAGGTAGTCCAAAATGGCCTTTGTATTCACGTGATAATGATATAACGTTCTCCAAATCCAAGACTGATTATCAATTTACTAAATATTGGACAATTCAAAGAGTTCTCACAAGCACTAAATGAACACCAATTATAAGGCAGTGTAATTAAGAATTATTTGTCCAGTCAGAAGAAGCAAGGTAGATTCAATGCATACAATGTATTAATATGATTTATTGTATGAAAACAGTTTGTTTTCCATTGTGTAGGATTCTCAAGATGCAGAAACCCAGTTGATGTCGCTTTTCTGGTGGACTCTTCTGGCAGTCTTGGCAAGGAAGGTTTCCACGAGCAAAAGGAATTTATAAAAGTGATTACGAACACCCTCAGTGTATCTCCCTCACACAGCAAGGCGGGTGTCATAACTTATAGTGATAGAGCTTCTGTGGCGATAAAATTTTCAGATTACCAATACCACGCACAGTTGGTAAATGCCCTTGAAATGCTGCCATATCAAGGTAAAACGACACGGATTGACAGGGCCATTGTGAAGGCTTCAAAAGAGCTTATGACAGTGGAAGGAGGTAGAAGAAAGGACATACCTGGAGTTATGGTCATAATGACCGACGGGAGGCAGACTCAGGACTTTGACGTCACGCCTTTAGAGCAAGCAGCTGCGGTCTCAGAGGAAATGGGAATAACAACTTTGGTGATCGGAATCGGGGAACTGGCAGACGTGAATGAACTCAGAAAAATGACTTCACAAGATGGCGACGTCTTCCTGGCATCCTCTCCCCGAGCTTTGAGCAGTTTTGCACAACCAGTTGCCACAAGAATATGTGATGCTGCAGGTACCTTCAATTGTTGCCTTATACGTTCGGTTCATTCTCCGTGTTCTCACAGGTTCAACACTTTGTTTGTGGTCATAAGTGGTTACAAATGCCAGACTGAGTCCATCAGATGGGCCATACTCAAAAGCTCATTCCCTTGATTTAATTTGTAACTTCCGTTTCTAAAGATGCTTCGAGAATATAGAAAGTCACTCGGGCCTCCAATGTCCATAAAGCTATCAATTTCTTTCTGAAAAGAAAACATTTTGGATATTAAAAGAAAATATTCCCTTTTTTTTTAGCACCAAAGGCATGTGATGTTCCACTAGACGTTGCCTTTTTGGTCGAGTCGTCCGGAAACATTTCACCAAGAGACTATGAAAGAATCAAAGATTTCATCAAGGAGGCAGCCACCTACCTGTCACGAAGTGACAACGAACAGCAAGTTGGTGTCATCGTTTTCAATACCGAGGCTACGATATCCAAAACGTTTGGACAATACTGGTCCGAGTACGATTTTAATCGTGCAATTGATAATCTTCCCCTCAGCACGGGACCAGCGAAAATTGGGACAGCCCTTGGCGTTGCTTCAAAATTGTTCACTGCTGAACACGGAGCCAGACCAGGAGTCCAGAAAGTCAGCATCGTGATAACGAATGGAAAGCATTCTACTGTAGAAGACCTAGAGGACCTGAAGGATGCGGCAAGACCTCTACATCAAACAGGGGTCCATGTTATACCCATTGGAGTGACGTCGTCGGTAGATTGGGAAAAGCTGCGCTCGTTAACTGTGGACGACGAGGATGTCATTGTGTCGCATTCTTGTGACAGTTTATCCAACAAGATTAGTTATCTTTTTAGACGCATATGCCTCGAGGCTGGTGAGGAAAATACTTTTTTGTATATAGCTTGTACTGGCTATGAATGATGTGCCTTCTTAACTTTAGGAAATTGTTTTATTTTCCACCCAAATATTTACAAGTAAGGATTACAGATGTCTGGGACTCCAATTAAGCCATTTGAAAGGGCGGCATTTTACAATTATCCGAGAGAAATCGAATTTATTTACTCTACCTTAACTTACATGCGAAATCCGGCCGTCAACTCTTTTCTTACATCGCTTATGATACAGTTTGTTTAAGTCGTGTTGATTACTGTTTTCTAAGAAAATGGTATTCTGGGTTTTAGATGTCATTTTAGGGCTTTTTATTTAAAGTTGGAACAATAATCTAGGGGAAAAGAAAACTCGGCTTTTAAATCAACAAATTAAAACAGTGGTAATTGTAGCTCTGGTGATTTGTTCTTTTCAGTTTATAATGAATTTGTTTTGATTTTGATCTCAAAGCTTACAAACAGTGCGATGGAGTAGCAGATGTGGTATTTGCGATCCATTCCTCAGGGACCCTCAGCCCTTCCGAATACCGCAAAGAAAAAGAATTGGTCAAGAGAGTGGCGACAACTCTGAACATTTCACCCGGTAGGAGCCGAGTAGCTTTAATTCTCTACAGCAACTTCGCCACGGCAGCCCTTAGACTTGAGGAAAAGATCACCATGGAGTCTTTTGACAATCTTGTGGATAGCTTACCCCATGAACGTGGAGTGACGCGAATCGACAGAGCTTTAAAGCTTGCTCGATCCATTTTTGACTCCGACAGTGCTGTGAAGCAACGAGGAGTGCCAAAGGTATTGATGTTGTTCACCGATAGCAAGCAAACTGTTGCACAAGATGCATTAACTGTGGTGGACGCTGCCCGACCACTACTGTATGAAGACGATGTTAAGATTCTTGCAGTGGGAATGGGAAACAAGGCAGATATCGGGGAGTTACGCGCCATGACAGTTGATAAGAATGACGTCTTTCTGTCACCGTCGTTGGAGAATCTTCTCACCTTAAGCGGATCTTTGTCAGAGGCCATCTGTAAGGCAGCCAGTGAGTATACAGTAAAGATAGAATGTTCCACTAAGTGTAACGTCAAGTTTAGTTTAGTTGGCTCTGTTTGGTAAGAGCTGCATGACTGTTCATGTTTTCTTAATCAGAAGTCCATTAACCTGACTAAGACCCTGGAGTTCTTAGCGGAAAAATCTTAACTATGCATCAATGACGGACTGACATTCTGACCAACCCACCGACTGATCGACAGATCGACCGACCTGTAGAAAATCTCTTTCACTTTTGAATTTCCCAATTTCAAATTCAAATTTCCCCTTCCCCTCCCCTCTCCGTGTTTTTTTTTGTTTTCACGCGTGGCGCGCGTGATTTTTTGTCAATTAGCCAATCACGTCGGGGGCTTTGGCCTTGATATTGGGAACTAGCGTGGACATTTTCTCGCGCGTATCTTGGCTGTTTTTCTTTACGGAGTTTAATTTTTTTGGTTGTTTTTTAGTTTTCGTTCATGCTTATTTTAATCCCTAAGAAGTTTTAAGAGTTTTATTCAAACCGAATGTTTTTCCTACGGAGTTCGGACTCTAACCTATTGGAATTTTTGCACGACCGACCAAACGAAAATTTGTTGATAATCCATTTATCTTTCATTTGTTATACGCATATTTATGCATTCGTCTACAATGATAATATTATAATGATCAAAAGATATTTAAAGAAGAAGCCTCCAATCACTCGAAAGTGGTCTCGATGGTGTTCAATGATTAGTTAATACTGAGAAATCTAACAACTGGCCAACAGCTATTCAGATGAAAGTTAATCATCCAGAAAGCAAAAAAGGTGAAGAGTGGTGACAAAAGCTGATGGAAAATGAACGTAAAAATGATTGAGAACTATGTTTTCAAATTTCGTTTAAAATCCCACATTGATAATTTCAGAGCCTCCGGTTTGCCCTGAAGCCATGGATGTCGCCTTCCTAATGGATGCCTCTGGCAGTGTGGGAGCAGCCAACTTTGAAAAGCAGAAAGAGTTCATCAAAGCAATCGCCGGTACTTTAGGGCTTAAGAGTGGCTTAGCCCGCGCTGGGTCTCTGGTCTACAGTGACATGGCAACAGTTCAACAGTCATTCGACGGTTCCAATGGGACTCATTCGGTTATAGAAGCTGTAGATCACATTCCTTACTATGGTCGAACCACGCGCATCGATCGTGCGTTATCACTTGCCAATACAGACCTGTTTAGTGATGTCGGTGGTGTGAGATCGTATGTAGCTAACACTCTTCTACTTTTGACTGACGGCACGCAAACTCCGGCAGCCGACTCGATTTCCATGGAACGCGCCGTGAAGCCCCTTAAAGAAAAAAAAGTGACAAGGATAGCTTTGGGAATAGGCGATCAAATTAGTCCCGCTGAGCTTCGTAAGGTTGTTGATGGGGACGAAGACGTCGTTACAGTGGACAGTTTTGATGATCTTATCTCTTCAATGCATATGGTATCGGAAAAGTTATGCACTAGTGCAGGTGAGATCACCTTGATACCTCTTGCCCAAGGAAAATGGTGTTCAGAAGGATCCCTTTAGTACAATGTTCCCTTAGATATTTTCATGTGAGGTTGCAGTTAGATTAAACTTCTTTCAAGGTCCTTGACCTGAAGAAACTTAGTTTACATTTCAATTACCAAAATAGAAGATATGAGACAAAAAGCTGCAACAAAATATGCTCTCAATTATGTCCGAAGGTGAAATCATTCGAAGAATATGTTTCTTATTAAGTTAAAACGCGTTTTTGTTTCAGAGACGGAAAGCGAAAGCCAATCAGAAGAAAGGAAAATATTAAGAGGAACAAAGTGGGAACTTAAAGTAAAAAAAAGGGTGGGCCGACTTTAGTGACCGAGCCTAATTTATTTCGGTTTTGCATTCGATTGATTGTGGCGCCAGTTTTCTCAGTAATAACAGGTTCCATGGAAGCAAAGAATGCGCAAACGTAGGCAACGTTAGACGCTCAAGTATAAATTGTTCTAATATGTAAAACATCAATCTCTTGGCAGCTTTAAAGAAATGCCCTACTCCTGTAGACATCGCCTTTCTTCTGGACTCATCAGGAAGTATTGGTGAACCGAACTACCGAAAAATGAAAGATTTTATCAAGGCTGTTGCGAACACCTTCATTATCAGATCAGGCAAAACACTGGCGGCATTAATTTTGTACGGTGACACCGCAACTACGGCCATTCGATTTAGCGATCACGCGAGCAATGTCGACTTCAACGCAGCGGTAGACGTCCTTCCGTATTTGGGAGGTGAAACTCGCATAGATAAAGCCTTGCAGCTTGCATCCACTGAGCTTTTAACAGAACGCAGCGGCGCGCGGGTTGGTGTCGCCAAAGTTGTGATTCTCGTTACAGATGGGAGGCAGTCTCGAGCCCCTGACGGCGTTGAACTCCAGAAGGCTGTGGAGCCCATTTTATCGGCGGGTGTGCGTTTGTTTGCTCTGGGAATTGGAACCGAGGTTAATGAAAAAGAATTACAACTTATTGTTGAAAGGAAAGATGACGTCATACTAGTACCGTCATACGATGGACTCGCCACAAGAGTGAGGCAGCTGTCTATTGCAACGTGTGAAAGCTCAGGTAAAACCAACACTATTTCCTTGTACAGAACTTAAATTCAAATCTGTGGATTCCCAATCGTTTATTTTCCCCTGTGTACTAGATTTATTGATCACACACTGTTTTGGAAAAGGGCTGAGCAAACGCTAACCACGCGCTGAACGTAACGTTGCTGCAAAGTTGACTAAGAATACAATTCCTAGCAGGTGTGGTCTACAGAAGTTATTTCTTGTCCATCTATGTTCGCTAATTATTGAAGGGCAGATGGAGCCACAATTTTAACCTAGTCTCTTAACTGGTTATGAGGCAGAAGGAGCTGAAGTGACAAATAGAGTTGATTATCTGTAATATAAACGTTTAGTTTAATCTTTTCTTCGTGTACACTTCGGAACTAGACAAACCCGAATCATGGCGTTAGTCTCGATATTTAACAACTATTCGGTGAAGTGGATATGACTGGTAGTGGATATTTACCGAGCCGCGAAGTGGCGAGGTAAACCTTTCCCTTTTTCACTGAGGAAAATAATTAGTTCAGAGAAACCGCAAGAATAGCTCTTTCTATCAATGTAACGAAAAGTGGTCGGAAATTAAACTTTTGACGCGAGGTTTTTTCTCCTCGGCAGCTCGGAGGTGAATAGTACTTGTTACTCACTTGCGAACTAGCCAATAAGCGCGCGCGAAGAAACTCTACTTACTTGTACGGTATTACTAACTTAGTTCAACTCGAAATCTTAAGTGCCACCGGTGATACTTTCACTGGGTTTGCCCACCTGTCTCGAACTTGGGCTGGTCCGTGTACAATCAAGGCTATCAACTTTTCAAAGTAAAAAAAAATTTAAAGTTAACAAAAACAATTGTATAACGTAAATCAAAAAAGTTTCATGGCTATCAATTCACAATTCTAAGTAAACTTAGCTTGTTTTTCATTCACTCAAGTCGCAAGCGTCAATGAAAATGCGGCAAGCTACTGTACCACAATTTGGTGGATGAAGAAATGTAGAGCGTCATGCACAGCATCATCTAGGTAGAAGAGAATACAAATTCCTTCCTTAAAGAAAAAAAATCCTTTTCGTTCTTGAATTGACAGCTCAGATTAGCCTAATTTGAATAAATGTATAGCATTCGAAGGTAACTGTGTCGTAAATTTCTTCCGCAGAAATAGAGGCTTGTGATAATATCATGGACGTGGGTTTTGTCCTCGACTCCTCTGGCAGCCTAACTACATCTGAATTCCAACAAGCTAAAGACTTCATCGAGCTCATGGCTAACTCCTTCCTCAAAAACAAAGTCGGTAGCCGTGTGGGACTCATGCAGTACAGCATCTTGCCGAAGATAAATGTTCGCTTTTCCGACAGAATTACGAGTGAGCAGTTCCGAAGTGTCTTGGACAAGGTTCGTTACGAGGGAGGGTACACTCGGCTCGATCGAGCTCTCAAGCTAGCTGCTCAGGAGTTGTTTGCGAATGAAGAAGGTTCACGCAAGGACATTCCTAGAGTCATGGTCGTTATAACAGACGGCATCAACACGGAAAAGCCGGATTCTGTGGCGTTAGATACCGCCGTCGCGCCTCTAAAACGAGCCGGGGTCAAAGTGTTCGTTGTCTGCATTGGTAGCGAGAAGGGCCGTGATGAGTTGTACCTACTCACAGAACAATACAAAGACTTGTACTTTGTTCGAACTTATGATGAACTGACTCTTCAGCTTCGAAAAGTATCCAAGGACATTTGCGAGAGTGGAGGTAAGATGCTTAGATGGATTCGCGGGGTGGGGGGGGGGGGGAGGGTGTCATTTGTCATAACTGAGAAAACGTCTGTTTGCAGATAGTTTTTTAACGATTGTTCAACGCGAAAATTGTCAATATACATTTTAAGTGATCTTTTTCACATGTTATGGCAATGATCTACACCTGACTGTCAAGGACGTATTCTTCTTCCATGAAGAAGAATTTAGCATGTACTTTTTTTCATCAACTATTGCATGGTAACCAGCTAGCGAACTCTTGAGACGAAAGTCATTTCGGCAAGTAGCTTCTACTTGCGAAGTAGATGCTATAAAGTTGTAGTAACTAACTTTTATATCCAACTGTGCTTCGTAGAATACAAATAATGCGCGAGACGAGTACAAATATCACGCGATATTTGTACTCAAGAAATATCCGCGAAATTCGCCCGCACTGAAATAACAATTTGGCGTGTTGGATAATAAATCTCTTATAAGACGTTTTGTTGTGTAGTATCGCCGAGTAGTTTTACTCGTCGTTTGTATTTTGACTCGCCCTGCGGGCTCGTCAAAATACGGCACAACTCGTAAAGATAGCGATACTACACAACAAATGTCCAATAAGATATATATCTACTATCTCAGGGAGATGTTTTTCTAGGCACGATAAGTAAGTTGAATTCCTCTTTGTTCAATTTGAGCGAATGTTTTATCGATCAGCTGATAATATTTGTATTAGTGACAAAATATTATATGGTTTTTACTATTTAAATTGATAAATTTAAGCAGCTAAATACTCGATTTAATTTAGGGTACCTTCTCTATCAAATTCTTTGAAGTGCCATAGGTCGAAAGGGCACCTAATAGAAAACATCAACTGCAGTCTGGTTCCTTTTTTTTTTTTTTTTTTTTTTTTTCCAAACAGCTCTTCCTGGATGCGACCAAGTAGTGGATGTTAGTTTCTTGGTGGACTCTTCAGAAAGTGTTGGCTTACAAAACTACCAGAAACTTCTCGACTTCGTGCGTAGAGTTGCCAAAACCATGCGTATTTCCCCTAGTGGCACCCATGGGAGTCTCGTCGTTTTTAGTGACACCGCCAAAGTTCAAATCAAACTTGACGACCACGATGACATCCGGGCTTTCAGCAAGGCTTTACGAGATGTCCCCTACATGGGCCAAAAGACCCGGATTGACAAGGCTTTGCGGGTTGCGTCGAGCGGAGTTTTCAACAGTAGAGCTGGTATGAGGGCCGGAATACGAAGAGTTGCGGTACTGTTGACCGAGGGTCATCAAACAAGAACGTTCGATGCGATACCGCTGAGATACGCAGTAGAGCCACTGAGGCGCAGGCGAGTCAATGTGTTTGCGGTTGGCATCGGTAAGGATGTACGTTATAACGAACTCCGGTCAGTCACGAGTAGCGATCAAAATGTACTGTTGGTGGAAACGTTTGACGACCTCGCAAGAATTGGTGAAGAGCTCAGTGACAAAATATGTCGAGGTAGGAAGATAATTTTCGCGTAATTAAAAAGTATATAATTAAAGAGTAAGCAGCTGTTATGATCAGCCATAACACCAGCTATTCTTATGAAGTAACCGCAATTGTCTAGTAAAGTGATACTAGTCAAACTACAGTCCGATAATGAATCAAGGGCTGCTGCACTCTTAAAGAATCGAACAATTTCTCAAGTTTTCCCTTTTATCTAATTCCTGTCACTGTATGAGTTACTTGCAGCCTGTAAACTTGAGCCAGCCTGATGTTGTTCTAGAGCGCATGTTGATGGCGTGTCGTTTAACCAAGACAGTTACAACACTCCTGCACCTATTAATTAGTGAATTTGGTTAGGCAGGGGATGTTAAAGAACCCACTCACGAGATTACTGTGATGTGATCTGGCCTTTTTACTGGGAATTGGGGGGAGGGGGCATCTTCAAATAAGTTTCCTTCGATTGTTTGTAAACTGCTGATGCAGTCTGGCCAAAGTCCCCCAAACAGTGTTGTGATGCGCATTTGATCATCTCCACATGTTAATTTGCGCAATATAAATATTAAATTATTATTATTGTTATTATTATTATTATTATTATTATTTTTTTTTTTTAGAGAACTGCTTTTTGTGAGATATTTTTAAGGAAAAATCTATTATTATTATTAAGTTAATACCGAAGAAATTCAAAACTTTTCTCTCAGTTAGAGACTTTTTAAACTTGTTTTGTAATATTTATACCTTAATTATGATCATCATTATGATTATTATAAGAAGTGTGTATCCATGAGCTTTTCTCGAATTTTTACTGGACA
Organism: Stylophora pistillata; assembly: GCF_964205215.1. Taxonomy (NCBI): domain Eukaryota; kingdom Metazoa; phylum Cnidaria; class Anthozoa; order Scleractinia; family Pocilloporidae; genus Stylophora; species Stylophora pistillata. Next base: position 8,956,477 of record NC_142530.1, read on the forward strand.
TTTTGACGCATTTGTTTTCGATTTTTAAGCATTTCATCATAATTTTTGTAATACTTTTAGTGATTATAGTAAATAAAAATTATTATTATTATTATTATTATTATTATTATTATTATTATTATCAACACAGATGAATATCCCAGTGAACCAAAACCAAAAAGTAATCATGACTTAGTCGCGATTCGTTTTGCATGTGATTGGTTAGGAGGCTTATGCATTTTCTAGACCTATTTAACAAATGGTAAAAACACCACAGCGTACGTTATTGAGTTATGGATACACGCGGGAGGCTGCTAAGCACGTGACGAAAGAAGCGTAAGAGTCGCGTGAGGCGATAACCGAGAGCGATTCCATCTTCTTGAGTGCTTAGTAAAGCTCCCAAGTGCATCCATAACAATAGTATACGCTGTGGTGTTTCCTATTTGTTTATAACATAACATTGATACGCTGTTACTAAAGAATTCCCTTTTATTTAACAAATCAGAAAAAACACGCGCGCGGAAATTAGTCTTTGCATTTGCTCACGTCAGCAGTGTACACCCATGGGAAAATGGTGGATACTGAATTGGCCAATCGGAGTGCGCGCCTAACGTGGGTTATGTTATAACACAAAGTTTGATAACACAAACACAAAGTACTCTTGAGTCACCCTCCTCTCGCACTTTAAATCGTACTTGACTCTTTCTTAATCAACTCACATGAGTAACCAAGGTAGAATTTCTCTTTACAATATCTATACAACATCAAGCAGACAAGTGATGAGAATAAAGAAAAATATCTATAAGGGGATTATTTGTGTATAGCAGTCGGTAAAGAGAGTTACTGTTGAGATCTTGAGAGTGGAAGGGTTAAATCGATTTGGCGTTATTTTCATTCCCTTTTCCTTCTTTTTTCAGGTGAATGAAGCTCGACTGTGGAAAAACAATGCGGACGAATAAAGTAATACAACAATTTAAGCTATTGTTTAGTTTACAGCGCTTCAAAATATTTCTATTTCATACGACAGGTTAGCAATGAAGGGAAAGATTATTCAAGAATTCACGTTGTTACACCATTAAAATTATCCAAAACAACTTCACGTATCGGCTTGACACGCAAACTATTCTCCATTATCTTTATTTCAAACAGCTGCACCTGTATATTTCAATTTAAAACTCACCTTGAGTTTTATTTATTTTTGAAAAGTCGTCACTGTTCGTAAATGGAGCTTCAGTAATATTTAGTGACTGAAATGTGTATCTATCTTTAATTTTCATCGATTCTATGGTTCGTTGTCATAAACATCAAAGAATGACTACAATTATGTAAAGTTTTTGAGTAAAACGTTACATGTGCGATCAAACTCATTGTAGTCAAAGAAAATTAACACAGTCACTGCCTGGTGAACGCTTTGAGGTAATTAAGAAGAGCCCTTTTAAAGGAATGAATCACTGAGTGCCAGAATAATTTACGTTCATAGACAGTTAGTTGTGGACCTTGTAGCAAGATGATAAAATGAATGTTAGAAATAACTTAAGTTAAATACGACATGTGTCTCAAAGACCATTTGGTTAAAATTTTTATCTAAAGTAAGAATGATTAAATCAATGATTTTAATAGAAAAGTAGTCGTTTGATATGAGGATTCGCTCGAGTGTTATCTATTTTGCCTCTTAAAAATCCTTCTTCACCTATGCTTTGCATGGAAAAACAAACGTCTCTCTCTAACCTCTTGGCGTCTGCTGCAAAGGAAATCGTCTTAATGTCCTAAGAATTACGTGAAAACGTAAAATATAATGTAGCCGAAGTAAGGTAGTCTATGTTGCCCTCCCTACGCAACCGCGTCTCTTTCTCTTAATCGTGCGAAAAGACTGAGTATGATACTCGAGGTCACTCAATTGGTTATATTTCAAGTAGGTCTTCGAATGAGCTCAGCAAGACTAGCATGCGCTGATGCCACTGTTAAAATCACATGATGCCATATCTTTTGTGACCTTTTGTAATTGATTCCTATTAAAGCAGGACCATTCTTCTTTTGACGATGAAATACCCTACTGAGCAAACACTATCGAAGAGCGAACGGTCGTAACATCAGCTGTTAAAAACTCTTTACGGTGGCTAGTTTACATTGTCCACTCAATTGATTAAAGACGTATCAAAGACCAAAAAGTTATTCTAGCTGATGTAGTGCTTCGCTCGTTTACGTACTTCTTTCCTTTTAGCAATTCTTTCAACAAAGAAGCAGACGCATTTCTGATACACTTAACACCCATCTACGCCCGAGGACTATTTCTCATTTTCACGAGTCAATTCCGAATTCAATGTCACAAAGAAAACATCAGGAATCTTTCAACGGTTCCTCTCAGACATTTGAACAAGAGGTCAGACGAGCTTTATTTCACAACAGAATCAATCGTCAGCTCTGCGAAAAAGGACAATTATCACTGTTTTCTGATAGTCTAGGCCTCCCATGAAAAACTTTTCCTTTGGCGAAGAGAAAATTGCAAGACCCTTTATCCAAAATAACATGTGAAATATTCTCTTCCAATATTCACTGCTTAGTGTTTAATGGCCCTTTCAAGATCCATGATAGCGAATGGTCTTGATTTTTATCTTAATGCAATTAAGATCTCATTGAAAGACATGCAAAAGATTTTGTCGTTCGCTTCCGATTTGAGCCAAGCCCGACTAACGCAGCAGGAAATCTCGAAGGCATCCAGCTACGAATTCGATTACCAAAGCGGCTAAAGTTTGGTAAAAGATCACCGTGCTTAATTAAATCTCACTGTAACTTTTATATGCATCAGTCACAAACCGGCTTTAAAAACAGTTGACTTAACTTAACCTGAAAGAAACTCGCAAAAGAAAAAAGAAAAAAGCTACAGCTCTTCAAGTTGTTTACATCACTCAAAAGTATCGCCTCTCTGAAACGGCGTGATTCTCACACGTCGCATGTTCCGCCATTCCCCGCCCGTGTTAGATCATCAAAACCTCAGGGGTACACGGGGGAGGTATTGACACACACGAACCAGTTGATACTTCATTAGTGTTTCAATCCATGGGTTTATAAGTGACACTTAAGCATAATACAACATAACACTGGATGTGCTAGTTTCATCGACCTCCATCACAAAATTCCCGAGGGTTAGTATGTGGGTTTTTTTTTTTTTTGGATTTTGTTTGTTCCTCGCTTTGTCAGAAAAAAATAGTGATGAGACGATCTGGCATTTCCGTAAATACCATAGTGTTTCTCCAACAAGATCTCTTGTCGGGAAAAGTCTGTCTCTACCCTGATCACTTACATGCCAAATTATGGGTGGATAATGCTTGGTACGCTTTCCAGATTCATCTATCAACAACATTAACTTCACCTAAATAGCAATTACTGTTAATTTCTCTCTTGGCGCGTGGGTTACAACCACAATTATACTGATTCTTGAAACTAGACATAAAGCTCACACTTCGCAGATTTCCTCTCCCCTAAATCCTTGCTTTTATTATTGCTGTTCTTTTTTTAGAGTATCTGAAAACTAGTCTGATTTGGCCAATTTCTAACCATTAATTAATATTTCCTCTATTTCCAATGCCTCGCTTACCCGCACTTGAACGCATAGAAAAATTTTGTTCTTTTCAATTTTCTAACCTCAAGACAAAGCTGGCCCTTTTTTTAACTCACTCCCAACATTTACCAACTGTGTGGGCGTCACCTTTGGCTAATTTTTCGTACAGTCCAAAGTTTTGAGAAAACCTGCTTATTCAAGGAATTCATTAGTTCTTAGGACTATAATAAGGACGTTGTTGAATGAAAATTTTGGAACATGTTATTCCAATGCGGTTTGCGGACTATTCGGAGTTCCGTGGAACCTGAGCTTCGCTAAAAAAACAGAAATGGATTTTTTTTCCTCCACTTTTCAGAGCAACAAGGAAATAAAATTCAAATTAACGCGTCATTTTATTTTAAAAGAGCGAAACATGATTTGGTTCGTCATCTTGTCCACTGATTGAACGATATCATTTTTACACAAAAAGAAGTCGAAAAACAATGAAAAGTATTTAATCTTATGACAACGTTTCAGCGGCTTCAAAAGGTGTGTTCAAGAGGTGTGGCCACTTGTTCTGCTAACCACTGTCTACGCCGCGGTTTGGGCTGGAACAATTTATGCTGTCTAACTCCTTCCATCCGTGAATGATTTAGTGCCAGGAAATTACATGAATCAACGTTTTTCAAAAAAATGCGGATACAGTTATTTCCTTTTATGATTGGATTTATTCAAATCACAAATATACACAGGGCTATTGTGTGTCAACAGCGATGAATATGCAAAATGAACGTTTTACAAATGTTTCCTGAATCCAAATTCGATCTTTACCAGCAAGAGTCTGTAGAAAAAAACTGACGCACGTTTCATAGCTACGTTATACGAATGTTCAGGAAAGAACGTATTGAATGGAAAACACTTCAAGTCAGCAATGCCTAGCCACTATATAGAAACAGTATTGAGAGTTTTAAACCAACTATTGCTTCCTGTTTATTTCAAATAACCAGATGTTAAAATAACTACTGGAAGTATATTATTCAGATGACACAAAAGCCAGAGACAATTGAAGTCTGATCGACTTTTTAATATACTATTTAGAGAACTCTTATCGCAACGTTGGCTTAAATCGGATTAAGAATATCCAATGGAACGACAAGAAGACACGAAAGTTTTGAAAGAGTTAAAAAGTGAAACTGATCTTTCAACAGAGGGGGAGAGACCTTAGACAATTGTAGTATATGTAATACAAACCTGAAATAACGATGTTTCCTTTGTACTATACTGGGATACGGAAATCAAATCGTAAACGTTGTGTTATCTTGTTTTTTTTTTCTTGTTTTTTGTTTTGTTTTTGGTAATAAGTCCGCGTTCGTTCAGTCGTGTAAGAAGAAGACGCCCAAAATTTGGCAGATAATTTTAGGGAAATTCAGAGGTCATTACTGTACAGTTTTGGGAGACCAGAAATTGCTGTTTTAGTCCTAACCAAAATCTCACACTGGGCCTGAACATAAACAAAATACCTTAAATTTGAAAACGGTCGAGGAAGCTTCTAGATAATTATGGGGTGCCATTACCGCCAAAATTATATTTTTAAAATTATTCAGCCTCTTTTTCATTAACCACTTACTTTTATGAATTAACCATACTTGTCACATTATTATTTAGCCCATTTCAAAAATTATTCAGCCTTTTTTTCATTAACCACCTACTTTTACAAATTAACCATGCTTGACACAATATTATTCAGCCCATTTTGAAAATTATTCAGCCTTTTTTTCATGGGGCATGTTTTTAATTATATCCCAACATAACTTGCGGGATTATAAATATATCCCAGAGTTCTTTTCACGTCCTTTTCCTTGCAATATGGCCGACAGGAGAGGGATCGCGGATGTTGCACGTTTGCTCTCCCAAGCTGCTACCAATTTGATAAGTCTAGCACCACAATCATCACAAGAGCTTCGAGAAACTAATACTACTTCTGATCGAGCTCAAGCTGAGTTGAAACGAGCGTTTTCTCCGTACCAAAAAGTCCACAACGCTCCATCACCAGTTGTAAGCAACACAACTGCACGTGGAACATCAAGTCAAGCAAAACATTTCACCGTCACAAGGGCCGCAAAAGGGAGGAAGAAAAAAACCAAAGAACTAACAGCAAAATTATTTTGTTTGGCATACACTGCACAAGATGAAGTGCCGAGTACTGAAGAGAAGAGGGAATTGCTAACAGCAGGCCTTGGAGAAAAAAAAGGTTTTCTTCCAGAAAACTCTAGTGCAGGAGAACTCCACGAGATGGTTCAGGCAACGTTTCCAGATCAGAAGTAGTGTTAGTTGCTCGAAGCTCTTGTGATACTAGACTTATCAAATTGGTAGCAGCTTGGTAGAGCAAACGTGTAACATCCGCGATCCCTCTCCTGTCGGCCATATTGCAAGGAAAAGGACGTGAAAAGAACTCTGGGATATATTTATAATCCCGCAAGTTATGTTGGGATATAATTAAAAACATGCCCCATGAAAAAAAGGCTGAATAATTTTCAAAATGGGCTGAATAATATTGTGTCAAGCATGGTTAATTTGTAAAAGTAGGTGGTTAATGAAAAAAAGGCTGAATAATTTTTGAAATGGGCTAAATAATATTGTGACAAGTATGGTTAATTCATAAAAGTAAGTGGTTAATGAAAAAGAGGCTGAATAATTTTAAAAATATAATTTTGGCGGTAATGGCACCCCATAGATAATAGACCTCAAAGATTGCCGGCATTAAATTCCTTCGGTAGATCGGTAAAATTTATACGTCGTAATATTTTACCGTTTCCGCCCCTCCCCGGAGTCCCCTCGCTCGGCTCCGTCAGAGCTCACCTCGGCTCCGCCAGAGCTCACCTCGGCTCCGCCAGAGCTCACCTCGGCTCCGCCAGAGCTCACCTCGGCTCCGTCAGAGCTCACCTCGGCTCCGTCAGAGCTCACCTCGGCTCCGCCAGAGCTCACCTCGGCTCCGCCAGAGCTCACCTCGGCTAGTGAGTGAGTGCAGTGAAACATGTTCATGAAAAATCTGCCACGGGGCTTTGGCAAACTGAAGTTATTTCAAGCTGTGGTCAGGCATCCAACGACTACGAAATGTGAAGAGAGGCTTTTAATTTTATGCACGGATGAATTCTTTTTTTTTTTTTTTTTTGTCAGTGTTGCCATTGTGGTTTTCAAACGGTTCTTGGTCTCTCTTTAAAACTATCTAAAAAATTTTAATTTCCGAATCTTTATGCTCTTGGTAAAGGGATCCAAGTTAAATTTATTTGCCGATAAACTTCCTGAAAACCTCCTCCTCATCATCAAATATTCACTCCACCAGCGAGTCGCGTTAGCAACCGGATCCGTTGTCTTACTGGAACTGAAAAAACAAAAAAATAGACACCTTCCTTTCCTAAACATCACCGTTCCACCGTTGACCTCTCAAAAACCACAGCCTTGATTTTCTTCCAGCATACCAAACTTGCTCTCGATATAAGCAGTCTTTCAGTTTTCCACACACCAATTGATATTGGTGTTGTCTGACACTGTCGTTTATGTTTACCCGCTTGTCATGTAATACGGAGAAAAAGGGATTTCATGCTCATTAAGTTTCTCGTTAGGAACAATCGGTTTTGACGCCGAAGCCTTACAACTGTTAATAAACATCGCATTTTTGTAATTCTACACAGAAGCAACTGTGAATCTTAAAAAGCCGGCCAAAATATCTTAAAGTCGTGAGTTGTTTTGTAATTCGTCTCCATCATAACAACCCTTGCCTATCTTTTGTCCTATGTAGCTTATCCACAACAATGAGGTGTTTTTCTAGCTATTCTGACAAATATTTTACGATTACCCTCGCTTAGAAGACAATTTGCACGTTCTAGATAAACAGTCATAAGCCAAAGTTCACTTCTGATGTTCCTTGGGGCAATTCATTCATTTCATGCAATATTGTTTCAAACTATCCGTTGGTAGTGAAATCATGCTAACCAAAATATCTATCAAAGTCGATGAATCTCGGAAAATTCTCGAACCGCTCTTGCTCCAGATAACGAGTAGTAGGCTTCGCACCCCATGGGAATTCACAAAGTGACAGTTTTTGTGATTAAATTATATCAAAACTTATCACAACAACAAAGGAAGTTACGCATACATGAATTCGTTTTGCTTCGTGGGTCCACGATTTACAACAGCTAAAGCAAAAAGAGTAGAAGAGAAAATAAAACAGCTACGTGGGAATGTGAACTGGCCAGGGTGGGTTCAGAATTCTACGTTTGAAAGGTGTGGTAATTTACCTTAAACAAATAATGCTGGAATAGATTGTTGGTGACCACAGGTTTGGCCAAGGTGGCTAAAATGACGGAAACGACAAGAATTTTATATCACACAGCTTCTTTTCTAAGATTTAAGGTGTTGCAAATCCAGAAGAAATCAGATATTGACAATTTTAAAAATCCTGGTCTTGTCCCTAGGATAACCGTAAGAACCTGTGACGGTTCTGAAAAATGAAATCATAGGACTGCATAATTATGCAAATTGCATGTTGCGAAAGTCAAATTCTGGTCATTCATACGTGACTTCCCAAAATACCTTTGACAGGAACCGGTTCTTCGTGTATGCGTGACACTTGCGTAGGAAACCAATCATGTGCTGTGACCCACACCCCACGCGGAAGCCGTTTATATTCGTCAGTCCTACCCAGATTTCTATATTTAAACTAAATGTAAACAAGTGGCGCATTTCAATCCATCCTTGAAGTCTTCAAGGTGGTGATTGATGTGGAGGTATTTACGTGAATTAGGCCTCTCTCGTTATAAATTCAGCTGAGAGTTTCAGCATTACAAACTCGGTGGAATCGACCGGTGAATCGGTAGTCCACAGGGAACATGGCGAAGTTGCACGGGGTTTTCGTCATTTTTGCCCTGATTCTTGTTACGGTGAATTCCCAGTCAGAGGAAAAAGGTAAGTTAAAATGTTATTTCGACAAAAGGCCGATGTCTTGTGAAACTAGGGCGTTTTACATTTGATATTTGAAAAACTTCACAAGAGTTTACTCTTCGAATAGGAATTATCTTGGGTGGGCAAAAAACAACTAAACTAAAAACTGAACCAAGAACTGAAACAATTCGACGAAATTTGAAATCAGTGTAATTCAAGTTTACTCATTTTGTTCTAGTAAAAAGGCTTGCATCCTTTTCAGCGTCTTTTTGCCTTGGAGAAATGTTGATTGGGGAAGAGTTTTACTTCATTTGTGGGTAATTCGTATGCTCTGAAGTCGTATTCCCTAAAAAACTTCTGAATGATTTGCCGTACATCCCAAATATATATTGACTGGATACCATTGTCACAGGAATCAAATATCAAACTTTTTAGTCCTAATGTTCTTTTTATCCTAAAGAAATCTATTTACCTTCGGCGGCTAAAAAAGTCTCGTTAAGACTGTTTCTCTAAGCGGCAAGATTCAAGCTAAATTTCTACTCCCAAAGGAATAATCAACAGATCAAGGATTCTAAGATATTTCAGACGAAGGATTAAATCATTTATTACAAGTCATCAAACCTTAACCAGGCTCGGAAGCTTCGCAGCCATATTGCTTTTAGTATTTTGTTTTTATGACAAGACCTTAGGACAGTTGTGATATTCCGATATCTCAGCAATGTTTACCAAACTCGCAGTACCCCCATGAGAGTACCATGCTGCTTAATTGATTGTTCACGATTGTCGCAGGGAACGTATCCTTTGCTATGAAAATTGTTAGCGACCGCTAACAATGACAAAGAAAAGACAGAGGAAAAGTTGTACACCTTTTTTAACTTGATTTTCACAAGAAATACGTCGTTATCTGCAGAAAAAGTTTGCTTTTAGAAGGTAAAATAACATTTTTGTTCACCGTTGGCGAAGGATACCTATAAAACTATGGGTATTTTAACTCGCGCATAACTGAACGAAGGAAAGGATTTCCCGGATTTCTTTTTCTCTGACTTGGCTTAAATTCATTTAATGCCAACTTGAGTTCTTTGAGGTAATCGTTTTAAGCTAATCGTCTTAAGCAGCCTTGTTGGATACTTGTCCGTCCTAGGTACACTACGCTAAAATTTCGAAATTGAATTTTCTCAGGAAAAGTTAGTAACACCTGGGCGAAGGAAGAGATTATCGGTTCCAACTACGCCATGATCATTTTATTTACTTTTCATTCTTGATATCATTGCGAATTACGCCAATTGAGTTATATAGAACTGATCTGATTGCGTCTGATTGCGGTAGCTGAAGGTCACTCAACAGGAATCGGGCTTAGGACCTTAAGTTACATAACCCGGATTAGAATCTGCGTATTTTAAAACAAAACATTTAATACTACAAAGGAAAACGGGCTGTCTTGCCGCGAATATACTTGCTTTCCGTTGATACGTAAATGTTGGAACCGGACATGCAAAGCGACAATTCAGTCTTAACACTTTCTTTTCAGGGTCAAAGAGTTCGAATGACTATATATAATTACAAAACATCCCACCGGCCTTGCTTGAAGTTTGCATTGCAAATATCGAGTAAAGTACACTTCACATGGGCACCGTTTAAATGCTTTTAAACCTATTATGGTTTTGCGGTTTGCCCTAAGCAATTTTCAACGGAAGATTTTGACCCTCAATACAAGCCTTTTCAAATGTTTAAATCCTGGGAAAGCCACCAATATCACCCCATGAAATGTATTAGAAAAGCCATTTAAAAACCACTTCCTGAGTAAAGTCTTAACTATCGATTAACCCGAGATGACAGTAGCATATCGCAATATCAAAGTATATTCCTGTTAATGCAGTGACCCTTTTTCTTATTTTACAAATACTTTTCGGCAGCATTTTGCGCGGAATCCGTAGTAAACAGCAAATCCAAAATAAGGGGACTCTTTGTCAAAAGTGCGACAGCGAATGAAAACCGCTGTGTCAACTAACGCAGTAAATTACATCTGCATTCAGTGACGCAAGCTTGGAAACGCTTAAAATGTTTCGTTTTGCCAGCTAGTGTTACCGTCGAGAAAATCTTGTTCTGACAATGAAAGAAATCAGACAACAGAAATTGTAATAGCCTGTTGCATTCGATATGTTACGCAGCAGACCATTCAAACGTTATGAACAGCAGCAAATTCAACATTACTTTTCCCATAGGATGATAAACATTGACTTGAAAAACTAATTCAATACTTCTTTTTGTGCCACAATCTTTCTTAGGTTGGAGATTGTCTCTCCTCAAGATAAGTTTGAGAAGATTTTTAAATGAAACATAACAGCTCTGCTCGACTGCCCTCACGAAATCCCATTTTAACACTCACTTTTCAACGCTGCACTTCACATTGTCGTTAACAGCTGTGATACACAAGAGTGACTGGGAATTAATGCCTCCATAAGCTATTGTTTACACACTTCCTCAGTGTTTAGCCCTCTCTTTTGCAGGTGTTTGGTAATATTTGGGAAACAAACCCCCCCTAAAAGTTATTTCCCTCTGCACTACGATCTTTAACTCCCCGTTTACGAACTCAACACCTGGAAAAAGAGTTTTTTAAGCTCTTCCAAGCGTATACCCGATCCCGGGTGCTAACCTCAAGGAGTACTGGGCTTGCTTCTCTTGATTCCATGATTCTTAACGAAAAATGAATTAATTTGATTCATTACCCTTTTATCAGTGCAATGTACTCAGCAATCAGACATCGTATTTGTCGTGGACTCCTCGGGAAGCATCTCCAGAAAGAACTTTCAAAGAGAGAAACAATTCGTTAAACTAGTTGCTTCATCCTTCAAGATGGGCCCTAACCAATCACAAATCGCCGTCATCTCGTACAGCGACAGCGCTCAAGTCGACATCAAATTCGGCGAATACTCCAACGTTAACGATTTCAACTCTGCAATGGACAAAGTGAAACACCAACGACAAAAAACTCGCATCGACTTGGCACTTAAACTTGCTGCCGAAAAAGTTTTCACTGCTGAGGGTGGAGCGCGTCCTAACGTCACCAAGTTGATGGTTATTTTGACAGATGGAAAACAAACCGTCGCGGAAGGTTATACACCGCTGAACAGGGCAGTGCGCCCGCTTTTGGACATGAACGTGATTATATTTGGCATTGGTATTGGGAGAGCTATCGATATCACCGAGTTGTTAGAGTTGGTGGGTAATCAGGATGGGAATTTGTTCAGGGCGGAAAATTTTGGTCAATTGGCAAAAGACAGTGTAAAGGTTGCAGCTCAAACGTGTAAAAAGCTAAAGCCAGGTAAAACTGCTTCTATATTCTTCATTGGCACAGAGCCCATTACTAAATTATCACATTGTAATTACCGGCAATGATAAGCCACATGTTGCTTGCTTCTTGAGATTCTCTAATTTATCCCTTTACACCTGAACGTCAGTGTGCATATTCTCATAACTTTTCTTACACGTTCCTGTGCCATTAGCAAAGAGAATCTGTCAAATAATATTTTCACTACTGCTTAAGTACTATATCTTATTAACCAAGCGCGAGGGCCGCACTGGGAGAATATCGGCCCGAGGTCTTGACAGTACGGACCGAGCGCTGCGAGGTCCGTACAAAAAAGACCGAGGGCCGATATTCTTCCAGTACGGTCCCGAGCAAGCTTGGTTAATAAGAGATTTATTATACGACTGAAGTTCAAAGGGACACAAATGCGGTATCATTCGGGACCATTCGGGACAGTGCCCGGTCCAATACTGAGAGAATATTGATCGGCAATAGAGTATTTTGATTGGTTGATTTTACTTATTGGCCCTCTGACTGCCCGAGTCGTGTAATAATTCTCCTTACAGCGAAGATCGTTCTCGTACGCGAATCAGGATCTTCCTTAGTTAGCGATCGTTTCCTTTAGTTTTATGATCCAAGTGACTCTTAATGTTCGGCTGCAAGGGAGAAACTATTTATAGAGTTAAATTAGATGACAATCACTTTTAGCTTGGAGGTTAAACCGCTTAAGGTTTTAAAGGAAGTGTGCTCCTGAAGCTAATGCACTATTTATTATATAGATACTGATGAAATACCAAGATTTTTCCTTTTATTAAAAAATCATATCTTCATCGCGCGCAGCGAAGATTTATTTTTATCTTTCACGTGTGAGGATATTGGTGTCGCTATGGTAATTAACATGATTAGCAGATCACAAGACAGCTTCCCTCACAGGGGTGCGGCCGGTTCTTTTGAAATTTGACTGTTTGGAACAGAAAAAATAAGTACTATTGTCTCTATTTCTCCTTTACAACCATATCGGAGTTTCATAATATTTTTGTGACAGGCATTTTACGATCGTGACCGCTTTAATCTTAATATTTTGCTCTTTCGAAAATGAATAAGAAAAGTTGTGTTTTATGTGGAAATTTCATCAGTATCAATAAAATAAACCGAACATTACATAGCCGCGCGGGGCTACGAATTTTGTCTTCTCGTGCTGAATGTATCTCTCACGTGTTCGCTTTGCTCACTTGTGAGAGATACTTACAGCACGAGGAGATAAAACTCGTATCCCTGTGCGGCCATGTAATATCCCCTATATCTCCACTACTGTCCCGTATAACAATCTTAAAATTCTCATTACATTTCCATATACTGCTTAGATCTGACGGCTACTGATAAAAGAGCATTCTATGAGATTTTTAAATTCAAGTTGCTATTTTTTGACAGAAATCCCATCTCATTTAGCCATTAATTTGCCAAAGACGGGAGAAATATTTTACTTCTGGTTTTCACTGGCAATGTAACTGAATTTAAACATAAGCGTCGCATCAAGAAAATCGGGTCATTGATTTTCATGATATAAATAACTCTTTGAATCATCTGCGTTTCAGTTCATGGTAACTGGTCTGCCTGGGTAGAATGGGGTGACTGTTCTGTTTCTTGTGGAGGCGGGATCCAGGGACGTCAACGTTATTGTTCAAATCCACCGCCAAAAAATGGCGGCCGAGACTGCTCTGGCAAAGCATACGTTGTTCAGAGATGCAATACGCAAGGTTGCCCAGGTAAAGTGTCTTGTACCTGATGTTTACTAAGTTTCTCTTGCGGAAAAAAAAAAAAAAACAACAACAACAACAACAACAGAGTAGCGTAGTGACCATATGTTTCGACTGGACTAGACTGGACTGGACTGGACTCCACATTACTGGACTGCACATTACTGGAGGCCACTGTGCCTCGCATAAGAGCCAAGGGTGGGATTAAAACGACTTTAGACCCCGCATATCCGCTTTGGAAAGTAAAAGTACTCATTACCACCACTGCTCACTGATATCTCGTATGTAAATCTACCGCAGTAAATGGATCTTGGACTGAGTGGAATGACTGGGGTCCCTGCAGTTTGACCTGTGGTGATGGAGGAATCAAGAAACGTATTCGAACTTGCACCAACCCTCCCCCAGCCAACGGTGGATTGGAGTGTAAGGGACCTGGGGAGGAGATAGAGGCATGCAAGGCTGGAGAGTGTCCAGGTATGTTGAGTATCGGTGCATGTCTTTTTGGGAAACGTTGTAGCCTTTGACTGCCTATATCAAAATTTCAATTCTCCGTACTGCTTAATACTGAGATTTATACTGTGACGTACTATCATCCGTGTCTCTGATTGGACGTACGATGCATTTTCAGAATCGTTCGCTTCCAATCTTTGAAATGTGTCGGTCAGTAAATATAAATCTCAGTATCTATGAAATAAAAACATCACACCATGGAAAGTACTTGAACGATTTTTGTGTACATAAAAAAAAACCTCACTCGTTTGCCGCGCTCAGTCGATCTTATTTTTTCTATGCGTCGCAACTCGTGAATAAAAATCTTTTGCGCGTACTTTCCATGAAATAATCTTTATCTATCATTAGGAACAAATGAAAACTCGTACCTCTTATAATCACAATGACTCGGCAAAGAAGTGTTTATGGAAGAAATGTCTTCCAATAGCCCATTTCCGAATTACCTTTGGCGTGTTTTACTAAGCGAGTCCTAGTGCTCATCCTTTCGTATGATTAGAAGTTTTCGTTCACATGAAAATTAAACTCATTTTCATACAAATGGTTGAGCACCAGGCCTCATCTTGAAAGAGAGGCCGAAGGTAATTCGCAATTGGCCTATTCCCTTTATAGTGGATGGAAAGTGGAACGAATGGAATGACTGGGGTGTTTGCTCGAGATCATGTGGAACTGGAAAACAATCACGAGTACGAGAATGCGACAATCCACGACCAGCAAATGGAGGAAAGCAGTGTCCAGGACCCAGCACGGAGACACGCAACTGCAGCACAAATGGTTGCCCAGGTAAGGAATTGACAAAGGTTAAAGAAGGTTATGTTGACATCTCATGCCCTTCTTTGAGCGTCTTTGGAGTACATTTCAATTCACTGTTACAGAACCTAAATGCTCACAGCAGCCAATCAGAACAGAAATCTGAAGAAATCAGGAGCCAATTGAAACTGACTTAGTAACAAATAAACTGGCTAAAGCGCAGGAAAACACGAATGGCCAAGCCATTAGTTTTAACTTTGAGTCGTTTGATTGTGAAAGTGGCGTAAGTGTTTAATTTGGAAAAATCACGCGACGAAGTAAAACAAAACCGAAGCAATACCAGGTTTTTTTTTTCCCGACAATCAGCTGAAAATTGGTCTTATGGAGAGAAACATTGAAATATTCAAGAGTTCAAAATCTGTTGAATCTTATAATTCCTAGTGGACGGTAAATGGAGTGTCTGGAATCAGTGGGGTACATGTTCGAAATCTTGTGGCGGTGGGTCACAAAACAGCTCTCGCACGTGTACTAATCCTCCTCCGTCCAATGGCGGCAAAGAATGCAGCGGAAAAAGTGAACGGTCACGTGAATGTAACACTCAGCCCTGTCCAAGTAAGAAACTAACAATAACTATTGTTTGCATGGCTCTTTCAAGCAAACATGTGACTCCTTTGCATTAATGAATCTTTGCCAATTTCTAGTCGACGGTAGATGGAGTGAATGGAATCAATGGGGCACGTGTTCGAAATCTTGTGGCGGTGGAACACAAACCAGCTCTCGCATGTGCATAAATCCTCCCCCGGCACATGGTGGCAAAGAATGCACCGGAAAAAATGAACGGTCACGTGAATGTAATACGCAGCCCTGTCCAAGTAAGAGAAACAATTCTTATTGCTTAAGCGGTTGTTATCAGTAAAACACATGGTTCCTTTACATTAACGATTAGCGGATGCTCAAGATTAAACATCAAGAAAACTCTTCGTGACATGAACCTTTTAAATCATTGTTACGGGTGAAATGAACCGCTAAGAAAATACTTAAAAGCATAACCCAGCTTGGTGAAATGTTAAGAAGGTGGAACATAGCTTTCCTTTCGCCAGAGGAAATTTCCCACAAAAGAATTCTCGTGACGAATGTTAGTTTCTCAAGGCTCGATGATGGTCCGCCATCAATTTTACTCAGATAACTTTTGATAGGACAATTGATTTTAATCAAGAAAGAATGGGCTTTCTGTTCATATCCCATTACTAACCATATGCACAATAAAGGCTTAACAAAGTGTTTCTTAAACAGTTGATGGTCGCTGGAGTGATTGGAGAGACTGGGGTCCTTGTACGAAATCCTGTGGTGGCGGAGAACAGAGGAGAACACGAAGCTGCACCAATCCGTCGCCTGCTTTTGGTGGCAGGAACTGCATTGGAGAACGGCAACAGACACAAACCTGCAACCAGAATGCGTGTCCAGGTGAGCTGTTTCTTCTTCAGCTAAATCTTATTCTGCTTCGTCTGCAAGTAGTTTAACACTCCACTACAATTTGTGCTTTATTTTTCAAGAGATTTGCTGTAAGTGAACGGATAGCTTTGTTAGCTTTTTTCCTCCAGAAGATGGGGGTCAATCTCGGTATCAAAGCAACCCCTCACCAACCCAACCCTTAACTCAACGTAATTCTTTAAAAATTATTCCACGAGCGCGCGTTGGATTTGAGATGATAGATAGCCAACGAAGCGCGTAGCGCCGAGTTCGCTATAATCATCTCATATCCAACAAGCGCGAGTGGAATAATTGTCTTATTAAAAAAAACGACCTTAAGATATTAGACAAATCTTCTCGACTTTATTTTGTAAGAAGAAACCGGATGTTACAGTGTACAAATATCAGATTATGGTATATTGGCGCATATACCGTAATGGCTAAGCCAATAAAAAGTCTGGAATTGCACTATCCAATGATCCAGTTTTTAATAATACTTATTATCGCTCGACTGTTGTTTGGTTAGGGAGGGGTTGGTGTGCAGTTACTCAGTTACTGATTTTCAAGAGGAAAATAAGTAAAGAAGTAAAATAAATCTTTAAATTTTATCTGCCACCATTCTAGTGGACGGTCAGTGGAGCCGCTGGGTGGACTGGACTATCTGTTCCAGGACATGTGGAATTGGACTCAAGAAACGCTCTCGAACTTGCACAGAGCCAGCACCTGCTCACGGAGGCAAGGATTGTGAAGGATCAGCAGATGAAACACGAGAATGTAGCGAGAGAATTTGTCCAGGTAAGCATGTGATGCATTCTCCAGCAAAATGTTTAAAGCTTTCCTCCCAGGATTTGGAAACTAAGGTCGGTTTTTGTCGAGAGTAATTAAGTTTTATGAAAGGCTTTCCATGATTAATCGTGGTTTTATCACATTTCTTATACAGTTGACGGTGGATGGAGTGAATGGAAGGGCTGGACACCATGTTCAAAGTCATGTGGTAACGGAACACAGGAACGTGAGCGCTCGTGCACAGAACCACGCCCAGAATTTGGTGGGAAAAACTGTGTTGGTATCAGCCGGGAAACGAAGGCATGTCAAACAACTCCATGCCCGGGTAAGTTTGTTATCTTAATGAATTTATCAGTAAAACCCACTTGCACGAGAAGAATTTCAAACCTCTTTTTAGAAAAAAAAACTCCTATCGACTTCGGAACATCACACATAGTTTTTCTTATTGACAGTGCATGGTCAGTGGAGTGAGTGGAAGGGATGGACATCCTGTTCAAAGACTTGTGGCACTGGAACACAAGAAAGGGAACGATCGTGTACGAATCCGCGCCCAGCTTTTGGTGGAGAGGATTGCGTTGGCTTAAGAAGGCAAATCAAATCATGCCAGGAAAAAATATGCGCAGGTAAAAAAATATCAAATGGGTGTATACATATTGATTCAAAAGTAATCTGGGTGAAAAATTTCGTAGTTTTTACGTCTTTAAGGTATTTGCTTTTTATATACCTAGTTCACGGAGGTTGGGGTCCTTGGAAGGACTGGAGCCTTTGTACCAGGACATGCGGATCTGGACAACAAATGCGAGAGCGAAAATGTGACAGCCCCGGGCCAGAACATGGAGGAAGACAGTGTGAGGGGTCTGGACAACAAGCGCGAGTGTGTAACACCAGACGATGTCCAAGTAAGATTCTCACCGTTGTTTTATAATTTTCTTTTAATTGTAAACACGAAGGTGCGCTATAAAAGGAGCCTTAGGTCCCACTGGACCATTTGTCAATCAACCGTCGTGTGATGTAGAACTCTTAGAGTCAAGTCAGCTTGAGCTACAGTTACTCCAAAGCAGTAAACAGCGGGCGCATTCCTCAAAATTGTTTTATGTCTTCATCATAATACAAGAATTTTTGAGATTTGTATTTCCTTTCTCCAATGGAAACTGTCTTTATTTGTGGCGGTAAATTTGAGATCGAAGTAGGTGGTTCGCACGTTACCTCATGCCACCATGCATGTGGAAGTAAACAATAGATATCTCATTAGCCCCTTCTGTTTGTCTACCAGCATTTAAATTTGACCCGCACACGTCACCGGTGAGTGACAAATGAGCCTAGGTCTTCCCAGGGAAGACTTCCTTATATAGCGCGCCTTCGTGTTTAAAGTTACGTGTGGGTGACTGGCATAGTGAAGAAGGGGGGGGGGGGGGAGGAAGTAGCCTGCAGTTGATTAGCAGTCCATCCAGAGAGAGAGAATAACTCCTCTGGCCGCCTCGTTCATGGTACGGAAATCGGAATACGCTCCGGCGCCTTCCAAAACCATTAAGGCACATTTTTGAAAAAGGCTAAAAAAAAAAAAAAGTTCGTCGACGACGTTTCGACGTAAGCAAAACTCCACTGTCACTTCAAAAAGAATGATAAGTCTTGGAAACTTTAATTACTGAAATAACTATAAGTACTGATTAAAACGTTTAAAATAAAAAATAACCAAGAAAAAGTTAGTTACATTTTTATTTATTTCGCAATAATATTTCTATCATTGAAAGAAAACTTTACATTAACCGAAGGATGCCAAATGAATTTTACCCTTGGTTTTTGTACACAGTTGATGGACAGTGGAGTGAATGGAAACCGTGGACAGAATGCACAAGAACTTGCGGCGGAGGAGTTCAGACACGTGCCCGCACGTGCACTCAACCCAGCCCCGCCCATGGTGGAAAAGATTGTGAAGGTCGCGGAGACGAAACTAGACCTTGCAGCTCTGATGCATGTCCAGGTAAAATCGATGCGAAACGATGCTAAGTAATGCAAAGTGAATAGAATGCCAATCGAATCTCACCCTTTTTCTTTTTGTGCACATAGTTGATGGAAAATGGAGTGAATGGAAACCGTGGACAGAATGCACAAGAACTTGTGGTGGAGGAGTTCAGACACGTGCCCGCACGTGCACTCAACCCAGCCCCGCCCATGGTGGAAAAGATTGCGAAGGTCGCGGAGACGAGACCAGACCTTGTGGCACTGACGCATGTCCAGGTAAACTGATGCAAAAAAAAAAAAAAAAAAAAAAACGCCTGACATAAGATAACTGATACTTGATACGAGTGATTATTTCCAATATGCACGAGGGAAGGTTCTTAGCAGTATTTTAGATTGGTTGGAATAACTGTGGAACGAGAAATGAATGGAAAAGGAATGCTCACCTTGAGGGCCTACCTTACATATCTTTGCGAAACGACGTCCGAAATTGTCGAGTAATTTTTGAATGGGCCTCATCTCGTATAAACTATTATTTCCGATGTCCTCCGTATTTGGAAATGTGGAACGAAAAAATTGAAGATAATTTATCGAGGGCGATTTCTAAAGAAGTCGTTTCGAAAGTGTTAAAAATGTAAACTATAAAATTATCCCATTATTGGAGGATTTGGCACTTACATTTTAATTATGGTCGCTACGTGGGTAAAAAGAAATGATGATGACAAGAGTTGTGAGTTTCAAAATTATTGCGCGATGTTTTCGCTCGGAATTCTTAATCTATTTATAAAATTATTTTAGTTGATGGAAACTGGGCCGAGTGGACAGAATGGCGGGAATGTTCCAGATCCTGCGGTGGTGGATTTCACTCTCGATCAAGAACCTGTACCAGTCCCCGCCCGAAGCACGGTGGGAAAAGCTGCTCTGGTAGACCCGAGGATACCCGGCCTTGCAACACACAGACTTGCCCAGGTAAAAAATTTTATACAAATTTAGAAAAAAGAATTGAAAACTTACAGACGGAGTAAGGGATTGAGCAGTTTTTCTCAGGTAAAATTTCACCACGTTTGGTTTCTCACACACACTTGGCGTGTAGTTCTTTCTTCTTTTAAAGATAATCAAAGCCTAATATTGTTAATGAGCTCTTCTATTCAGTCGGATCATCAACCTGAAATTGGTAAATGGCATCACTGCATCGAAATTTCAGTTACCAAATTTGCCTTCTTGCTGAAAATTTTTTCATATCCACAGTGGATGGTCAGTGGAGTGGCTGGACCGAGTGGACGGCTTGCTCAAAGTCGTGTGGCACAGGGGTGCAAGAGAGGACCAGAACCTGTACAAACCCATCCCCAGCCTATGGCGGACAACAATGCGCTGGTCGGGATCGGCAGACACAGGAGTGTAATGTTCAACCGTGTGCAGGTACGTTTTAGCTAAGACGAAATAAAAAAACAAAAAAAAAACAAAAACAAAACAGACAAACAAACCAATGTGTTTCTTCAAGACCCCAATTCGCGTAGACTGCAAGCATGTAATTAGATAATATGTTGAGTTCGGGCATTTTCGCTATCAGTGAACAAGGTGGGACAAAGGGGGTCGGATAATTCACGTTCTTCACATGTGCCGCACCTTCGTAACCGTCTCAGTGGACTTGAAGCAAAAAAGTGAGGTGAACTTGAAAAAACAATCCGATAACAAACGAAAGCAAGGATAGTGCATGTTTATATGGAAAAAAGGAATACAAACTTTGACACTTTTTAAGAGTTTCCAAATTAAATGAAAACTATTTAAAATCCCAAACTGTATCCTTCTCCTTTGGTAAATAGGTTGCTCTGAAATCGCTGATATTGCTTTTCTGGTGGATGCATCTGAAAGTATGACAGAGAAAGACTTTGAAAAAGAGAAAGACGTTATCAAGAAAGTTGCAGCAGCCTTCGATGTCGGCAAAAATAAGTCCCACCTCGGTCTCATCTCGTTCAGCAGTAACGCAGACATCAATGTGAAATTTGGAGACCTTTTGGACCTGCGCAGTTTCCAAGACGCAGTCGACAAAATTCCGTTTGCAGCCGGCGGCACCCGATTTGACAAGGCGTTCGGCGTAGCAGCCAACGGGTTGTTTTCTTCTAACGGTGGAGTTCGTTTTGATCTTCCAAAAGTCTTGATCATCCTTACAGATGGCAAACAAAGCGCCGATTTTGATGCTGTGCCAGTGGAGAAATCCGTTCTTCCCTTGCGTCATCTTGGTGTCCGAGTTTTCGTCTTAGCGATCGGGAGACAAATCGATATGGTCGAGCTTCAACAAATGGTAAGAAATCCAAAAGATATTCACGCCGTGAATAAATTTGACGAGCTGTTGGATGACGTGAAAAAGATTGGAAACCAAACTTGTGAAATAATTAAAAGACCTGGTAAGTTGTTGAAGAATAAAGCTTTAAGAGAATGTTATTAGCTTAGACCAGAATATTATTTTAACGAGGCATACACAAATTAGGCAACCGCATATTAGAGCAGTGCAGCCAAAGCATGTGCGTAAAGCGTTAAAATTCAATAGATACTTACTATATACTTCAAACTAGGAAGAATGGAAGCGCGATAAAGCTTTGTTATCGTACATAGGCCTTACTGTATCTGTAGTTAATCCACTTGATCGTGAGGGATCCGATAAGGAGACTGGAAAGATACTCGATTGGTTTAAAAATTTGAATTCAAATATTCTCAATCATACAGCAAAGGAAATCTCAAAGAAAAGTATCTCAAACTTCCCGTTTACTCAAACCTTGCCTGCGTTCTTGGGGGCGTTAACTGAGGTCAGTTTTTGTAAATTTCCCGTTCCTTGTGCTTTGTGCTTTGGCTTCCCGAGTAGAGTAAATACCAGTTGCTTTAGAAGCATTAGCACAGTAACTGTAGCCCCAGCTACGCGATAGGTACAAAACAATACAGCAATCCTGCAAATAACTCAGTCTTCACAGAATAAACCATCTATCTGCCAGACAGCGTTTAATCCGCTGGACAGGAGTACACCGGGTCCCCAATTTTTTAATAGAACAAAAATCGTCTGACCTGAGAGCTTCAGGTACTGATTTTTTTTCCTATCCCTCTGAACCCAGAACTTCTCTGCGCCGAAAAAGCTGATGTAGCTTTTCTCATGGACGGGTCTGAGAGCATGACGGAGCAAGACTTTGAGAAGCAGAAGGACTTTGTGACAAGAGTCGCTGAATCATTTAACATGGCTCCAACAATGACTCAATTTGCCCTTATTACCTACAGTAGCAGTGCAAACCTGCACATTCGATTCAGAGATCATATGAAGCAGGACGCGTTCAACACGATAGTGCGACAACTTCCTTTCGCGGCCGGTGGAACACGATTTGACAAGGCTCTCAAGCTCGCAGCGGAGGACGTATTCACAGAAGAAAGCGGAGCGCGGCCTGGTGTCCCAAAAGTCGTGATCATTCTCACAGATGGGCAACAGAGTCAAGACTACGACGCTATACCTCTGCAACAAGCTGTCCTTCCGTTGCACCGCCTATCAGTCCAGGTTCACGCGGTCGCGATCGGCAATCAAGTTAAAATGGCGGAGCTTCGCAAGTTAGTACAGAAAGAGGAGGACATTTTCAACATAAAGGACTTTGATAACTTGGTTAATAGGTCTCGTCAATTGGCCAGTAAAACGTGCGACATCATAACGCGTCCACCTCAAGGTAAAAACGGCTGTTATGGCCCTTAGCGAAAGCAAGAAGCTCAGTTCTTTTCCTTCTAAGAAGCTTCAAAGATTTTTCTCGTCAATTGGGCTATTTTCTCACCACTACTTGGCTCAAATTTCTATAATGCTGAAAGATATTTAAAGATATTTGTACGGAGAAACTAGGTGCTGGTCACTCTCAGGGATCAACGGGTTAAAGTATAACTTTGTTTATCTTTATTTCTTTAACTCCTCGTATTCCATTTTTTTCTCGTATCTTTTCAGTTGCGAAATGTTCTGATGATGCAGACGTGGCCTTCGTGATCGATACATCGGGAAGTATCAGCGACGAGAACTTTATTAAACAAAAAGACTTCGTCAAAGTCCTTGCCTCTGCGTTCGGCCCCTCCGTAGAAGAACATCAGCTCGGTCTAATATCGTACAGCAGTGATGCTCAGGTTGAAGTCAGCTTCCGAGACAAGGCCGGTACAAAACAATTCGAAAGCGCTGTCGATCGTGTTCCGCATACCAAGGGACGGACTCGTCTTGATAAGGCGCTGACGCTAGCGGCTGTTCAAATGTTTTCCATCAGCGGCGGTACACGCTCGGGAAAACGTAAAATCATGGTCATCCTTACAGATGGACGGCAGAGTCAAGATCCAGATATGATACCTCTTCAGGACGCTGTCGCTCCTTTGCGACAACTTGGTGTACGCATATATACAGTGGCTATTGGAGAGGAGGTCGATCTTAACGAGCTTTATCAAGTTACCGAAAGAAAAGAAGATGTGTTCCCTGTCAGTGATTTTGCTAACTTGGCTAACATGGCTAACGACATTGCTTTAAAAACGTGCAAAGTGGAGGCTTTCCAACCAGGTAAATATTTCTATTTATCACAAAGACGTGGCGAATACTGTGCTCTTATTGGCTACGCGCGCGAGCAAGATGGACTCGTGCTGCCCTGTCGGGAATACCCGCTTTGATCCCGTGCAAATGCGTAATGTGGACTTGCAAAGTCTGTATACGATAAGTCCAAAATTATTGACTGATTATATTTATTTGTTGTTTGAAGCCGACTGTAAAGAACGCATCAACTTGGCTTTCGTTATGGACATGTCAAGCAGCATCACAGCCAAAAACTACCCAAAACAAAAAGACTTTATCAAAAAAGTGGCAGACACGTTCTCGATCTCACAGACGCAGACGGACGTTGGTGTTATCACTTACAACCGAGATGCCACGCTGTGGATCAGTTTCGGACAGTACAACAACAACAACGAATTCAAAGATGCTGTTGACAAGATCCCGTACTGGGGTGGTCAAACGCGCATCGACAATGGTCTTGAAATGGCAGCTGTCTCGCTTTTTGGCGAGTTGAAAGGCGACCGTGCAAAGCTGCCAAATGTACTGATCCTTCTAACAGACGGCCAGCAATCTTCAGATCCGCGAGCTACGCCTTTGGAGGAAGCCGTGTTGCCGTTGTTTCAGCTTGGTGTTAATTTGTTTGCGGTGGGTGTTGGTGATCAGTTCTCGCGCGATGAACTAAGGTTGATTGTGGAAAAGGATCAGGACATCTTCACTGTAAATGATTTTGATGACCTGCTCACAAAATCGCATGCGATTGCTCGCGCAGCCTGCGACGTAGCTGAAAGTAAGTGTCTTGGAGGTGTTGCTAATTTAATTTGCTGACTTCATGATTAAGAACAAGTGTCTGAATCAGTTGTGATCATCATGTGCCAAGGCTGAACCAGAGTGTTTAGAATCTTGGCACACCATGACGACAACTATACTCGTCTTTTCTCGAGGTAACCCAGCATTCTTTAAAAATCATTTATTTCGTCTCCTCAGTTCTAATCCATCATTTATTTTCCAGATTCACAGGGATCAGCCGGTGATTACCAGCCAAAGTCTTGTTTCAAAAGCGTAGACATCGGATTTGCTATCGACTCTTCGGATAGCGCCGGTGAACAGGGATACCAAAAACAGAAACAACTTGTTCAGCGAGTCTCTTCGTTTTACGATATCTCCAAACAGGACACCAGGGTCGGAGTCGTGATATACGGTGACAAAGCTTTCACTACCATCGGGATGAACAGTTACCGCGACTCCACCATTCTCCAGCGTGCTGTAGGGTTTCTACCCCGTCTCGGTGGAGGCAACAGAAAGGAGAAAGCCTTGGTTGCAGCCAGGAAGATGTTTAAGGCAAAACGACCACCCAGTCAGTCCGAAGCTACTCAGCCAACCAAAGTCTTAGTCTTCATTACAGAAGGCGCGCAGTCTGCCACAGAATCTGACACGTTCTCATTAGATCACGCAGTTCACCCGCTTGAGAGGAACGGAGTACGTGTTATTGCGGTGGGGATTGGGTCTAAAGTGATATATCGGGAGCTCAGAAACCTTGTGCTAGATTCCAATGACATTTACTTGGCAACGTCATTGGATGACGTAGACAAAGTTTCTCGTGACCTGATCAAGCTCATTTGTAAGGTGAGATGAGATTTCGTTGAAGTAATACAGCTACGTTGTCGGAAAAATATATATTCTTCAATTTATTACCGAGTTTAAAGTTAATCATTTTTCTTATTCCATTGACTCGCTCGAGGCTTTTGCCAGAAGTGCGTGGGTTCTTTGACGTATCTTGCTAACCAGTATAAAGGAGATACAGGAGACGGGTCCTATGATCCTAGCGCTATGGGTGGATAACTTGTCTTATATGAACCTAAAATGGCCCAACTCATCACTGAGTCTGTGGTAGAGCGTCGGAGCGCGGAATTCATGTAAAATTTGATTCCACGAGGGGATTAAGTAGTTTTTCTTCGTTTAGCTCTCGTGGCAAGACAAAAAACCATCCTTCTCTATTCTACAGCCTCTATTCATTCAAATTTAGAGTTATTACACGAAGAGAGGTAGTGCACACATTTGAATTTGGTTATATCAACTCAGTTGAAATCGTAAATTGGCCACCGTAACAAAAAAAAAAGGTGATTTGCTTCTACGAGAAAAAGATCTCAACAGTTTTCATCACATACAATGAAAAAATTTTGCCCGCATTCAAATAAAGTAACGTACCAACCCTTTGTTCAAATTGATCAATAAGGAAGTTACCCTTCCAGCAAGACTGTGGTTAACAGATTATCTACTGCTAGTTTAAAATTTTTGACACGTTTTCTCAATTTTCTCTTTGCAGTATTGAAATGACACATCAACATCAAGAAGCCAGAGGATTCTAATCACACCCTTTATTGGTGGCCGCTGGAAAATTTTCGCAAAATAACAAAATGAATCTGGTTTAGAAAAGAAACCTCGAACCATTATCAACAACAACCACGTGACGTCTAACCGTATCGTATTCTCCAATTTATAGAAAGTTTCTGATTGGTCACGTATTGGCAGCTTTTTGTTGGTTTCACTATCTCATCATCCAATCAAAGAAAAAGATACCACACATGACGTGACGTGTTCTTCTTGTCACGTGCGTGGCTTGGTTTTGATTGGTTGGGAAAAGAAGGAAATCAATTTCAGGATGTTACTGGTCAATCAAAAACTGAATCAACCGTGCGTTTCTACGCAATATTTTATGCACAAGACTAAAAAAAAAAATATTTAATGTTAGTATATACTAATTCAGTGGACAGTGTCGACTACTCAATCTCCCAATATCTATTTCTATTGGCCTCCAAACAACTCGCGCGGGAATTGCACCCGAAAATATTGTAATCGTGGGAGGAATAAATAAGTTAAAATCAATTTTTTGTGCTAAATTACCTCCCTGTTTTGGTATTAATTGACACAATTTTAATAGTACAATGTTCTTAATTTAATTGTAAGAGGACTATTTCAAAACACTGATTAATTGTTACAGAGCTGCTCTGAAAAGTACCACTGAATATCTTTGAACAACCAGCAATAAATGTAACGCGCGCATAGTTTGATGGCCGGGAACGACATCTTGACTGCGCGCCAAGAAATTATCTTACACGCAGCTCTCTTTCAAATAATTGAATTACGGAATAAGAAAATATTTGAAATTATTTATAAATGCTGTTTTGATAAAAATAATAGCGTGCTATTTGTAAAACTGCCGCTAAAAGCCGTTGTAAATAATACGATTAAGACACTGTTAGGGAATAAAAAGGATAGTCTTATTCTGACGATCTATTTCTTTATAAATTCATAAAAAGGTTGTAAATAGTTTAACGCGTGAGTGTTTTTACGTTCAAAACTTTGTAAAGGCTGGAGGCGGAGAGAGGGGGGACTGTTTTCCATAGTTTAATCACTGTTCCAAGTTCTCCAAGGTTCTCACCGGTTTGACCTCCTCTTTTTACATTACTATTCTTCGTAACTTGCAATATTTTGTTTTGTAAGTTTGCAGCCATCAGGGAACTTAGGCAAACAACGATGGCGAAGGCAAAGTAAACGCGTCGAACAAACGCTACTGTTGTTGATAAAGGAGAACTCAATAAGCCATTTGCGAAATTTCCATCTACGCTTTTATTTTTATCTACGTTCCCTTGAGTGCTGATATGGAGAATTTGTTCAACAATCAAGAGCATCTTTCCTTAATGTGTGATTCAGGGGTGATATTGTAACGAGAAATTAGTTGCTAGTTAAAGGTTACCGGTAAATTGAAATAAGCGCCCGTCACCACTTCTGTAAAATTAATGACGAACTCCTTTGATTCGTTCCCGAGTTTCAGAACCTTTATTTTGTTGCAGTCAATGTTTTGTACTCTGCACTCGTGAATACTGGTAGACGGGCGGTTTGGAGGGTATAGGGAACATTTCCAGCCTGAGAAAAAGAGAATTAAAATACTTTCTGTAGACAAAACCCTTGCAGACACCCAATACCATATTCCTTCCCAAGAACAATTGATTGCGTGACAATTCATTACTTTAATTTAGAAACTAAGCTTTGTTCTAAGATTGGAGTGTATTATTAGGTAATATTAGGGCAAAAAAAGGCAGAAGAAACTACAAAACAGTTTGTCAATTCCAGATTTTATTAAAAATTTTTCTTGCATTTATCATAAATAAGCATTGAATATTCTGGTTGCCTGAAGATTGAGGAAGACAATATGCAACTGCCATAATTTATACACAATTCAATATAAAATTCAACAAAATTTTTTAAACCACTTTAAATGCATTTTTTTGGGACCTTTGGACAACAAATTGAATTAAAAATGACTATTTCATACTTCACATACTTTCCCCTTTCCTTTTAGGGATGGGACTATAGTAAAGTGTTATTGCTAACTACAGGTATTCTTATACTTTTTGGCTATTAGCATGCAAAAAAAAAAACAGCTTAAGAATTCAAGAAAGGTGAACTATACAAACTTCAAGTTATCTGAATTAGGACTGTGCAGATATACTTTGAAATAAGTTTAGATCAGAAAACCCAACCCACAGATTCAAATCTCATTACAGCCACATCCCAACTAAGAATGACTTCTCCAATGGCATACAAACATGTCTAAATTTTATCTTATTCATTTCAATGTCTAAGAAGAATGGAACAAGTCCTCTATTCCAAGTGAGTGCAACTATTTTGACACACTTCTCTGGCATACCAGCTAGTAGCCTGCATGGCAGCTGGATGCATGATAAAATCCATGGTACAGTGCATCTCTACTGGCAGTAAAGACTGACTGTGATGCAAGCTAACCAGCTTGCAAAGTTTAAATTTACCACCTACAAACAAAAATTTGTTGTGGGCTCATCTAGTAAGCAAATGGGGAAAATTTTCAAAAAACCCAATCCATCGATCTCTTGGAAGCTGCTTCTAAAGCTTGTTACAAACATCTATTTTTAACCCTTTCATTCCACATGTGAGAAGAGTAGTTCTCCTGTTGGGTTGTTATAAAATTCTCTGAAAATTGGTTGAGAGAACTTAGTGTGATATCAAAATGACAATCTCTGGCTGATGAGTTGGTCTGTTCTCAACACAAGTTTACTTAACAATGTATTAATATTGTATGGAGAAGTTCCAAATTAATCACTTCTTGGATTCACATTATAAGCAGGTTGAGTTGTGTTGAAATCATCTGAAGAGCAACTACTTGCAATGAAAGTAATTGTAGGAAAAAATACTTGAAAAGAAAAGAAACTTGAAACTGATGGGGTGAATTGTCATCAGAGCTGAAAATTAAGCTGGGTCCATAGTTCAAGTGTTAAAAATAAAACATGAGAAAAATACTAATAGCTCTAATCTGCATTAGAATACATTTTATATTGAGCACTGATTCTTGTTTTTCAACCCCATCACTTAAACTTCAATACATTTATATGATCAAGATATTGTTGATATTTTCACTGAGAAACTATACAGAAGAAAAGGAAAAGTGACAAAACCCCCAAGAGTCACTTATGTCCACTTTCACCTATCAGATAAATCTGTAAAGGAAAATTTTTTTTGAGATTTTGAAATATTTCCAAGATATTCTTATGCCAATGAGGATCAAATTCTTCTTATTTTTGGTGATAAGATGTTTCACTTGTAAACGAATTTGAGGTATTTGGAAAAGTACTTTCAATCTTGGAAAATTCACATTCCTCAATAATGGCAACTTCTTGGACAGTATCAGAACACATGTCGATGCCACTGTCAGCAAGTGAGAGAGCATCTGCATCACCAATGGCACAATTCTCTCCATTCTGGTCTATGCAGACATCTGTTTCACTGAGATTATCAGCACTCCCCATGAAAGACTCAGTGTCAAGACTATCAAATGAAATGTCAAATTGGTCAGTTTCATCTGCAGTTGATTCTTGTGCACAAATTTCATCGTTACCATGAATCAGTTCCTTGCAGTTACACTGGCAGTTGGCTCTTTTATCCTCAAATCCTTCATTTGATGGTTGTTTTTCATCTTCTTTTTCCTTGCTTTCAGCATGACTATAGTCAACATCTGCATTCAGTGGATCTGGCTTTGAACCATTCTTTTGTTTCCCCATTTCAAGCTTTCCTTCATGCTTTGGAAATTTTAGCCGAGGCCATTCATTAGTCTGTCTTAATTGAAGCCACTGTCTTACACTCCTTTGTATTACAGTGGCTGCTTTCTTTAGTTTCAGAAAATGACGTCTTTCTCTGAAACGTTTAAAAGCAGCTTGGATGATTCTTACTGCATTGTCTAACACTGCTTCTTGAAACTTCTCAATTAGTTTGTTACAGGCACTGTAATCTTCTTTAGATGCCAGTGATTCTTGATTATCATTTCCACCATTTTCATCCTTTAAGTCATAAGCACAATCCACTTTATCTTTATTGTGTAAATCTATGCTCTCTCTTTCTAGATCCCTTTCATTACTCCCAACCCCTGCTGAATTTCGGTCATTCTCATCAACTTTATTTACATCATCTCTTGTGTTTTCGCCTTGTTCTGAGATTGGCTGCAGGGCCCTGTCAACAAACAAATAAGAAAAGCAAGCATAATTATTTTTAAAAATTTTTTTTGTGTCAGAAATCTTTGACATCCTCTGAGATTTTAATATGCATTACTTTTGACAAAAAATGTCCTTAACAGAATTTGTCTTTACAAATAGTAAATGGTGAAAATTGTCTGTTGTTTGTACTCTAATTAACAATGAAATTTTTGTTTTCATTTCACTTTGGCATCATCTGTGGTCTAATTCAGGAGACATGTGGAAATGAACTGTATTTGTTTATGTTGTCATTGTTTTTTTTTTGGAACATGAGAAATAATTATGCCAAACAGTTTCCTATGACTGAAAGGTAATGTGGCTGTCTTCAGATTTCAGATCTGGACCAGTTGTCAACTAGCCGTTCCACTTCCCTAGCAGAGCATGGCATTTTGATAATCAAACAAATACAGCAAAGTTCTTAAAATTAGGCCTACGGAAGCACATATGTTAATTACAGGAAATCATATGCTTAAGCTTGGAAGGAAGAGTTACGAAATGCAAGCCAACACAGTGAAAAAACAAAACTGTTTATAACCAACAGCATAAAATTTTGAAGCTAGATATGTTCAAGAGAAATCACATATGATTCCGAATTGACTTGCATTTAATAATGTTTTCTTCACAACAATTTGAAATTGCTGTTGACGAAAACACTCTTGTAACCGAAAGGCATCAGTTTTACTCCACTATAGAAATCTGCTTTGAGGTTTCGCCGCTGTAAATCAATACGAAGTTCATTAAAAACAATGGGTGCACGTGTATGCCATAAAGAACGATAAACCGCCCACTATTTTTGTAAATCATATGCAAGATCCAAAATCCTTAGGAGTGAAAAACCAACCGCAAACCCATGTGAAGTTCATGATTCTAGAAACTTAATTCCAAAGTGTTATTTTGGGCGACGAAACTCTAATGGCTGGCGAAAACCATTCCAAACAAAGCTAGGACTTCAACGTGTTTACACAGTTGACGGGAAAATAAACCAATACACATTGCAAATCGAATTAAAAATCTTCCGCCTAGGTAATGTGTTCAGGATTATTAAAATTAAAGGAATTTATCCACGTCAGGAACCGAAATTGTTTAGCTTCTGTGGTTGGGCAAGTTATAAACTATGAATAAGCAATCGTTGTGTTTAGAGGTCGATGAATGATTTTGTATGCGTGCCAAAATATTCTTTTCATCAGTCGTTCCAAGTGGTCTCGATACTTAAGGAAGATCGATACAAAATCTTAAAATAACTGAAGCGTTCAATAACCGCCACCTACAAATGGGGTTTTCACCGATTATTTTCAATTTCATGCCTGAACAGAAAAAACTGACGCGATGAAAGAAATATAATACAAACTGACCAATGAAATTGACAAGCAAGGGTAAAAATTTGGATTTTGTTCGTGAAATACTTTTATGAAACTTCAAAAACCTGAGATGAAATTCACATCCAATCGACGAATCGACTCATTACGATGTTGAAGAACTAAGAGAAGCCATCTGCTCTCAAACATTTTGCTGCTAAAATAATCATCAACGCCCGTCACTTACACAAAAAACATTCTGCAAACGCATACATCTGAAATATCAGGAAAAATGCATCTTTGTGATATTAGAGTTGAACAACTCGTATTACCCAATATTATGTGATGTTTGCCTCTGGAATCCACGGGGAGTTCATTACCGTACAGAATATCTTCGAACATGTCGAAGGATGCCGAAGTACCAACAATTACTTTTGATTGCCGCCAATCATCAATTCATGTAAAACTACTCGATTCCACAAGCAGGAAAAGGTTTTAATCTTGCCACAAAGAGAAGACGATAAAATAAGAAAAACATACCGAGTGAAATACTTCCATCTCCATCTCCAATTACTCTGTTTTTGACGAAAACTGCGTTTGACAGCGGGAAAACACTTCACCGTGCTTGCTTCCAGCACATTCGGTTCACTTTCAGGCGTAGAAACGTTCTCGCGATGTCTTTTCTCATTTTCTTCCGAGGGAGTATTCATTTACTTTCGTGCTAGCGGACCCAGATGTCGAACAACACCTGTAAGAAGCCAGGTTTATACTGTTGTAATCTGGGACCAGAGAGTTCTAGCACTGTTTCAAAACACGATCTTGGTTTAAACGTACGGGAAGTGGGGGAGGCTTCGAACTTTGAACAGAATTTGAAATTTGAGTATTCCCGTCCAGGCTGCGCGCAGTCACATCTGGCCGATGTTGGCAATTACTCCTTCAAAGCAGGCTCCAAGGAGTTTTCGGCTCTCGAGTGAATTTTGACATACTCTCTATTGTATACTACAATCATACCACTTTTAGCAGGTTCGAAACCATTTATTTCTGAGTGACGAAGAATCTTTCAGATCACTGAAAAACTTGCGACCGAGACGTGAAAATAGGATTAGGTCCCAGCGCTCTTACAACATTCAAGATGGCGGCTGGTGGGCCGATCTCCGATGCTGTGATTGCGGCAATGAGTAAGTTTTCTTGGGAAACGTCCCAGTTATCTTTATAATGAAATGTCTGTTAAGGCATTTCTGTATCCTTCCTATGTGGTCATGTAACATCATATCTCGTGATATAAGTGTGGCTACCCCCGATGGGCACTAGCTGTGAAAAGAAACTTTCATGGATACGAAAGATTTCTCAGAACTTTTCATGCTTTGTGAGTATCATCAACAAGTATCTCAAGTCTCGTGCATTAAGCGTGACACTCACGCAAAATATACGCCCTCACGCGTACGCTGGAACTATCTTTCTCACATATTTCAGGTTTTTTGGTAAACTGTTGATTTTGAGAAAGCTAATTGTCGGTCATAGTTAGTACCAGTAAAATTAATTATCCTTCTAAATTCAATTTACACCTTGTTCGTTTTCTTCTCGCTTTGAACACTTTCCAACAGTGGAAATTGAAACTCAGAATAAAGGAATGCATCACTTAGCTGGTTCTTTCACAATTTTCTGGAGGAACATGCCCTCATACACCCCCTCCCTTAATTAGGTAGGTGATGCCCACAGCCTTTCACTCTTTGCCAGAACATCAGCTGAAGAGCTCTGAATATAGTACAATCAAACTTAGTGAATGAATAAATTTCAACTGTATGTATAAAACAAACCTGCCATATTGATAACTAAAACTGAAGATGACTCTACACTTCCTTGCTTCTCTTTTATTATATTCTGTAGATGGCATCTTGTGGCAGGCACAATCTCTTAGTTTTCATGAGATCCAACCTAAGAAATATGTTTATTAGAAAGACTGCATGGTAAGATTCCTACACAGCCCCCTACTATTGTAAGACTAATTGAATAGTAGGTAGTTAATCTGAAATTGTTCCAAAATATCCAAAGTAAAATCCTTAATTTGACAGTTTTAAAAAATTAAAGAACAATAGCTTGACTGAGCAATGCCTAATTATAACTGACTAGCTACATAAGTAATAAGTAAGAGGACTACGTGCTTTTCCAGTCTTGAAAATATTTGGATTAAAAAAAAATTCCGCTGACATCCAAATTGGACTCTACCTATTGTCTCATCCAGTTTTAGTTGTTCTCAGAATTTTTTTTCATCCAACAACTTCTGAATTTGACAGCATGTAGTCTTATTAAGCATACAAAGCCATAATAACAAAGGCAGTCTATTGTTTTTGCTGTTATTTTCTTTATCCAAGAGCTGCATGCACAGAGCTGTGTGGAAATCATACTAATTAGTCAGCAAGAAAAATGTTTAAATTGCTGTGAATCTATATTTTCAGGCACAGAACATGGTGTATGGCCCAACAATGTGGAGCTTTATGAACCCTGCAAAGGTGATAATTCTCAAAGAAAGATCTTATTAATTTGTTCTGTACATAACATGTTGGTTTTGCATGTCAAGCAATAGTCATGAGATACTCATAGCAGGGGAGCTATTCTTCTTTGAATCTCCTGCAAGGATTTATTGAAATTTGATTCAATATAAAGTTTTTAATCCTTTACACTCTAACACCAGTGTGCAAGTTCTCCAAACTGTTCTCTATACATTTCTTAAGGTGCTCACCAGGAGAATTTCTTCAACGATCAAGAGCCTTTTTAGTTGGTGATCATTTGTGTTATTCTCATGACCTTAATCTTTGATTCAGGGGTGATATTGTGGGGAGAAATAAGATGCTATTCACTGTTTGAGGTCACAGAGATAATGGTCAACATAATAGGCCATTGCAGAAATGTGAGAGGACTGGGAAAGAGTGTGGTTGTTTTCCGTTTGTTTGAAAAACTAAGGTATTCAAATGAAAGATCAACTAAATTTGAGAGTCTTAAGCAAGAACAGAAGTATTTAGAGGAGGAAAATGGCAAAATGACAGCTTTTCAAATATCACCTAAAATAGAGAGTTTGTATGAATTGGGTAGATAGGCAAAAAATTTTAAGAGTTTGTGTGGAATTTTTGCAACTTTTACAAGGCTCCAATTTGGACACTTTTCCGCTGAAAACTCTCAAACTTGGCTGGGTAGCTTTTCATTCAGTAACATTTCAGTTGAAATGTGTAGATTTTCAATGTAATCAATATAAGAAACTCGTCCCAGTCCTCTCGCATTTCTGCAATGGCCTATGGATTGGCTGTCATTGAATATTTCTTATTTCTGATTTTCCTGTAGATAATATTCTTCCAACAGATGCTGCAAATTGCAGAGGTATAGAGGTGAGTGCATTTTTCATTAGCCGAGAAGGAAAAGAAAACTGCAAAAAAAACCCACCTTTTTGGGTTTGTGTTAAGGATTTTCATCAACTTTGCAAATGGAGAGGGGGGCATTGTTGGCTACATGGTTTAAAAATGGGCTCATTTTCCATTTTTTGTTGAAAGTCCCAAAAATTTTGTCAAGTATTGTCAAGGCTGTACTCTATGAAAAAGTGAAGGGAGCCCACTGCTCTGAAACTTTGAAATCCAGGGTGCCCAGCATATACTTTTATATGAAACAACTAAAATTCCGAAGTCGCCCAAGAGCGAATGTAAGGCACCAAGGGCCACCAGGCGCTGCTAGACCACAGCCCTGGTTATAAGTGGAGAAAAGTGCAACAAATGTTAATTGTCCTGTGAAAAAAGAAAAAAAATTGTACTCTCCCTTTTGTAGTGATTGAATCTACATTGATAGACTAAAAAAGCATTTTTTTTAATGGTCATGAGGCTCTATTTCCTTTAACCCGTTTACTCCCAAGATATGATTAGGAGTTCCCCTTACTGTCCAACATACAAAGTTTATAGTGTTGGTTTAGAGAATTTGGTACTGGATCAACTAATAATTCCCTACCTGATATTTTTCTTTATTCTCATCACTCATCTGCTTGATTATTGTATTGATATTGTAAGGAGAAATTCTGTCTTGGTCACTTAAAGGATTAATTTGTAATTTCTTCTTACAGGCATACCTTAGATTTTGTGGATTGGCCCATGAAGTTAAGAGCAGAAGGAATGCTGAGTTTATGTCTCCAACAGGTGTGTGGTTTGTCATTTGTA
The DNA here is from genome assembly GCF_964205215.1 of Stylophora pistillata. Classification (NCBI taxonomy): domain Eukaryota; kingdom Metazoa; phylum Cnidaria; class Anthozoa; order Scleractinia; family Pocilloporidae; genus Stylophora; species Stylophora pistillata. The sequence goes on from NC_142530.1 coordinate 8,992,062, forward strand.
TTGTTTTTGGAGAGAGAAGAAGTTTGTTCTGAACTGTAAATTGGCTTGATAACAATTATCCCTTCATGAGAAACTTAAAACAATTTTCTGAAAGTAGTATGTTTTATTTTGGTATTTTAAGGCAATGTTCCATTTTTGAGAGCAGACAGAGATTTGATTGGTGATTTTCAAGGAATAGTTTCATTTGTTGAGGCTAAGGTATGAGTAATAGCTACAAAATGTATTTAGGGTCTGTTGAGTATTAGTTACAGAGTTTATTGCTCTTTGATAGGTTTGCAGATGTTGGCTATCAAGTGATAACCTCAAGCATGGCTTGAAATTAAAAGGAGACTTGTTTTCACTGTTATGGTGTTGTTTGATTTCAAAAGTAGCATGTGTTCAGTAACGTTTCACAAAGGGATTCTCAGTTTAACTAGAAAATAGACAACATTATTTTAGTCCTACAAACTACCTACAGACTATTATTACTGAAGCCTAATACAATTTTGATAGCTTAAAGTGGTTGGGAGTATTGCTCATCCTCTTGGATGGAATGCAAGTATATCCATGGTAATCTTCAGCATTTCATGGTCAAGCTTTCTTGATAGTCCATGGATGCCCATTTGTGATCCTGGGTGGAAAGAGGGACTAAGAGAGAAAAAGTCTTACCCACAAACACAACACCCTGACTTGGACAGAACTTGAACCCAGATCTCTCAGCTTGAGCTTGCTGCATTAATTCCAGATTACTGCTTCTAACTTTACTAGTTAAATGAATTACACATTTTACCTCTTTCTAGAATTAAATGCTTAAAATATGGAATAAAAACTTATTCAACCAGGCAACTGAAGAAGATATAAGAACTGACATGGAATCTGTGTCGCATTTTAAATGTGAACTTCTTACTCACCGAGTACAAGGGCCATTCTGGGTAATATTGCCCCTTGGTTGTAGCAGTATGGGCCTGGCACCACAAGGTTTATACAATAACAACAAGGGCCAATATTTTCCTGTATAGCTCAAGCAAGCGAGGTTGGGCAGTAGTTTATTATATGGCAATCAGACCAAACCTGTTCATTTTGAATTTGCTGGCTATCACGATAAAATATACACAGCTCATGACCGTTTCATTTGGAAATGGTCCACATAACAAAATATAGGCCAAGTGAGAACCAGTCAGAATGTTGGGATTTACCTTAAGTTAGGACTACCTTGCCATATGATAAGAGTTTTTATGTCCAAACTTTCCTATTACAGGGCTTCTCTACAAGTGAAAACTTGGAAATGAAAGACAAAGCAGAAATGAAGGCATATTTATCATTGATTGAAAACTCACTGGTTCCATCTGAGGTAACGTGGAGATTCTGCCATGGCTCTTATTACATCCAAATAAATGTTTCAAATGTTAGTGCCACCACCCATGTTTATTGAATCACTCCAAGAAGAGGTTTGTGACAGTGTTATATTCTATCCGGCAGTCTTGTCCCCCGCAATTCTTCAATGCTTTTGAATGAAAGTAAACTTTTGCATTTTGGTTTTTCTTGGAAAGAAGACAAACCAGTTGCAGCAAGGACAAGAAGCAACTCAACCCACACATGACTTTGTAATGTCTAAGTAATAACCTTTGCAACAGCATTAGGGAGTGAGGTTGCTAAAAACTGCAATATTTCAACCCCCTTAGATTTCCATGGTGCTCTTCAGTTTTGTCTGATCATGGGCTAGAGGATGAAACAATTATCTTCAGTGCAATTTTACAATATTTAGAATTTCCTTGCCATCAGCCCTCTACTCTCTAACATCAGAATGTACTTTCTCCCTACTGTTCTCTAAACATTTCCTAAGGCATTGACAAGGAGAATTTGTTTAACAATCAAGAGCTTCTTTAGTTAGTGCATGATCATTTCCTATACACTTGTGACCTTGATGTTTGATTTAGGGATGATACTGTATGGAAAAATTAAAAATGAATAAAGGCTGATAGTTTCGAAAGAAACTGTATGGGGCTGCGTCAGTGGGAGTAACAAAATAATTTGGATATATCAACAAAGTTGAAATGAATGGTTGAATAGTGAATGGTTGAATAGTGAATGGTTTATTCGATACCTTAATAGCAGCATGAACTGAATTGCTAAGGTTTACAATGTTATTAAGGTTGAGTTCGGACGTCAGCATAAAATGCGATGCAATTTTTTTTATATCTTGGCCCAAATAGCTTTACATGTTATGGTGGAAGAAAGACTGGGCAGTGCGTACAAGGCAGCATTATGGCTGTCAGTTCCCTGTTCCCCTGAATCTTGTTCTTAGCTACCGGAGGCAGTGGAAAGTCTGTGGACAACTTAAGGCAGATGGGTGGCATCACAAGACAGAAAAAGAGGTATGTAAGTGCTTTTTGAAGTTCTGGAAGTATTCTTAATGAATTCTTTGTTACTGTGAATAATAAAGATGCAAGAGTAATCCTGGCTCAATGCCTGAAATTTATTTAATTAGAACCTCACATGAAATACTGGAAAAGTTTGCCATCTGAATCACCTGAGTGGGTTCTTAACCAGTACCCTCCCCAAGCTGGTTTGTGAAAAAGAGAGGAATCACCTCCAAATTTTTCTGCAACATTTTTCTTTTTTTCTCATCATTGCTGGATAGACAACTCCAAAAACGTACTGTTTGTAGCTTAAACTTTAAATTATCAACCAGGTCTTTGACCTTCTATCTGCCATGAGTGACCAAGACAGAATTTCTCCTTACAATATCAATACAATATCAATACAATATCAAGCAGACAAGTGATGAGAATAAAGAAAAATGTCAACCTGTGGATTATTAGTTGATCAAATACCAAGCTCTCAAAAGGAACATCATGAGAATTGTATCAAAGACAGTAGGGAGAATTACTAATGAGATCTCAGGAGTGAATGGGTCAACCAGCGACACCTTAGCATCAGTATTTGTATTCTCCATACTATTCTCTTTACCTCTCTAATGGGTAACAAAGAAAATTTGCGTAACAATCAAAAACGTCTTCAGCAGGTGATCATTTCCTTTATTCTCAGGACCTCACAGTGTTTGACTAGGGGTGATATTGTTAGGAGAAAGTAGACTCTAGACACTCGTAGGGGTGGCTAGTAATAGTTCTTTTATTTATTTATTTACAAGATTTGCCGACAGGCAGGGACACCACAACAGCTTGCGCCAATCACTGCGGGCCCAGTAACCACCCATCCAACCCAGGGGAGGACATCCATCACACAGTAATCTTGTGCGTGGGAAATTAATGTCTCCTACCCCTAACCCTGCAGGAGACGGGACCCCCATTTATTCGTCCCTATCTGAGAAGACTAGAATATCTAACCGTTTCTTGATGTTATAGAAAGGAAGCATATTCTTCTCAATTATTTTAAGACCTTGTGCATGACATCTTTAACATGATTCCGTTTTCATTTAATTTATTTTTATATATTTAACAGGTTCTTGAAGAATTTAGGCGGACATGTCAAGCCCTCTCTGAAAAACTTGGAAATAACAAATTCTTCATAAGTGACAGGTAAAATAACCTTTAAGGTTAATAAGTGAAATAGAAGTTATTATTTTGTTGGCATAAAGACCCGTTAACTGCTCTTCTGTGCATCACCTTAATTGCTACTAACACGTATCTTTGGCATCAAACATCAGCTTAAAGTAATTGGGTTTTGGCATCAAACATCAGCTCAAAGTAATTGGGTTTTATCTACTGAGTTGATGATTTTGACTTTTCAAGCAGTAGCACTTTCACTCTGACTCACAAGGGCTGGTGCTCTAAAAAAAAAAAAACCCCTGCACATATGCAATACCACAGTTTCTTTAGAAACTCTGCCCTGATAAGCTCAACAGGTCCTTTTAATAATCAATCAGTGCTTTCAATAAGACCTGGCACCCGCCGGAGCTCCGGCGGCTATTCTGTTGCGAGTTGCCGGGTATATTTCACCGTGCTCAAGTCGCAGTCGCCACGCTAAGTCACAATCAAGTCGCTCTCCGGCGGGTGTTGTACCGAGGTAGCCACCTATTTCAAATCTTATTGAAAGCACTGATCAATACCGGTATTTAACTTTTGTATTTTCCATCAACTTTCTCTTTTTTCACCTTTCACACTTTCCATTTAAATTCCAAATTGGCTTAAGCCTGCCATGGTGATAGAATGTTTTTCTTTCATAAAAGAATGGTCACTATCATCATCATTAGAGAAACATTTTAGAAAAACAAGATTGCAATATCTTTAAAATGGTTTCCCATTCTATTGGTCATCCATGGTGGATAATTATGCCAGGTCTTAAATCTATTACAATTTAATTTAATGACATAATGGCATATTTGCAGGAAAGAAAAAGAAAAAAAAAATGCCAGAAGGTTAATTTGTAAAAGAGTTTTGTGACCCCATTTAAAAACAAATCACTTCATAAATAAATATATATATCTAAAAATTACAATAAACTCACTAAAAATCATCCAGCTATAAGGTCAGGGAAAAGGTCTGGTCACAAGCCTAACATCAACATCATGCACTTTAAAATGTCAATCACCAAATTTTTAAGGGTGGTTTGGCTTTGTGTAGTTAATGTATTAGTTCTGTAGCAACGTGGTTTGTAACATAAGATAATATAAGTTCTCGTATCTATTGGAAATAGAGACTATAATTATTATTATTATTATTATCAGTATCAGTATTATTATTATTATTATTATTATTATTATTATTATTATTATTATTATTATTATTAGTATGATGGCAGTAAACACTTCTGGATGCCCAGCTATCCTAAACAATGACTGGGCGGCAAGCTGTAACCAATCAATGCAACGATCAAAGTCCTTACAATTAAAATTCCTATAGTAATTCCTAATTATGAAACCCTAGTGATGAAAGTCTTAAACTTAATTGCTATGTAATAAAAACTTCAGTCAAAATACTAAAGGTTCCATACGTCACTATCGAAACGCTTAAATGTAATAAAACATCTATCCCTTATTTCAATCTTAAAGCGCCCCGCCATATTGAGTGAACTATGGCAATTCCTGATCATAAAAGCCTTAGTCCTAAACGTAATTACTATTTAGTAAAATCCTCAATGTAAACACTGAAAGTTCTATAACATCACTATGATAACGCTTAAATGTGTTAAAAAATCCAATATCCCTTATCTCAAATTCTGAAAAGCGCCTCGCAATATTGAGTGAACTTGTGATGACTGATTTCTGTATCTGCAAAGCTGTTGTGTCACTCTCATCCCCCTCTAGCTCTTTAAGTGCCTTTCTAACATTTCTTGAATAACCTCCGAGTACTTCCACAATAATGTTGTATTGTGTCACCCGATAGTCAGGGTATCTCTGTTCAAGCTCCCAGCGCAGTGGCCCTTACTTTGCTGTTTTTTCGGCAGCTTTGTCCTCCCTGTTTTCTACCCACGGGCAGCTCATCTCGATCACCGATATTTTCTTGTTCTCCTTGTCCACGATGGTGGCGTCGATCCTGCTCGCTTTTACATGCGTGCCATCTGCGTAAAGGGAATGTGCCAATATGCTATTGCCCTCTCGTTCTCATACATATTATTACTATTATGACGCAGTTTATTGAACTTTAGCATGCCAGGAAAAGAAAGTTTCATAGGGCGCACAGCGTAACCTATGAAACTACACATCGTTGCACTTATAAAAAATATTACAATTATTAATACTGGTACTTTTATTATTATTATTATCATCATCGTCATCATAATTAATGTTGTTTTTGCTGTGATAATCCTTCACATTGTTATCGTTTTGCTTTTTCAGGCCCACAGAGTTAGATGCACTTGTGTTTGGCCATCTTCACTCACTTCTGACCAGATACCTACCAGATGATTCTCTCAGCTCTGTAGTTAAGGCCCACAAAAATCTTGAAGACTTCGTTATGAGGATCCTGGAGGAATTTTTTCAGTAGGCAGGAGCGATCGCTTTTGAAAACGAGGACAGATAAAGCCAATTACTGCAGACTTCATAAGAGATTTCCCCTTCATTATCTTCTAACGATATACTGTTAACACAGTAATTGGTTATATCAACTAAGTTAAAGTTGTAAATTGGCCACCGTAACGAGTTAAAAAGCCGACGATTTTTAACGTTAGCCCTTCGCCATTCGCTCTGACGAAGGGCAAACGCTCGAAACGTCAGCTTTTTAACTCTTTACGGTGGCCAATTTACAATTTCAACGTAGTTGATATAACCAATTACCTTGTTACCCCCACCGACGCAGCACCACAGTTTCTTTAGAAACTTTCACTCTTTACTGTTAACACTCAGGAGCACGAAGCTACTCGTCTCTTGTCTTTGGAGAGAAAAATTTTGACGTTCACGGCAAGCAACACAGGGCAAAAGTTAATTTCTTACCATCTGTGTTCAGAAACTTTTGCTCTAAATTGAACAAAAAATATATATTATTTGTAGACATTCGATAATTAGAAAGGGATTAAATTAAGAGTTCATTTTTTCAGTTTGGCGTTATTATAGATGTCGTTTCTTGCCTACATTACCCTACCTGTATTAAACGTACGATTGAGTGGTTGTGCGTACGAAAAGTAGTACAGAACGAAAGAAAAGCCAAAGGTGTGTCGTACGCCCGCTATTTACTTCGTACCCATTTACTGAGAGCCTGGAACAGGTCAAGGTTATTTTATGGACGAAGAAACGAGCCGGGTGTGTGTCGAATCCTTTTGTTCTTTGGTTATTATAGCTGTGGAAAACAGACAGAAGAGATCAGAAAATGTAGCAGACTAAAGATATCCTTTAAGGTGTAAAATTTAGTCAATTAAAAAAGAAAAAATAGTCCAGTTAATATCTGAATATTCAATGAAGTAAATAAGGTTTTCACCCCTCAAAAAATCTAACAACTCGTTTTCAAGGTGCATACCGGCAAAATTCAACAAGCTTCAAGAAATCCTTTGGTTTGATTGGTTCGAGAGTGTGGGTGACTTTTAAATTTTTTTTCGCAACTTTCAGAGGGTTGTTTTACACACGTGCAGGTAAAGTTTTAACAAAAAATTAAAGTTGAAAGCCATTTTGGTGCTTTGTGGTCTAGTAATAGTGGCGGATCCAGGGGAGGGGCCCCTTATTTTTGGACCAAACTGAGGCCCGAGAAAAGAAATTTTTGGAGACCTGGCCCTCTCTCTTATTTGAGGATCTGGATTACCGCACCCCCTCCCCCCCCCCCCCCAACCTTATCTCATGGATCCGGCACTGACTAATGTATATCGGCAGTCTTGAAAAGTTCTCAAACGTTTTCAGAAAATTTCAAAATCGTGATATCTCCGGCAATTTCCGGTCACCGGTAAATTTTCAGCAATCCAGGTATTCTGGCGCTAGGGAGGCAGAAATCTCCAGCATTTATTCAACTACGAAAACGTTTCAAGGTATAGATTTGTCTAAATTTTTTCAGTTGGACTGGGAACAGAGTCTTCTACTGTTCCCAGCCCAATTGAGAAAATTTAGACAAATCTAAACCTTGAAACGTTTTCATAGTTGAATAAATGCTGGAGATTTCTATCCAAGAATAATTGTCCTATTTGTGAGATTGAAGGCATCCATTTCAGCAACTGCCATTTTAGTCCTGGGAGCAGTTCACCAGTTAACGGGAATACTACCCCTCTTGTATTTTTTTCTTTACTTATATTTTGAATATTCTCTTTGAAGCCTTTCTGGCAACTGTACATCAATAATTAACTACTAAGGTGGACTGGGTTCTATTGAATTCCTCGTATAACGCAAGACAGCCTGGGGACGAGTGTTGCTAGCGGAGAAGAAGGCGCCATTTTTGAGTTGACAAGTGGTGTTTCACCAATACTAGGGGGAACTCACAACTAAAGTTTCCGTGAGGACCTTCTTCAAGAGCCATTACGATGAAAAACCTGTGATGGAACGGATCTCTTGGATACATGGAGGGGGAAAGAATTCTGAAGGCGCTTCTGAATGGTGAAACAAACGATTTGTTTGAAGACACCAAGGTCCGTCTTCGCCAGTATAGTTTTGCAATTATGTTTCCTTAAAGCAAGCGTATGATAGCTTTTAAAGTTTTGTGCAGTTTTATGATTATAATCAAGCTACAGGGAAACGATGTTGACTTTCCATCGATTGAATTTTGGTAAATGTGGAATACCATTCTTCTGAAAGATAATTGCGCACGATCGATGAAAAGGGTATTCGTTTACCTTGATCGACGGGAGAATGTTTTACCCATGTAATACACTTGTTTTGCATACTGAACTTTACACATTTCCAAAGATACTGGCAATAAGTAGAATTTATTCAACAATTAAGAGCTTCTTTCCTGGGTGATCATTTCCGTTATTCTCATATTCTTAATGTGTGTTTTGGGGGTGACATTGTAAGGAGAAATGAAATGCTAGTCACCCCCAAGTCAAAGGGTGAAAAAAGGCGAAATCTGTTTAATATTTTTGAGAGTACATGAAACAACATTTTGAAAGATGGCATGATTATGTTTATGAAGCAATTCTCTATTTTTTTTTAGGACTATCTTTCTCCGCTACGATCACCCTTGAATGCCAAAAATGGCAGCAAGTTGGGTTGCAAAGTTGCAGAAGAATCTGTGTCAAAATACACATTGTTTTCAACCAAGTTTCTGAGATGTGCTATTGAGACTTTGAAAAAAGTCAAAGCAAAAGGGAAGCACCTTGATGAAATCACAAACTCCTTAAATTTCGGTAAGTGCAAAATAAGTGTACAGAGTTTTCAAAAAGGATTGGGTATTAGCCAGCATATGGTTAGTTGCATGCATTCTGGGATCTTGGGGCATGGTGCCCACAAAGTATTGTTTCTGGGAGAGGGGATGGCACAGGGGTGAGAGGACTCACCCACCCCCCCCCCCCCCATGTTGTGATGCAGGTTCAATTCCTGGACTTGGCATGAGATGTGGGTTGACTCAGTTTTTGGTTCTTGTCCTCACTCCAAGAGTATTTTCTCCAGGTCTTCCTGTTTTCCTCCCTCTGTAAAAATCTGCAAAAAAAATTTTTTTTTCTTTCTTTTCTTCTATTTACCTCTTTGTCATGGGGAGCATCGCGTATGGTCTTAGGCAATAAAGACCCAGTTACCCCCAATTGAGTTGGTTTGTATTTAATCTATTTAAAATGTATGGGCTCTAAAATTCTATCTTCTGCATTTGTTTGGAAGTATATGCAAAGTGATATGATGGTTGGTTGGCTAGGTAAACATGAGCAAGGTAGAGATTGGATGGGTGCTTAACCAGCATGAAAATGTAATTTAACCTTAAATATTTTTGTGGATGTTTATGCAAAAATGGCCTTCAAGGAAGTTGTTTGTTCAGGAAATTTGTTGTTTTTTCACAACTCAAAATCAAGGTGGTTTTTTTTATGTTCTAAATGGTGGCCAGTACTTAAGGAGAACCCTGAATGTTTATGACTTTTTTTGTCCCTTCCTCTTCAAGCATCCGAATATAAAAAAGAGACTTGAAGAAACCTCAGAATTTTATTTATTCCTTTTCTTTGATAATCAATCTCAATATGACTTTTGTCTCCTACACGAAATATAATTTCAAGTTGTGTGATAGTGGGAAACAATACACCTGTATACCTTCTCAGAACACCCCAGATCATTTTGGTGAACCGACAATACTGACTTTAGTAGTAGTAAAATTCTAATGAACAACTTCCTTAAAACGGTTGAAAAATATTAATTTTGTTTGCAAGAGTTCATACTTATCCTTCATTAGAAGTAATGTGAAAATTAAAATGATTACTGACTAACATACAATTCTATGGATTTTTGGTTTAGTGAGTACGTTGCTCAGCGACACGTTATCTATTCAGAATGGTGAATACCTCAAGTTTATTCCTTCACTGGACCAACTTGGCAAGACAATTTATTTGATTATTGTTCAGTTCATATCTAAGGGTCAGTTTGACCAGGCTTTTTGTCATGCTAATGACTTGCTCAAGTTCATTCAAGTGGTCAAGTCCTGGAAAAACTATGACAGTGGAAAAATGGAGAAGGGGCTCTCTTCACTCTCTCTTCGAACATCTGATGCTTTGCTTCAAGGAGCAGGAAAATTAGAAGAAGTGAAAGTAACTTCGACAGAAAGAGCATCTCATTTGTGTGTTGTTTTAGACTGGAGAAAGTTGTCCTTACTTTTCCAAGTGGAAGCTGTCACATATTCTTCATTGAAATCACTTGTGGATAAAACTCTTAAATGTGGAACAAAATATCAGCTTGACTGTGGACAGAAGAATGTTGATTTTAAGCATCTGGCAAATTTCTTTGAATCTGTTTTTAACAAGCTCATGGTGAAGTTTGAACAATTGATAACTGGTGGTATAGACTCAATCTTGTTTGTTGCTGAACTGGGATTTCACTTTGGCAGGAGTTGCAACAAAGCTGAAATGTCAATGCAAGGCTTGGACGTTTTTGACAAACTTTTGAAAATTTCAAGAAATGTCAACCATACCAAGAATGGACACTCAAAGCTTCCAACACCACTTCAAGTTTGTTGTTGCATTTGTTTCATCAGCAAGGCTACAATTTTATTGAACTGCTCCTCAAATCCAATATTAGAAACACTTGATTCTCTTCCAGAAATGATGTTGGAAGGAAGTAGACTACTTTCACAACTATTGCAATCCAAGGGTTTGTCGTCAACAATGTTGAAAATTGTTTCTGATTCCTTAGAGTATTTCAGAGTTACTGTACAAAATTTTTCCACCAAGGAACCAAAAAGAACTACATGCCTCTCATGGAGAATTTGTCAAGATGCAATGCAGCTGCTCAAGTTGTATGAGAGAATTCTGTCTCTCCAGTGTGAACACATCAAGCATGCTCTGCACAAAGCCAATGGTGACGATTTGATTGCACAGTGTACCCAACAGTTGCAAAAGACCACAGCAAGACAACTGACTGTCTTGAACTTTGTGGTTTCTTCTTATCAAGATCAGGTGAAAAGTGACAAGAATGCAAAAGAATGTGACAGGAATTCAAGGTTGGGTCCAAATATCTATTTTAAAAGTACTATAGTTATGGTGTATGATGTGGTTCAGTTTTATCCTACAATCAGCATCCAAATTAGTTGACACATCATGTTTAAGGAGTTCTATTTATTTTTAGAATAACACGACAGTTTGTACCACACTCTAAATCACTGACAAGACCCTCCCCCCCCCCCCCTCCCCACCTATTCAATGTTGCCTGTGTGTACAGGGATGTAGATAATAGCTGGAAGCCAGGAAAATTACCTGGCTGTGAATGTGATTTTTCTGGTTGTAAAGCACTACTTTCTCCAAAATTTTTTTAAATGTTGTCAGAAGGTTGTTATTTATTTATTTTGTTTGTTTATACCTTCATTGCTGTCTTACCTGAACTGAAAGGATTGTAAACACTCAATTTAGTGCAGCGATCGCATCATTCGCATCACATCGTCCATTTTTCAGGCTCAATGGCCAGCGGTATTTGTAATTGATGTATGTGAAATAATGAATGCCCTTGATTTTGCCCCCAAAATCAAGAAAAATGCATCTCCGAGAGTATGCATTTTCAAAATTTCCCAGGGGAGCATGCCCCTGGAACTCCCTTGGTATAGCGTGCCAAAGGCATGCTAGAGTGGGCCTTCAGCCCAAATACCCACCTATCATTGCTAGATTCCCGCCTGTTAAAAACTCAAGCTAGTCATCCCTGGTGTAGCTAAAAGTTCATGGAATCACAATACAACATTGTCTTGAGGGGAAGGAGGTGAACAGGTTAATTTAACAGGGGCAAAAGAGATGAAATTTAAGTAGTAGGGTGTTGAAAAGGTCAATTTGTGGACAGTTTTTTTGCTGATTGTAGGTTCAAACCATCCCATGTTTTATAAGTGTATTAGCATACATGTACGTTGACATGCCCAAAACAAAAGGAAATTAAATTTGAAACAATGATGAAACTGAATTACAACAAATGAGCAATCATTTTGGTAATAAATGAGTGGAGGTAAATCGATGGTCTCCATTGTCAAATAGAACTCCTTATCTTGTGGAAGGAAAGTATTCTACTGTTTGTTACTAATCAGTTTGTGAGAGGTGATGGGTGAAGTACACTGTATGTTGTCATTAAAAGTGCAGTTTTTGATTCACAGTTTTGTTTTCTTCACAGAATTCACATTCTGAGAGAATGTGTTACAGTTGCACAGCAAGCAAGCAAGCTTATTCACAATGCTCTTGAAGACCCTGATATTCCTTTATCTCTTAATGAGCTGCGTTGGCTGGGTAGTACTGTTTACAATGTAGGCTGTGTGTCCTATCAAAGCAACTGTTTTGCTGAAGGAGTGCCATTGCTGGCTCTTGCCTGTGATGAGTTAAAAATCTGGAGCTTTGGAGCTGAAACAGAGGAGAAAATCATTGTCCAAGCTGAAGAGGTAAAGTCTGTTCAACTGATGAATGTACTATAATTTAAAGTTTATTGAAATAATTAATAGTTCAATTGAACTATGGTTTGACCCTCTACATGAGAGTTTTCCTCACAGAAAATGTTACATTTAAGTATTGTTTCAAAACTGTCTTATGGGAAGCAGGTGTTCTAAGCTAGAACAGGATCCTTTCATACAGTCAACAACTGCCAGAATTCGACAAATTTCTTAATTACTGGTGGCTAAACACATGTAGAAGTAAAGAACAACCCAGCACAGGAGTATAAAGGGGTTTTGGAAGACTTTAAGGGAAACTTTGACAAAAAGTTTTGTGCTGAACTTTTCAACTTACTAGCCAAGTGGCCAGTGACATCTTAGATGTTACAACAATTTTAGTTTGTTTACTAGCCAAACTGGCTGTTGGAAATCAGAAACCACTAGCCAAAACTGAATTTCCACTAGTCTGTGGCTAGTTGGCTACCTTTAGTGTGGAGCCCTAGAGGGGAGTAACCTTTTCATGAACTGGTATTCTTTCTAGGGGGAATCACCAACACTCCTAATCAGTTCATGATTCTGAAACTGAAATAAGCTGTGACAAGATAGGCCTTCTAGCTCATAAGGTCAATTTGCTATGGGTACAAAAATGAAACAGGTTTGCAATGAACCGAATAGGAACAAGAGTGGGTAAGAGGGGAAAACTTATTACTCTTTCACTCCCAAGATTTCATTCATAATTCTCCTTACTGTCTGCTTCACAATTTCTATGATCTAAGTTTGAAGAATTTGGTATTAGCTTAACTAATAATCCCTTTATCAATTTTTATTTGTCTTTATTCTCATTACTTGTCTGTTTGATATAGTGTTGATACAGTAAGGAGAAATTCTGTCTTGGTCACTCATGGGAGTTAAAGGGTGAATGTAGAATAAGTTGCTGATGACCAATCTTATTTTGGCTAACAATGACATGGTGAGTTTTGAAAATGTTTATTTGGCAATGTTTGAAAAATACTTTTCAGGTGAAGCTACTCACAAAGTATGCCTTGCTAGTTGACTGTCAAAGAAGAGCTGGAAGAATCAGGGATGCACTAAAGACTGCTTCAACTGTGGTCCTGGTAGCACTGAAAACAGCCTCTGATGTCCACACCCTAAAACAGCAAGTCAGACAATGGGTCTCAGTGAAACATGAGCTGGTGAAGGATCTACAGGAGGGAGAAAAACAGTCTGAGAGATGCAGGTTTGCAATAGAGTTCAAAATAAATATTAGTATTTTGATGTCGATTAACTTAAAGCTTATGAGTTTTAAGCAGATGTCAGATCATACTGTGTAAAAAAAAAAAGGTTACAAGAACTCCAGAAAATTGGTTTTAATTTGTTTAAACTTGATCAAATGCATGCATGTTGTTTTCATAATCAAACAGAACATACATACATGCAGCAAATATAAGGATTATTCCATGGGAAGTGCCCTCAAACGATTTCTATTCACAAGTTGCGATGCATCAGAAAAGGAAGGAGTGAGTTTTTTTATGCATTGCAGCAAGTGGATAAAAATTATTCAAGCACTATCATAACATAACCATTGAAATGTGGCAGATTCCTCACCTCAATACACCAAAATCCTAGTTTTTGGCTCATTCAAGGCTTCAAAAGGATCAGATAAAATTAATTTAAAGAGGGAAGAAAAATGGGGGGAATTCTAATATTTTAAGGTTCACTCTGGAGAGATAAGGCATAGTGATAAAAAAAGACAATGATATAATCATTATGGTATTGAAGAATTACATAATTATAGTAAGATTGAGTAAATAGGAAACTGTCTGAAGAAATTTCTTGGTTCTTTTTTCTTCTCAGAACCCTATGCAGTGCATTTGCAGAGCAAGAAGATGCAAAAGATGTAGAAGGAAGCCAGCTCTGTTTTGTTTTGCAGGAAGAGCTTGCTTGTTACAAGACCAAAAGGTGACAAAAGACTTTCTTTTACATTCTGACTTCTTATGGTTTCCTCTTTCATAAGTGAAGTACAACTGTACCTGCCAAAATGTTTGATTGAATTGTTCCAAACTTTTTCAGCTATGACACAGCAGTAGAGCAAATTGCTGTCATCAAACAGTTGAGAGAGCTGTACGTTGTTGACAAAGATGAGTTTCACTATGCATCAGCTGCATTAGAACTTGCTATAGCCCTGCATAGCTTAGGAGAGGTAGACCTTGAAGAAGAGAGGTAAGTGTCTTATCCTGTATAGGTTTAATGGTTACCAGCTGACATACAGGCCAGGGCTGTTGCTAACTGTCAGCTGCTGGTGAAATTTGCCAGAAGAAAAGTGGCAGTCGGCAGCTGGATTTTTGGCCAGCAATCACCCGGTAAAGCACAACTGGCCATTCCAAGGTTACACACTTACAATTACGTATGATGCACGATCCTCACAGTAGATAGCGCTATTTAAGCAATAGCGAAAATCAGACCTGAAAAAAATCAGGCCTGTACGGGATTCAAACCACTGACCTCTGCGATACTAGTGCAGCGCTCTACCAATTGAGCTAACAAGCCAACTGGGAGCAGGCCGTTAAGTTGATTCATAATAAACCCGTGAAAGTGATAAATTAGATACAATGAAATATATGAAGTTCATATATTTTGAACTGCGGTTTTAGATACGTATGATGCACCATCCTCGCAGTAGATAGCGCTATTAGCAATAGCAAAAATCAGACCTGAAAAAAATCAGGCCTGTACGGGATTCGAACCACTGACCTCTGCGATACTAGTGCATCGCTGTACCAATTGAGCTAACAAGCCAACTGGGAGCAGGCTGTTAAGAAGATTCGTAATAAACCTGTGAAAGTGATAAATTAGATACAATGAAATATATGAAGTTCATATATTTTGAACTGCGGTATTAGATACGTATGATGCACCATCCTCGCAGTAGATAGCGCTATTTAAGAGGTCAGTGGTTCGAATCCCATACAGGCCTGATTTTTTTCAGGTCTGATTTTTGCTATTGCTTAAATAGCGCTATCTACTGCGAGGATCCTGCATCATACGTATCTAATACTGCAGTTCAAAATATATGAACTTCATATATTTCATTGTATCTAATTTATCACTTTCACGGTTTATTACGAATCAACTTAATGGCCTGCTCCCAGTTGGCTTGTTAGCTCAATTGGTAGAGCGCTGCACTAGTATCGCAGAGGTCAGTGGTTCGAATCCCATACAGGCCTGATTTTTTTCAGGTCTGATTTTCACTATTGCTTAAATAGCGCTATCTACTGCGAGGATCGTGCATCATACGTATCTAATACAGCAGTTCAAAATATATGAACTTCATATATTTCATTATACACTTACAATTGTTCACCGCCTTTGAGCCACCTCACTTGAAATTTTAGCCAGTAGCCTAACTTCTTAGCTACCAGCCCGAAAGGCCTAGTGCTGTTGGACAGGATGTTAGTCCATGGCAGGCAGGGCTCCAATTTAATTTTTGGATCACTAATCCTTCGGGTTAGTAGACATCTTTTTTACTAACCAAATAATAAAGTTTGGTATCCAAGCTCACAAGTTACGATATCTCAAATATTGAACATTTTGATAATAACGACTAGGACAAATTATAGAGTAGCTGAAATTGCATGGTGACCTCAAAAATGTAGACAATTATCCACCTATTTTATTTCCCTCTTGTTTACCATGATTAGTCAAGAACAGTACATCTACAGCACATTCTCTAAAAAGAGTTAAAGTTGACTTAACAACTTGAGTATTCTAAGTATTCCTCTGAGAGTCGGGTCTACGTGCTCTTTGTCCTGAGGTCTACTGATGTTTAAATATGTTAGAAAATTTTACTAACCATTTTGGGTTAGTTGGACAAATTTTTAGTAACCAAACGTTGAAAATTACTAACCATTGGTTAATGGGTTACCATTAATTTCGAGCCCTGGCTTGTAAATCCACAGCATTTAAGTTGCTATTACCAATCCATACTCATGGTTGGAAAGGGCCAGTATGAAACTAGAGTGGCTTGCCTGAGAACAAAACACAGTAACCTTGGTTAGGACTCCAAAACAGTCCTCTAAAATTGGAGTTCAGCATGGTAACCATGGATTGACCAAGTCTCCTATTAATTGTGAAGAATTTTTATCATCTTCTTATTGAAAGGACAAAGTTGGTCATTCAAACTGTCAGTTACTTTTATTAAAATGAATCTTTACTCAGCAGACACCTTGATGGGCAGGGACAAATAAAATTGATCCCTTTCAAGTACATCAAATCTGCATCAAATTAAACCTGGACCTGCGTTGAGAAGACACTGCAGGGCTCGACACTAATGGTAGCCCACTAGCCACAGACTAGTAGAAATTCAGTTTTGGCTAGTGGTTTTCAATTTCCACTAGCCAGTTTGGCTAGTAAACAGACTGAAATTGTCTTAACATCTAAAAACATCTAAGATGTCACTAGCCACATGGCTAGTAAGTTGAAAAGGTAGTGTCAAGCCCTGCACTGGTAAGAGTTTGTCCAGAGCCTCAGAATTCACAGTATCTGTGTTTCTTTAGATCTGCACTGCAGTACTGTCAAGAAGCTGGGGAGACTCTAGAGCAGTTATTGAACTCAACAGATAGTCAGGATGAGGAGAAAAACATGCATTCACGTTTGCTGGATAGACTTGGTGCTGCATATTTATGGCAGGCTTTGCTTGAGCACAAAGATGTAGTAAATGAGAGAGCAACTTCAGCAAGGCCAGAGCTTTCTGACAGTTATAAAGGAGAAGAGGTAAGTACTGTAAACTTTTTTGATTAAGATCTGATCTGACAATTTGATGACCCACCCAGGTCTCAAATTTGGATTTCTTTAGGTCGTGCTGGCTGCAGGCTATCTGTTAGGCCTCTGAGTGTGCCTCCAACAAAGAGACGCACTGAGGCAAGAAGTTGATTTCAGTTAACTTGAAGTCTAGAGTGAACATTACTTATACAGATTTTATATTGTTCCTTGTTCAACAAATTTTCAGGAACAAATCGTTGTCTTTGATGAAATGTCATGTGCCTCTTTTACCACAGACATGAATTTTGTAGTCAGTTTTTCTACAACAACAACATACTGTACCTGTACGTGTACATGGAGAACCGTGCAGAAGGGAAAGGGGCCCTGACATTGCACCTCCGGTGCATCCCCAAAAGCACCTCATTCCCTCAAAATATCAGACTGTCAAATGAAATGTTGGTGTAACTTTTCAGATAGAAGATATCTGCCTGGAGCAACCATTTATGGAATCACTTTGTGCAGCTTTGGAAATGTGGACGTCACTAAGGACCAAATCACTGCAACAAGACACCAGTGGAAAGGTAAATGTTTCCTGGAAAAAGCATTTTAGGGCTATGTAATATATTTTTTTACTTTAATTTCCGAAACATTAATATTTTTTCACTGGCAGTGAGAATTCTTTATTTGAAAACAAGTGAAACTGTAAAATTCCAAGAACAGTTTTCTTTCATGGAGAATTTGTTGTGAGAACTAAATAGGTATCAGCTTTTGATATTTTCAGAGGTTTTACGATAGGTACTTAAACAATTTGAAAGATGTGTCATTAAAGATTTATGGATTACTAAAATTTGAATGCTGTGCTAAGTCTGCACTCAAACAGAGTGCCCACCCAGCCCGAGGTTATCCTGGTTTCCATTGAATTCACCCTTTAAATCCCAAGACCTAATCACTAATTCTCTCCTCTAGCTGCTACACATTTCCTTGTAAATAAGTTATAAGAATTTGGTGTTAGATCAAGAGAATAACTTCTACCTGATAAGTTCAAGTATTCTCATTACCTGTTGAATCATGTATGGGCTTTAAAGGGAGAAGATACATGTTTAAATCATTTCTGGGAGTTAAAGGACTAAGCAACTAGGTGTATTACTACTCCCCCAAGATGGGATGCTAGTCCATCGCAAGGGTATCCCCTTCCCCCAGCATTTTATCACTTGGCAGGCTTTCCATCTGTACTCCTGGTTACAGAGAGGCACGTGATAGAAAAGAACGCTGTGTTTTGCCCAAGTGGACACAGCAAAATGACCCAGCCAGTTCTCAAACCCAGACCTCTTGACCCACAGTGCAGCATACTAACCATTGGGTTACCGCATCTCCCACTGTATACAGTACATTTAATCTTGCATGAATGTTATTCTCACTGAATTTGTTTTTTTATGTTCTAGGTTGACCTGGACCATCTTATTAATCCTGAAGAGACATATCATTACTTGCTTATCACCGCTGAAATGTTCGGGCTTTTAAAACAGGTGAAACCTGCTACGTACTTTCATTGGTGACGATTTGGATTTCCCACAGGCAATTAACTGTTCATGCAGTCCTGTCACAACATGACCATGGCAATAGAAATGTTAAAAAAAATGTTTCTGTACAAGAAATGACAGCAGTTTTAAGAGATTTATGTATTTGAAGGAAAAGGCTATCACTCAACAGAAAAGAATGATTTTCTCCAGTCAGGTCTTTTTTATCTCGACTGGTAAATTTTATACAATGAGGATCCTTCCCTTTGTTATCAGTGGTGTAATGAATAATGTAGGTTCTGCATTGTTGGAGGTTATTACAAGATAATTTGGTTGTATCAACTGGGTTAATAAATATTAATTGGCCGCAGCAAAGAATTTCTAAAGCTGATATTCCAAGGTTAAGCCCTTTATCAGAGCAAATGGTGAAGGATTAATACTTGAAACATCAGCTTCAGAAATTCTTTTCAGCAGCCGATTGGCATGTACATTATCAACTCAGCTGACGATACCAAATTATATGTACTTATAATTCCCCCCCCCCCCCCATCTGCCCTATCTGATGCAGTACAACATATAGGTATCTTCAAAATATTAAGTGTGTGGGAACATCTTCCATTTCACCACTCCCTCCCCAGGATTAACTCTGCTACCTGTAGGCTTAGGCAAGTTAAGCCAATAATTTATATCCACTTTGCAACACTGAGCATTTTAAAAATTCTTTTATTAATAGACTTGGTTTTAAGCATAACTTAGCTGTAAGTAATTAATACACATTTTAGCCCATTACACTTTATATGTAACACTTGATATGTATTTTATCGGTGAAATAAAGACTATTTACTATTTTTATTTGCAACAATTTCCAATCAGAATCTAACCCCCTTTATTCATTCAATGAATGAATTGTTTTCTTGCAGCCCTTAAAAAAAGCTAGTGCTCTTTGCATGGCTGCCAGTATATCCCAATCAGTTGGTACCAAAGATATGCTGGATAATGGATTGTGTGCCCTAAGTGATGCTGTTCACTCATTGTGTGACATTCTGGACTTGTCACATGCTTCAATTATTCTGTCTCATACAAGTAACCTGGTTGATAGATTTGAGCCCTGCAGTACTTCATGGGTTCAGTTCTTGTTGGCCAAGAGTCACTATTTGCTAGTCACAGGAAAGGTATGAAAAATCAAAATCATTATTAACCCTATCACTGCTTTAACTAACTCTCCTCACAGTCTGCCAAACACTTCTCGTGATGTAAGTTTGGAAAATTTGGTATTGGATTAACTAAATAATCCTCTACAATTGATTTTTTTTTCTTTATTCTCCTCACTTGTCTGCTTGACATTGTACTGATGTTGTAAGGAGAATTCCTGTCTTGGTCTCTGACATGGGAGTCAAAGGGTTAAACAAGCATTCATCATGCAGGCATATACGTGGTACTCTAGCTCCATGTTGGTGATTTTTCTTTGTGCTGAAGAACTTGGAATAGCTTTAGGCAAGGAAACTGTGGGCCAGCTAGCCTCTGAGAGCAGCTGGGAAATCCAATTTGTATTATAGTAATCACATGATTTTGAGTGCAATTTGGAATAAATAAGCATGAGTAAATTTTTTCAAAGACAAAATTGCATGAGCCCATAGGGCAAGTGCAATTTGTGATCTTTGAAAAAATTTACAAGTGATTATTTATTCCAAATTGCACGAGAAAATCATGTGATTATGTATTAATAACATACAAGAAAAAATACGAGGTAGCTTCTCATAACTACGCAGAAGAAAAGTGCATGCATCACGTGCAAAAATAATTTATTCAAACCCTGCAAGTGACATTGACCTTGACATTGACCAATCATTCTGACCAATCAGAATGTCTGGTTTGTTTCTTTCTTTGCACTGCATTAACCCTCTTCTGCACTGAATTAACTGAAAACTGCATTCATCTTAACCAATCAGAACTGAGAAATTTTTTCATGTATATTTTTATACAATATACGGTATAGGAGGAAATACCAATTAAACAGGTCTATAATAGACAGTACGTGTAAACAGGGCATTGTTCAGTTTGTGATGTGTGTGTCAGTCGTGGTTTTCATTGATTAATGTTTAGTATTCAGAAGGGGAGGAGTCCCTGAAGGAAGCACTGCAGAGTGAAGTCTTCACACACAAGAGTTACAAGTCCCACCTGTTGAAAGCCAGATGGAAATCAATTTGCTGTGAATATGCAATGCTCCCACCCACAATCCACAAATTTAAGATAATAGTTGGTAAGTTCACTCTTCTTCTTTGGAAATTCCTCTTTCCAAAACTTAGATCTACTCTTCTCCACAGTTATTCAGTAACTTTTTCATAATGGAAATGGGAATTTAGCAGTGGATATTCCATAAGATGGCTCTTCTTGTCCACTGATACTAGGTCTAATTGGAATTTGGAGTGTTTGTTTTTGGAGACCCCTAGAAAGATCCTTGGAGCAAGGAAGAAAATTAACAACAAACTCAACCCACATGTGACACCAGGTCCAAGAATTGAACTGATGGGAGGCAAGCGACCTCACCACCACCCAATCCCAGCTCCCCAATATTGATTTTTTATTTCATTGTTTCAATAAACCATCGCCAAGTGACCTGTGAAAATTTAGGCAGACTTAGTACCAACAAAACAGTCTGTTCAACCAGTTAATTTTTGATCAGTGAGTCAATTCATGAGTTTATGAGTAATTCCCAGGTGACAGTTATTTTTTTTTATTATTATCATTGTTAAGATCCTCTACTTGGTTCACTGACTCCTCTGGAATGGGCTCTGGATGCACTTCATAAACTAACACAAATGGCTGCAGAAATCTTTGGTTTAGATGCGTTTTGTACTGGCAAACAGATACACAAGCAAAAGGAAAATTTGTTGGGTAAGGTGATCGAGGAATTTTTGTTTCCTTTTATTCTTGACACAATTCTGCAGAGCTCTGCTTGCAAAGTAGTGCCCCTGATTTCTATGAGCTTCTACTAGGGACAATGTGTTCTGATGACTGGGATAATACAGGGGTTTCATTAAGGGCCAGGCACCAGGCAATTTGACCAGTTGTGAGGACGATTTTGCCCACCTGATTTGACGGTCTGGAGGAAAGTTTATCTTATAAAGAAGTTCAGTTCAAAGAGTTTTGCCTGCCTGTGAAAACCAGTTTCCCTCCTGCAGAAAACATTAATGAAGCCGCTGATAATATATACCTAAATCATGTGGTTGGCAATACCTTGCAATCCTAATTCAGGCTTTGAGATAGAGTCGTGCTTATAATTGGATGTGTTATTATCCTGATTAAAATATAGAGAAAAGTGCAATCAAACTGGCCTGAAACATGGGAGAGTTTTCTGTTTTATTGTTAAACTTTTTATCACATATTTTGGCATCTATTCCTTTTGTTTGTGCAGATTTGCTAGCCACATCAGAAAGTTCTGGCCAAAACCTTTCTAGTTTGTCAATCCTAAATGACTTGCTCTCATCCCTGTTACAAGTTGGTCAGCTGTATGCTCATCAGGGAGCTGTGAGGGAAGCTTTGAGGCAGTTTGTGGATGGTGTTGCACTAGCAAGGCAATTTTGCCTACCATACAGGTGATTTATTCATGTTTAGTAAAAGCTCTGTTAAACTTTTGGACCCACACTAGATCAGAAAGTCAAGGAGCATAAATCCAAAATTTTAGATGAGAGAATTTTGTAAGAGCTCCAAATTTCAAACCTTCTGGGAACAGAGAGCCATTCTTGTGAAAACCACAACAGTATGAAGTGTGTATGTTGTAATATATTATAATTTCCATTTTTCATGTATTTCAATTGGTTCTTACTCATGATATACTGAAGGACAGACACAAATATGATGTCACCATTGACAATATTTTGCTTTTTTATCATATAAAAGGAATAAATTCTCTGTTACCCTAGGTCTGTTCAGTAATGAATGACATGACATAACAATGTGTTAAACATCAATGACACACTCAGCTGCAGCTCATGGGCCACTTTGATCTTACCGCATTTTTACATAATGTGTGATATGTAACTGAACAGACTCACACCAACATAGAATCTCTTTGTTGACCAGATTGAAATTTGATTGTTACCTCTAGGATTTGTTGTTATTGTCCATACTTTCTTGTTTGTCTGACTGCATTATTATTCTGACGTTTAAAAAAAAAAAAGATGGAGGAGTCCAGTTTGAAATTTGAATGTTCTGAAACTAGATCTTTGCAATTTTCAGGACAACAGAGTTCCTTATCAATATTGCACAACTTGAAGTGGTGCAAGGCAAGACAGAAAAGAGCCAATGTAGGGTTAATCAGGTAGAGAGAATCCTTCAACCAACTCTGAAATCTGCAAACAAATCCAAGTCCTCTGAATGCTGTGTGCAAGAACCACTCTTCACAGAACATCCACAAACATGTGAATGTGTCAGTTGCCTTGATCCTGTACTGCATGTTATCTTTGTAGAGTACTTGATGAGTCTTTCCAACCACCTTGCGCTTACCTCAAGACCTGAACAATCATTGCAAGCATTGGATGTGGCCAAGTTAGTTTGTGAAGCTGCAGTGTGTAAAATAAAACATGCTTGTAAAAGACTTCATGCAGTGCTGTATCATTCAGAAACTAATGATGGCAGTTCAAAGGGAACAAAGAAAAGAAAAGGAGCCAATTCTGGAAGAGGGCGAAAACAGAAGAAGGATACAGCTGCTGCAGAATCCTCTATTTCACAGTCCATGTTCGATCAGCACCAAGTTACTTTACATTGCATGAATGTAAAGACCTTACTTCAGAATGGAAACCTTACGAAAGCCAATCTTGTGCTATCAGAAGCAATGATGCTACTGCACTGTTTAGAAAATGTGAATGAGAGCACCCCAGTTCACTTAGTAATCAGCAAAACCTTCTTACTTCACTTACATGGAGTAGCAGCATTGCTTGAAAACAGGAATTTGTCTAGTGAAGTTTCTGTAGATTGTAACTGGTTTTTTAAAACCCAGATGAACACCATATCTTGTGGAAATACAGAAATGTCAAATCCTGTTGAAGCAGTGAATGATGAAGAATCTGAGCCTGAAATGCCACGAAAGGCTTCAAATAGAAAAACCAGGACTTCTAAAACTCTGGAAAATACTTCTATTTTGGATAATGGGAGGAAAAAATCTTTAAGAGCAAAAGGCAAGGGAAAGAGCAAAAAAGTCATGGAAGAGCTTCAAGACTGTGACAAATCTGAAGCAAATACTAAACAAAAGCCAAAGCAACAGACTAAGAAACCATCTAAAGCTATTTGTAATGACATGGGTGATCATATCCAAGGTACAGTGGACAGCCTCCCACTTCAATCCATTATGTGTCCTCTCTGGACAAAGGACCATTCAAGATGATACCACTACAATTTTATGAAAAACCTTACCACTTAACAAGCTCAGCACAATGCATGTAGGACCAGTCTGTGAATTAAATATAACTCAGCTCTTAATTATTCAAGTTGCTAATTTTGGTTTGACATTTCTCTCTTTTCCTCCCTATCCAGCATCTAGCAAACAGCGTGATCAAGCTGCCCAGTACTTCAGGGAAGCATTTAATCTCTGTCAAGCATGTCCTCCTCCCGCCCTGTTCTCTGACACCTGTCGGGGATTAGCCTTCTGCCTTGGAAGATCAGCACCTGAAGTTGCAACTTACTATTTAAACTTGTCCTTGTCTGTTACTCTTAGACATCAAGCTGTTACCAGAACAGGAAAGAGAATAAAGTAAGATCTTATTAAAAATTGTTTGTTGAACATGAAGTTGTGCTGAAAATGAAGGGTTAATTTCTTTTGTTTTATTCAGCTGATGTGAATTCAACATTGAATTAATCTACTGGTAATTGGTAAATTTGCCTTGTCCAAATCAGCAAAATAGTTATTTTTCAATTTTTTTTGTTTTTGCAATTATGGCAAATGTATAAAAAAATTTCATTTCAACTTCTTATGTCCCCATAGAGCAAGATATCTTAGCTATAGTAAAGATGCCAAAGGGGAATTGTTTACCTCTAAAGCTTAATTTGGAACTAGTTTGTAGAACACTCATCTAGACTACAAAGATAATGGCAAAGTTTACATCCTTTTTGTTAATTTAAGTTGAAGTTTCAACTCAAATTAATTAAAGATGACTTCACTGACTAGTGACCAGGGATATTTTCGATTGAATCCCTGTGATTTTGTTATTTTAGGAGAATAGCAAAGGATTTTTCTAAACCTTTGGTATGTATGATAACACCTTTGCTTGTGAGTACTTGTAGCTACTGTTGCATTTGATAGACTTCTATTTGTTATGTATACAAAAGAGGGAGATTTTTCGTGACCTTGTGAAAACCAGTTGGATGCTTTTACCTCTTAGACATGGCACACAACTGTCCGTGTTTACTGGTGTCCCCAATTACTGTGGCACTAAGTGACTCAAAGTTTATCTGCTCCTCTATATGGGATGTGAAAACAAGGAATTAGAACCTTTGATGCTAGAACAAGGAAGTGGAACATGGCTGCCAGAACAGGGGATTACAGAACAGGGAACTAGAACATGGATGCCAGAACAGGGAACTACTGTAAGACGTGGGATGTCAGAACAGGGAACTAGAACAGGGGATGCTAGAGCAGGGAACTTAATAAATCTACAAGTAGATTTCTCTTTATTTTGTTATTTCCTTTTTGTCTGTTAGGAAAACAGAGGAGATCTGGTGAAGCTTGCAGAACGTCTTTCCTCCTTGTCACTTGATGACTCTTCAACTGATACTACTCACCAAAAACTGGCTGCCCTGGTCAAGACTCGAAACATCATGAAGTTTTCCTTGTGTGCAACTGAGAGAGACAAACAAGGTCTCTTCACTCCTGAAGAAATTTCCCTATTGCAGAACATGCCTAAAGGTACATTATAGTTATTTTACAAGCAATAGCGAGCTTTCAGCTGTGTTATGCAGCCAAACCAGCTTCAAAGAAAGTGTTTAACTGTTCAACTTTCTCAGGATTGGTTTGTAGAACAATGCGACTCTTATAACAGGAGAATATTTTTTTCTAGCGAAATGTAATTGTCACTAATTTAACATAATTCTTTAAGCAAAATTACTTTGTTAAAAACTTTTTGTTACCAGACCACCTCATTTGACTCTTCCCAATTCTTCAGCTCATGCTACACATAGATGATTACATTTGCCATGAATTTTTAGTTCCTTTGACAAGTAGAACTCAAATTTAATTTATTACGTTGAGCAAATAGTTAACTTGGCAATAATCCTATAGTATAATATTGACAAGGTAAGAAATTAGAATTATTGTTTTCTAGAGTGGACTGTTTGCACTTTGGAAACCTTCACACATCCAGTAAGCAAGGACAGAGAACTGCTGATCTGCAGGATAAGGGCTGAATGTGATCCTACTGTGGTTAAGATTAACACAACATCTGGAGAAGCACAGAACAAGGATTGCACTGTATGTCGATGTGTTTGTAACAACTTGGTTATATTGCGGTTACTCTGTTGTTGTATTTAGGGAGAGTGGACCTCTAACCTCTACGTTGGAAGAGGTAGTAGCTTACAGTCAGTTGAGATTCTGAAGTGCAGGCGTAAGCTTTGTCCAAGGTCACCATAAGGGGTTTTTGGGTAAAACACTGAATTCTCACAATACCTCTTTATTCTAGAAGATCACTATAAATACGTCTGAGCAAACTGTCTGGATATCTGACAAAACACTGGGGGTAACCTGAGCTTACTAGTAGATAATTTCTCATTTAACCACTAGAAAGTCTGTAAGTATTGATAAAAGCACAAGAACAGGGTTGGCAAAGTAAATTAACCTAATTAACTATTGACTGAAACAATTTATTTTGTAAAGGGAGACAAAGTTGTTATGGATCTTTCAAAGTTGTTCCAGTCTGGTGTATTGGAGGAATTTACAGACATAATGAATGACAGCATCAAAAGCATGAATATTAACAACACAACTGAGTGGTGGACACTAAGGACAAGGCTTGACAGGAGAATGAAGGTGATCAGCATTTCAACTCTCACAAGCGATGAATGTGTATCCTCTCCTATGACATAACTGAAAGTCTAAATTGTAATAATTATGGTCATTTCTTTAGAACCTTTTGGAGAAACTTGAAGGTTCTTGGCTTGGAAGATGGAGAGGAGTTCTTCTTGGTCAGCCTATTGATGAAGAGTATCGTGAATCAATAGCATCCTTAGCCAGAGAGTTGGAAGAGAAAGTTTCAATCCTGTGTGGATGCCGACCTGATAATCATTTGCTTGAAGTATGTTGTGCATGAATCAATCAGAGTTTCCCGAGTTATAAGGATGGCAGATTGTATGAAAAATGTTTTGTCCATCAATCTTTGTTATGATTTGTATGCCATCTTCTTTGGTGCTTGACCCAAAGATGACAATTGAAGTAGCAAAACCTTGCATAGTAACCGAATGGGAACTAGGGATGGTTCAGTGGCAAGAGCACTCACCTCCCTGCTGTTGCACAGGTTCAATTCCCAGACCTGGTGTCATATGTGGTATTTGGGTTGGTGTGTCCTTGCTCCAAGGGTTTTTGTACAGGTTCCTTGGTTTTCCTCCCTCCACAAAAACCAACATTTCAATGTTTCACTTTAAACCAGTGGACAAGAAGAACCACCTCATGGAATGCCCCCAGCTAAATCCCATTGTTATTATTAATATTTTTATTATTAAGTGTCCTTTGTTTGTTGTAGGTCCTCATAGATTCGTCATTTTGCTTGTCAAGAAAAGAAACTGCTGAAGCACTGATTGAAATTACCGCCATGGATGCTACCTTACCTTCTTTTGAAAAAGTAAGAACAAGAAAATTTTTGTTGCAATCAAAGAATTCATAATCAAGTGTCTAAAGTAAGTTGGAATTTCACTGCTTTTGTCAAAGCAAAGGGCTAACTCTTCACTCTAATGAAGGGCTAAAGTCAGATTTAGCAACTACTTACATTAACTAAATTGTAATTTGGTCCACTTGTGTTTCCTAGACATAGCAACCCTCTGGTTTTTTTTTTCTCAACCTGTATTGCAATAAGCTGTTGTGATTATTTTTGTTTTGATTATTTGGTGTTTGATAAAATTGCACTCTATTGGTTTATCATAGTCAATTGCCTGACAGGAGAATGTGTTTAGTCTTAGCAACTAGAGACAAAGGGAGGTTCCTCAGCCTTGGCCCTTAAGTAATCATCTCTCATTTCATGATCTCTCACATTGCGTGTTTCAGCTACTTGATGAAGTTCAGAACCTCACTGACAAGCTATTTGAAGATACAGACAAGAAAAGCTGCATAAACAGGTTTGAGGGAACATAAAGGTTAATTTTCTTTCTTACCTTCATTACTTGTACTCTCGAGAAATTATTGATGACAACAAAATTCCTTCTCAGGTCTGGAGGTCACTCTGCAGAGAACATTCCTCGTCATCCTGTAATCCTAATTCTTGGAAAAGTAAGAGCCAGCTTTTTTAGGTCTTACATTTGTTTAGTAATCAGCCATTAAATGTATTCTAGCTCTAGCTCTGAAGACCTGACAACTGAACAACCAATATGTGGGTTCTTTGTAAATAGATGTTGGTGAACTGTCAAGGAATCAAAGCTTAGCCAAACACAAGGGTGGGAGGAAAGGCATCTGTAATGGACTGACATTCCATATTAGTTTAAAAAGTGGTCATATGCAACATTAGTGTAATGGGTACTGGTTGCTCACCATTATATTCAAGGTGTTCAGACACTAAGGTAGATTTATGGGCATGCACACATATCCTGTAATTGCAAGATGTGTGCCTAAATTGTGGTAGCAGATCTTACTTATCAACTTATTCAGTATTGGGACATACTCTTCAAAAATTTTTGAAACCAGAGTCAATTTCTGGCATATGTATAAATCAAACTGATCTGTATTTTATGATTCTTAGGATATTCAGCATCTTCCATGGGAAAGCATACCCATCCTGTTTGACCAACCTGTGACAAGGGTCCCATCTCTGCAATTTCTTTTTTCCAAGGTACACATTCCATTAAGAGGTCTTTGAAAGTTTGAAGACCTGACTTGTTTCTCAAAGAACTGTCATGTTTTCTCCCAGAACCATATTGATTTTTATCTCTGCTATGCTGTCAACAGTGGAAAGAAATTTATTTTAATTAATTATATCAACCCTGATGCCCACTGATTGTGCAAACCATGGTTTGGGTTAGACCTTGTGTAAAGAACTGGCTCCTTTGGTTTCTGGAGCATAATTCTCCCTTACAATAATGGTTTTGTAATTTCATGAAAAGAAGTTGTGATCTGATACAAAAAAAATGTTTGTCATTTCATTATCTATTAGCCAAGGTAAGCATACAGGAAAAATTGTCAATTGATTGAATAGAATGAAGGTCTTTTGAAATGTGGTTGCCTACCACAACAACTTTTCTGCCAGATTCTTAGCTTTTTAATACCTTGATATTCATTGTCAGTTAATATTTTTTTCTGCATTTTTCTTGATAGTTATCGTGTCAAAGACAGTTGCCTGAGATTGATCCTGAGAAAACATTCTATGCACTCAATCCTCAGAATAACCTACCCAACACCCAGAAAATGTTTCAGAAGTGGTTTGAAAGGTACAAAACACAAGCAAACGATTGAAGCAAATGAAACAGAAGGAAGACCTGATGTTGTGTTTCTTATATATTAAACTAGGCTATACGAGTTGATAAGTTGATAGAGGTAACACCAATATATTATAAACTGAACAAATAGATTCAATGTTGCTGTGTGTCTGTTTAGTAATAGATCACAGATGACATCAAAATGTAGTAAGAACAAAAAAGTGGCACAGGAAGCCCAGCCAAGTGTGTCACTGATTTTGGCAGTGTGTAATGGTTTTAAACAATAAGAAAGCAAAATGTTGTTGATGGTGACATTACTCTTGCATCTGTTTTTTAATAGATCACAAGTATGAACCAATCAAAATGCTTGTATAATCCAGCTTATATGAATAATTGTTGTCACTTGCAGCGAAGATGGATGGCAAGGTATCACAGGAAAGGCTCCCACACAGGAAGAGTTCAGGAGTGCTTTAACTGACCATGACCTGTTCATGTGAGTTACTGTAAAGGCTCCAGTAAGGGGCCTATTGGCCCACACAGCCAACCAGGAGTATTACCGCTCACCCCCCCCCCCCCGACAATTCGGCAGAAGCCATTTGTCCTTTTGGGTGAAGAGAGGCACTGTGAGAGTAAAGTGTTTTGCCCACAAACAGAACACACTAACCCAGCCAGTACTCAAACCCAGACCTCTCAACCCAGAGTCCAGTGCACTATGCTAGGGTCTCCCATCAGCTTTGACTGTCCATGACCTGTTCATGTGAATAACTAAAAACACTCCAGTAAATCTCCTTTTAAATGAGCCCCCTCTGTCTAGAACATCAAGCTTCTGGTATGCCTCCTATCTCTCATTAGCCTCCAATTTACCCCTCTCTCTCTCCCCAACAAAAACTGTCATGTACTGGTTATATTATCCTCCATTTGAGAATGTCGGCTTCCATCTTTAAACATTACAAGTTCTCTACCAAGAAATGTATACAACAGATCAGAGGGAATGTAAAGAATTGTCATTTGGCTCTTACAAAGTTTTTGAAAAAAACCTTCCCCTCACACCCCTCTGATATGCATACCTCTAAAATAAACCCTAGTTCTGAAACCCTGGAAATTTCTAAGCCTGTCATTTACAAAGTAGAGCATTTAAAGGTCATAGAGGTTAGATATTTGCAGAGCTGTCAGTGCTGAAATACTGAGAATCATGACTCTTAAATGTTAAATAAGTTGACTAAGATAGAGACAAATTTAAGATATTTTGGGTTTCTTTCATACATACTTGAAATTTTGCTTGTGTGACCAATTAAGTTGGATTACCCATGTTATTATTCTGATATGTCTGTATCAGTTACTACCAGTAATGATTTATGTTACATTGACTGAACTATACACAAATTACAACTGAAACAAGGAAGATGTTTTTGTATTTTAGCAGTGAAATCAGTATCTATGGCCCTTTTTATATGACATTTGATGCTCTTTCGTGAGCTGCAGTTGCTTAGCTGCTAAACTGGGTCCATAATACAACCGTTACACATACTAAGGATCATGTTTACTGTAGGTGCTCTCAACTAATACATCGGTTGACATAATTATTTGTCGAGAGTCAGTTAACATTTCACCGATATGTTGGTTGACATTTGGTTGACAGTCGGTCAATGTATCGGTAAAGATATTGACCATCAACTGTCAACCAAGTATTGGCCAGCTGTGTACCAACCATCAACCAAGTGCCGACTGACTATCGACCAAGTGTCACCCAAGTGTTGACTGACTGTCAACTGATATATCAGTGGAGAGCACCTACAGTAAACATGATTCCATACTTATTAGTTCTAGATGCGATAAACATTTTCAGATAAGGGTATCTACAGTAGAAAGTTTTATTGTTGTTGTTGCTTTAATCATGACATCAATATTCTTTCTAGATATTTTGGTCATGGCACTGGGCGTGAATTTCTGCAGGGTGATGACATTCAAAGGTTGGATTGTCGAGCTGTTACTCTGCTTATGGGTTGCAGTTCGGGAAAACTACAGGTTAGTTTATTCCTGACCGTGAAGGAAAAACATTATCACGTAATTGTTGTTGACAAACCAACAAAAGGCAAAGGAAGTGTCCAATTGTCTGGTTCAGATGTGTAGTTGGTTGAGACTAGGCATGGGGCATATAAGTAACCACTCTATTTTAATTCATTAGGTTGGTGGAGAGTGTGAGCCAAGGGGGATGGCCTTAAACTATCTTCTGGCAGGCTGGTATGTCTTTGGCATTCATTTCTTGTGTGTTAGTTCCCTTACAAAGTCTTTTACTGACGTGCTATATGGTAGGTTTCAACAGCTTTTTGCTTAAGCAGCTGTTGATATAGTAGTGGGTAGCTGTCCTTGGAAAAGGGGTCCTAAGGCAAGACTTAAACATGGGAGCCAGCTCGCAGGCTCAACAGACAGCAGTAAGAGGACTCATGGGCAGTGATAGACAGCTGGTAACCAGCTTTTATTGAAACCTCTGGCTCTATTTGACAGAGCTCAACACTAACTTTTCAACTTACTAGCCAAGTGGCCAGTGACAACTTAGATGTTATGACAATTTCAGTTTGTTTACTAGCGACACTGGCTAGTGGAAATCGAAAAACACTGGCCAAAACTGAATTTCTACAAGTGTGTCGCTAGTTGCTACCATTAGTGTCAAGTCCTGATTTAAACCCAAATGTCAACTGCTATTGACCTTTGTCATTGGGAAACTCGTATAACTTGCTTTCCTTATAGGTTGGGCACTCCCTTTTCTTGGACCAGACCCTCAAGGAACTAGTTATTCTTCAAAGACCATAGCTCTACTCTATGGTTCACTGTATAGATATGTAGCATGTAATCTATTTATAATGTATTCACTTTCAGCCCAGCCATTGTTGCTAACTTGTGGGATGTTACTGACAAAGACATTGATCGCTTCAGTGAATTGCTGCTGAAACAGTGGCTTCAATCTGGGTCTTGTTTCTCGTTACCACAAGTACTAAGCCAGTCGCGAAAAGCTTGTAAACTGAAATATCTGATAGGAGCATCTCCTGTACTTTATGGCCTTCCAGCTTACACCAAGGAACAGAATGGTTAACCAAGGATTATATACTAAAATATCTCTAGTTCCAGTGAGCAATAGCAAAGTATTTACCATACTAGTGCTGATTGTGTGGCAAAGAGGACAAGCATTATGCAGAGTGCATTTGGAAATGGTAGTGCATACAATTTTAATGTTGATAGAGCACTTAAGTGTAGACTACCATATGCAATAGGTGCTAAATCTACATGGGCTGAAAGTACCCAATCAGTTTAAGCAGAGCCAGTTTGTCATACTTTGTCCCACAATCCTGTTAAGTTGTGCAAGAAAGAAACCCATTTGAAACAGAGAGGGACATTATCATTTTTTTCCTGTTCTACTACAGCTCTTATTCTCTATCACACTTATTTTTTTGAAATCATGTCAGTACCAACATATCCAAGGAATACATGACAAAATTTGCTTTGTCAAATAACAAACCAAGGTTACAGTTATTAACTGTTTGTAACCATTTTACCATATTATATCATCATTTGGGAACAATTTGAGAAATATGTCATCTGTATATTAATGTTTTACATTGGTAATTAAAGTTTAGCTGGCATATTAAGGGCATTTCTCTGATATCTGTACCAATTGTGAAAAAAA